>NC_081414.1:43928500-44260500 GCF_030272615.1 Cryptomeria japonica
TCTCTATCAGGCAGAATCCTTCTTGTCAAAACGATTTTGGCCACAATCCCAAACTATTACATTTTAGTCCTTCAAGCACCAAAATTTGTTGTTTCCCATATCGAGAAAATTATTCAAAATTTTATTTGGAAAGGTAATCTATCAGAAGATAAAAAGATCCCACTTGTGTCTCTTAACAAAATGACTCCAAGTAAATGTACGGACAGGGTTGGACTACACGATCTTTCAAAAAGGAAGAAGGCCTTTGGGGGAAAATTGGTTTGGAATATTTATGAAAAAACACATGCTTTGTGGTGTCAAATTATGAAAGCAAATTATTTATAATATCCTACCCCATCACGTATATTTACTATCCTTGATCCTCCATCAGGGTCTACAGTTTGGAACTTCATGATGGCTTCTAGGAATGTGATTACTAGATATTTATCGTGGCAAGTATATAATGGAAAAGATGTCAACTTTTGGCATGATTCATGGAGTGGTCTTCCCCCTATTAATCTTGAGGAATCTCTAGTAGATGTGATCCCTATATTTATCTCTCAATGGGGATCTCACCTTTATGATTACATACATGATCTTGAGAAGCCTTCAAATCGTGTCATTTGGAAGAAGCCAGATTTACTCCCAATCTCTCCGGATCAAAAGGTAAAATTTTCTTTGATTCTCAAGAACCATATTATTTTTATCTCTAATGGTTTGGACAAATTGATATGGTGCCCTACGAAGAACAGAAAGTACTCTATCAAGGAAGGGTATAAGGCAATTCATCAGATGTCTATTCAATCCTCTCCACAAGGAGCTTATAACTTTTGTTGGAACAACAGTATTCTTCCTAAGGCAAGGATGTTTTCTTGGCTTTCTTTACACAAGAGAATACTTACCAGTGAGAGACTTGATAAATTGAATATTGCACACCCATTTGCCTGTGTACTTTATGGTGAGCATAGTGAAACGTTAGATCATCTCCTCCTCCAATGTGATTTTGCTCATTATTGTTGGATGTTTGTGCTTGCTAAGCTTTCCTTTAGCATCCCTCTACCAAATAACGTATGGGATTTGTTCCAGTCATGGCCAGTCTTATACCCATCCTCTATTTTTGCATGCATTTGGAAAGTGATCCCATCCACAGTAGTATGGTCACTTTGGTGGGAAAGAAATAAGTGTATTTTTAGAAAGCAAACATCTCCTCTTTCTAATGTTTTCAATCACATTGAACAATCAGTTACATAACTAGTTAATGCTCATGTATCAAATCAGTTCAATCCAAATATGGAGTTTACTTCCTAGGATGGTCAAGTTATTAATTGCTGGAAGGGCTATCACCTTGCTTGCCGAGAGTGAGAACTAGTAAAATTGATAGAAATAAAGTGAAATGGTGTCCCCTAGATTCAACACATTTCAAGTTGAATTTTGATGGCTCTTCTAAAGGGAACCCGGGTGATGCGGGAGTAGGAGTATGCATAAGGGACCACACAGGGTGTGTTTTTGCTTTGGAATAAGCTTCTATTCCACCTGGCACTAGCAAATTTGTAGAGGCATATGCTTTGCTTGAAGGTATTTTACTAGTTAAAAAACTGAACAGGTTAGTGCAGGATCAAGGGGGGCCAAAAAGTGGCGATGTGAAAAAAATAGCCTTCTTCACTCACCTAAAAACACGAAAAATCTGTGTTGACTTTTTGCTTGGCTTGGGTGTCAGTACACCTTGGCTTGGTAATTACCTATGCAAATTGGATATCGGATAAAATCGGATAACGGATTTTATCCGATATCCGATTTTTATTTGTAATTTTAATTTAAAAAATATATTATATGTTACGTATTATATAATACAATATTATATATAATATAATATAATATTATATTATATTATATAATATATAATATAATATAATATAATATAATACGTATTATATAATATTATATATTATATAATATTGTATTATATTATATATTATAATATAATATTATATTATATTATATATAATATATAATATAATATTATATATAATATAATATAATATAATATAATATAATACATATTATATAATATAATATAATATAATATAATATAATATAATATAATATAATATAATATAATATTATATATAATATAACATAATATTATATTATATAATATAATATTATATTATATATTATATAATATTGTATTATATTATATAATATAATATAATATTATATAATATTATATTATATATTATAATATATATAATATAATACAATACGTATTATATAATATAATAATATATTATGATATTATATATGTTATTTAAAAATAATTTAAGTGTTGAAATCGGATATCCGATAAAATCGGCAGATATCTGATTTTCTGAGACTTTTATATTTCGACAGTGACAGACCCATGAGCCATTTTAACTCACAGGGTGCGCAAATTCGTCAAAATCCGATATCCGCTCCATCCGATATCCGGTGTTTTGACAAAAAATTGCTAAAAAATAGATTTCGAGGTAAGAATTTTGTCGTTTTGAATCATTTTCATTCATTTTTTGTATTTTTTGTGAATGTTTATTTGATTTTTCATTGAAAATATGGTTTTTTTCATGAAAACTAGGTTTTTATTAAATCAAATGCTTGATTGTTTAAATTTGTTAACTAAATTTAATTGTTTACATTAAATTAGGTTAGAAATGGGGGAAAACAATGAAAACACTGACCAACCACAACTGCAACAACCAAACCCTCATTTGCCAAACCCCCCCTCAATTCAAGATTTGATTGCACAAAATTTGAATGAATTGAGGGGGATTGCAGAAGTATATCGTAGGATCCCTCATCTAAACCCATTGTTTGATCCTCTCATGTCGATCGTAAAAAGTATGGAAACCATGACTGAGGAGCACGATGTCACCCTTTTGTGGCGAGATTCTATGAAGGAAAAATATGCAGATGGCTTGTCGTATAAGGATATCAAGGATCTTGAGATATCCAAAGCCGAAATCGCCTCATTGTTTGTCAATCCCCGTACTGGTCAGCCCGTAGATCCCAAAAAAACAAAACTTTCTATCAAATGGTGCACAAATGATGGGATTGTGAAAAAAATTTAGGATCGTTGGTGGATGGTTTTCGACAAACCACCCAACAACAATCTTGATATCCCCTTCTATTTCATAAAAAAATTGTATGCTGAGTTTGTTTTACACAAACATGTGAACTACTTTGACATCCAACCTTTCCAGGGTGTAGGTTTAGGTATGCCCCAAAATAGACCTGGGGCAGTCAGAGTAGTCCAGGGCCCATATGTCCCCCCTCCTCCTGTTGATCCCCCACCTGTAGTTCAGCATCCTGATATCATTTGTGAGGCGGCTTCACAGACCATATCGGCTATTCACTCTTTGAGTAGCCTTTTGGTTTCTCAGGCTGCGTCAGTAGCTCAGCCTACTCTTGATGGTAGCGATGCATCTGGTGTCGGTGACACGTCATCCTCGGCTCCACACATATGCATGCCCCATAGTTGTGTCATGTGTGGGCATGTATGCTTGGGTCCAAGTGGATAGCCCGTTGATCCTGCTGTGGATAGTGCAGATTACGAGGTGCATGAGATGCATGATGCACCAGAGGTTATTACATAGACTAGAGGATACCCTGGGGAGTCCTCACATGCTAGAGGCGAGGAGGCACCATCATCATACATTGATGATGTATTGGTAAGATTTGTGTTTTCACAGTTCATGTTATATTTTAATTAAATATTTATAAATTAGATAATATTAAGTACTAATTTTTATTTACATGGTCTATTTAACAGTTGATGATCGAGGATGAGTTGAGACAGATTCAGGGGGGCACCTTGTCGGCCATTTCATTTGGCCTCGATAGCTTGATGGTACATATATTATTGCACCTAGTCATTTGTATTTTATTGTACATACATGCTCATCATTTATATTTGTATTAATTAGACTATGTAGTAACTTGCATGTATATCTTATTTTACTCTTGTAGGGGACAAGTAGCACGAGTGCGGTGCAGTGTGATCTAGGATCTGGTAGTGCAATTGGAGACAAGGGAAAGGTAATTGAATGCAAATATGATTGAATGAATAGTTTAAATAACTTATAGTGATTATACATGTCTAGACATAGATTGATAGTTTCATATACTTGTTGTGTATATATACAGAGAACTCTTGGCTTCACATCCTTGATGACTACACCCAGTATACCTGAAGAAGAAGAGATGCCTCGAGTAGATGTGTGTTTATTTTATTATTTGATTAGTAGATATAATTTGTTATTATCAGTGACAATCATATGCTAACTTGTATCAATCTCATGTTTCTGAACATATGTAGGTTGTGTATCAAAATATTCAAAACATACCTCCTCTACCAAAGACATACATCAAGAGTCCTGCAAAGATGAAGAGAAAATGTGGAAAACATGAATTATTCAATTAAATAGTTCATTTTTATGTTAACTTTTCGAATGTAAATTATATAATATAACTAATATTAATCATGGTTTTTTTTTCTTGTGCAGGATCCTTCAGAGCCGAGCAGTGCGGCGAAGAGGATCGATTTTGATGATCCATCAGCAGCTTAGGATGTTATAGATAGTTTTGGGATGCTTACATGTCTAGTTGGCATGTATATTTTGTATATGGACATACATTCACGTATTTAGACATACATTTTGTTTCAGTTGGCGTTTATGCCATATTTGTGTATGGACATACATTTGTAATCATTCGACATTTTTATATATACAGAAGTTGATATTCGATCATATAAATTGTTGCTCATCTGTGTGTGGTGTTATCATGGAAATCTTTAATCTTCATTCCAATAATTAACAATGGTTAATAATGTCTATTTAATGAACAATACAATTCATTTCATTTCATCGTAAGTGTTGTTTTTATAATGAATAATATAATTCATTTAATGAACAATACAATACAATTTATTTAATGAACAATACAATTCATTTAATCAACAATACAATACAATTCATTTAATCAACAATACCCTACGCATGTTCCTATTTTGCCCCCCCACTTGATCGAACGCTCGGGGTCATACCCTACCAGCGTCGTCCCTTGAGCACCCTAAGTTCTCAAAATTATCAAACTTTGATGGGCCCTAACTCGGAATCCATGGCACCTACGAATGATTCATTTGAACCTACGGGGCCACGAGAGGGGTCCCTACAAAATCCTATCTCGGTATTTCAATTTGCCCTATGGTTTTATTAGGGCAACAATTTTTCGGTTGGCGAAAAAATCATCAGTCTCACTCAATGGAATGTTGTCGCATGGTCGATTTCTTGTTCAGCTCATCGCGATGATGAACCGTTGGCTCTGACATGTCCAATTAGGAATTATTACCCTACGCATGCTCCCGTTTTGCCCCCCCACTTGATCAAACGCTCGGGGTCATACCCTACCGGCGTCGTCCCTTGAGCACCCTAAGTGCTCAAAATTGTCAAACTTTGACAGGTCCTAACTCAGAATTCGTGGCACCTACAAATGATCCATTTGAACCTACGGGGCCATGAGAGAGGTCCCTACAAAAGCCTATCTTGGTTTTTCAAGTTACCCTATGGTTTTATTAGGGCAGCAATTTTTCAGTTGGTGAAAAAATCGTCAGTCTCACTCAATGGAATGTTGTCGCGTGGTCGATTTCTCGTTTAGCTTGTTGCGATGATGAACCGTCGGCTCCGACATGTCCAGTTAGGCATTATTACCGTACGCATGCTCCTATTTTCCCCCCCCACCCGATCGAATGCTCGGGGTCATACCCTACCGGCATCGTCCCTTGAGCACCCTAAGTGCTAAAAATTGTCAAACTTTGATGGGCCCTAACTTGGAATCCGTGGCACCTACTAATAATCCGTTTGAACCTACAGGGCCACAAGATAGGTCCCTACAAAATCCTATCTCTGTTTTACAAGTTTTCATATAGTTTTATTAAGGCAGTAATTTTTTGGTTGGCGAAAAAATAGTCAGTCTCACTCAATAGAATGTTGTCGACTGGCCGATTTCTCATTCTACTTGTTGCGATGACGAATCGTCGGCTCTGACATGTCCAGTTAGGCATCATTACCCTATGCATGTGTAAAGCGGAAAATCGAACCCTAGGTGTTCCCCCACTCCAAGGAGAGAGAAAGGAGGTCACTAGGGTTGACGGTTTTCACTTAGGAGAGACTTAACATTCAAAAGAGGGGTTGAAACTCACAAGATCCAATCCCACACAATGCAAGACTGGATTCTAAATGAGTTTCAAGGGTTGAGACATCAAGGATACCCTCTTTTGTAAAGAATGTAGATAGAAGGATTGAACTAGGAGTGCATGTAAAGTAAGAAAGATTCGCTTATAAATGGAGATAGGGACATGGGATGAAGCTACGAACCTGAAATTAGCAATAAAATGTCGAGACGATGCTATCCTACAAATTTGAGTGAAATTTGACGGGACGATGGCGCCCGGAGTGCACACGGTCCTCCGAAAAATCCACGAAACGAAGGGGGATCTGTTCGTCTCTGCACAAGGATTCCAGATCTTCAATTACAGCCGCGTACCTGCAACCTACACATAGAAAAGAGAGGACGATTGGGGGGTTAAGGATTAGGGGTTTTCCTTTAGGTCAAACCCCGGTTTTGGAATTAACCAAGAAATGAGAATGTTGTAAATGTAAATGTTTGTAATGTAATCAAGTACTGATACCTTGTTGTAAGAATGTTTGTATTCTTACATGCGAAGGTGTAATGATGTTGTATGTTGTATGTTGTATGTTGTAAGTGATCTCCTCTTCAATGGTTGAATCCTTGTCTTGAATGCAACACCTAGCCTTGAATGGAGACCTAGAATGCTCAATTGCTTGAAGGAATGCTTGAATGCTTGAATGTTTTAATATTTGTCTATCGCTTCCGCCTCTTGCACTTGCTTATTTTCTTACTTACCCTTTCTAGGAGGGGAAAAGTAGTTTATATACTTGTCAATTAGGGTTAGGAGACTGATTTTTCCGACCTTAGGCCGACCTAGGAGCATTATTTTCCAAATTGCAAACTTGAAGACCCGATGCCCAACAAGAGACCGGGCCCAAAATAGGGCCAGGGACCAGGGCGCTGGGCGCCATGGTCCCACCTCCCGGGACAGCAGGGTGCAAGGAGGATCAGGCCAAGGTGCAAAAAGATGCAGTTTTTGATGTCGTAAACAGGTTTCAAGGGTCTCCATTCAGGTTCAACATTGCGCCGCCATCGTGAAGACCCAAATGCAGTTGAAATTGCAAGTGTCACAATTTTACGACGCTACATTTAGCCCCCACTTTAGCGGGAGTATAAGCGTACGCCCATACTTCCGGTAAACTACAAGGAAACAACATTGAAAAACTTTCACCACGTCAAGGAGGAAAGATACACCAAGCCCCCAGTGGACTAAGGATCTTATGACTTCGATTGACAAAGTAAAAGGGAAGATTACGAGGGAGAACCATGACTGTCAGTAGTAAGGTTCCCTCACTATGAGTCATGCAAGAAAAATACCAAAAATTTTCAAGGCAAAGCTAAATTCGCCAAGAAATTTTCAAGTATCTTGAAGAGATATGAACGGGGTGTATGCCCCCCTACGTTAAAGCGATCACACACGCTTCATCGGGGGTGATTGCTTTAAGGTAGTGATACATATAAGAAATGAGAAGGGAAAGGAGCACGTTATCACAAGGATTTAGCCCCCAAGTTTGAGATAAGCCCAAGGATAATAGACACAAAACACAAAGCACGAGGTGACTTCGCTTTCCTCGGGGTCAGTATGCTGTATGATAATTCATGTATATCATATGTATGTATGCATAATTGTTCTTCATTCCCCAATCAAGGAAGGTCACCTAGAAGAAGGGAACACATGTGTCTTTTGAGTCAACATGAGAGAGACCAAAAGAGATCTCAATGCTTTGCATCGTCCTGAAGTAGACAACACTAAGGACAACAAATAGAAGAATGAGAATAACTCATAGAAGAAGTAACAAAAGAGATCAAGAGAGGAGGAGAGAGTCTGCTATGGTAATGAAACTAGTCTAGCACGTCATCTACCCTCCGATCTTGCTGATCAATATTTCAGGAAGGCGGGAAACACGCTAGAGGAGGAACATCTAGCACAGCAGATGGAGCTATCACAAGATCCAAACAAGGGCTATGTTCATGTTCCACGCCACGTTGTTCTTGTCTAGGAGCTAGGATAAGTGCTTTAGAAAATTTGTTAGATAAATGGTTATCAACATCCACATATTCATATTCACTATCAGAAGAAAGAGGAGTAACATTTTCATCATGAATAACATTTTCATCTATATCATCATCAAGATTTATAAAAATAGGATCTTTAACTCGCACAGGATCAAAACCATCATGCATCTTATGTTTAGGAGATTTTGGATCAATTTTCGGCTGAGGAGAAAATGGAATAATACTAGCTGAAGGTGTTTTTGGGGATTGCAAAGTTTGAGAAGCAGCTGCCTGAGCTCTAAGATGACGCTTTCATCGGCATTCACGTGCAGAACGATTTTGTCTAGTCTTAGTAGGAAGTTGAGAAGATTGAGGAGGAGGAATGTTCTCATCCTTATCACTTGGGTGTTTAGGTTGTGGTCTCTTAGGTTGAATAATAGGAGAAGAGGAAGGTCTCTTCTCTCTATAAGAGGAAAGAGGAGGAACTGCTCCATATAAAGGAGGAATATCTGGTTTAGGAAGGAGACCAAATCCATCATGATGAGGAGGTATAGGTCTACTTTTAGAAAGTTTATTAGATATAGACATAGTCACATTCATAGGGATGGGTTGGGAATCTTCTTGAGGAAAGACATTAGATTTATCTTTCAAAGGAAGGACTTCCTTCTAAAGAATGATAGGAATATCAAGTTTGGGTGCTCTAGGTTCACTTAGAGATAGGATCATATCTTTTTACCACTTTTGATAAAATTTGAACAGATGATCACTTCGCGATGGAAGAGATTGAAATTGTTTAGGCCAAAAATAATCAATAGGAACGCTAGAAGTTCTTTCAGCTGGTTTAAAGAGACTACGATTGATAGTAACAACTTCACCATTATGGGGAAATTTCAAGCACTTGTGAATAGGAGAAGAAATAGCTTTCATGGAAGATAGCCAAGGATAGCCTAGCTTCACACGAAATTGTTCGGATGGTGGAATAATAGCAAAGCTCACATTAAGGGATTTGTTATGGACCTCAATAGGTAATGTAATAGAACCAATTGCAAGAGAAGAAAATGCATCAAATAGTTTCACAACCACATTTGTTTTGTCATAGATTACTTGATTCAATTGCAAAGTAAAAAGAAATTCTTCAGTAATGACATTAACCATACAAGAAGGATCAATAAGCACTCCACGACAAAGTTTATTCTTGACTTTTGCAAGTATATATAAAGGACCACCAGGCGCCCTAATAGTTTCACTGGAATCAAATGTGACGGAAGGCTCTTTAGGGATTTTCTGCTGCTCCACAAAGTTAATCACATTCGGAGTCATAGACATAAGACCATCAGGTGAGAAAGAGGAATCATTAGTCTCAATCACATTAGAGGTATGAGAAGGTAATGGATCAGTAAAAATCTTAAGATTTTGGTTAGGAGGAGCTACAGATGTGTTGCCTTTATCATTCACACCTAAAACAGAGATAGTATTATTATCAATCAAATCTTGAATTTTACCCTTTAAAGCAAAACATTTTTCAGTATCATGCCCAGGTTGATGATGAAATTGACAAAAAGATTTGTTATCAAAATAGGGTGAATTAATCTTTGTAGGATCTATTTGGTTTATAGGAGGGAGGATAAGCACATTTTGTTCCAATAACTTATTCATAATACTATGCAATGATTCATTCAAAGGAGTAAACTTTCTTTCTTTTTTGAAAAACTTAGAAATAGGAGGCACACCTGATGTTGCATTCACATTGTTGTTGATGATGTTTTCATTGAACTTAATGACCTCTCTGTTCGGTTTAAACTTCCCAAATGGTTGTTGACTACTATCACCCTTATCACTCGGAGCCATAGGATTTGCTTGTTCCATTTGACTCACAGTCAGTTGATAATTGTGAAGAGTTGCGCACAACTGTTGGAAAGAAGTAAACTCAGAAAACAGAAGTTTTTCTCTAATATCTTTTTGTAAATTAGAAATAAAGATTCTTTGAATATCATTGTCAGGTACTGGAAAAGAAATTTGAGCATACAAATGCTTATATCTACCAATGAAATCAGTCACTTTTTCTTTAACACCTTGTTTACAATGCATTAAATCAGTCAAAGTAACTTTAGGACTTATATTGTTTTGAAATTGTTGAATAAAAGCATTTGCAAGTTGTTGGAAAGAAGTAATAGAATAGGAAGGCAACGAGCAATACCATTGTAGAGCTTTATCTCTTAATGTTCTAGTAAACAGTTTTGCAAGCAACCTTTAGTCATGAGCAAAATCAGTACATATTGTTTGAAAGGTCTTAACATGTGTTAGAGGATCACCCTTACCATTATAAAGCTCCAATGTGGGATTTCAGCATGCTTAGGGGGGATAGCTCGAACAATGTCAAGAGAAAGTGGGCTTGCAACATCAAATGTGGGCACACTAGACTTAGATTGATTCATAGAGGCAATTTGTTGTTGTAAAGAAGAGACAGTTTGTGCAAGATTGTTAATGGTCGCTTCAGTCGAAGAGTTCATATTAGACGTGTTAGATTGTGATGGAGGTATTATGTTATGAAAAGAAGGTATTGATTGAGAGTAAGGTGGTGGGACATTATGATAGTTAGTCATAGGAGATGATTGGAAAAAAGGAACACTACAAGGAGGAATGGAATGGTTAAACAAATTGCCCCCTTGCGTCATGTTCGTTTGTGGAGATGTAATAGGGACACTCATTGAAGGAATGAATGAGGAAGTTGGATTGAATGAAGGAAAAGGGTTGATTGAAGAAGAAGGATTGCTCCCATGATTGGTGATCATAGGTGGAATGTTTTGTATTGAAGTAGTCATTATGTTTGATGTAAAAGTAGGTATACTAGCAATAGAAGTTGTCAAAGGAATAGAATGATTGTCTTGAGTAGGAGGTTGTGTATAACCTAAGGTTTCGGCACAACTCTTCATAGGCATCACATTCGAATCCACAATGTGTGCAATACTACATAAAATATCAATTCCATTCTTATCACTTTGAACCATACGTTTTAGACCCTTAATTAATGAAAGAGCTTCACTATCGGGGTATTCTTGAGACATCCATTGCTGAAAATCATCAAATTGGTTATCCAATTTCAAAAGTTGTTCCACAGAAACCTCATGGAGAGCTTCTTCATCATTAAGAGGATTAGAGGAATTACCCATGTCCTCATTAAAAAGGCCATTCAAATTAGGTTCCATCTCCTCGGTAATTAAACCTTGGAAAGACTTAATTCTAAGGCTTCATCTAATGGGAATAGTGTAAGTAGGGCTTATTGTTGTAAAACTCATGCACTAAAGAGAGAGAGAGAGAGAGAGAGAGAGAGAGAGAGAGAGAGAGAGAGAGAGAGAGAGAGAGAGAGAGAGAGAGAGAGAGAGAGAGAGAGAGAGAAGATTTTGAATTTAGAAGTAGCAAATTTCAATAAAATCAGCCAATCTCCTAGATTTAAGCTGTTAAATGCAATCATGACAATCTCCTGAAGTTTCAAAAAAAATGTCGGGGACCATGGCGAACGGAGTGCACACGGTCCTCGCAACTTTTTTCGAAATTTTCAGAGATGAAAGTTATGATGATTTTAAAGCTAATCTGAAAAAATTGAGTGATTTTATGATCTGTAGATAGGCGAAATTAAAGTTGCAATCTCAAAATTGAACCCTACCAAGATTGTTGAAAAATGCAAAATTTGAATTTTGAAAAAGAGAGGGAAATTGAAATTTTGAATTTTATGATTTTAGAGGGAATACTGAAAGCAATGCAAGCTTTGAAATTTAAAAGTTGACTCAATTTCATGCAAAATTCAAATTTGAAAGTGGAAATCAAAGTTGTTGCAATTAAACACTTAATTTCAATAGTCACAAATTGCAAGAATTTGAATAAAGCACTGAAACTTCGAATGAATGCCAACACACTTTTTAGATTTAGGACAGTAAGAAACACAATTTTGACACGAAATTTCAATTTCAACAATTTTTGAATAATTATAAGTCTTAATCCAAGCAATCACTAGACCAACTTTGACTTTAATTTTGAAAGTGTTAGAATTGATGAAATCAGCCAAGATTCTGGATTCTAGCAAAAAAATACAGTAAGATTCAGCTCCCGAAATTTCAGAAAAAATGTCGGGGACGATGGCGCTCGGGGTGCACACAGTCCTCGCAACTTTTTTTCAAAATTTTCTAGGATGAGAGATATTATGATTTTGTTGCGGAATCCAAAGTTACAGTCGATTTGGAGGTGTTTTGATCAGTAAAATTATCGATCAAAGGTTGAATCAAGAGGGTTTTAAAAATTAGGGTTTTGACACTTAACCACTTGATTTTCAGAATTAAAGCACAAATATGATTTGACAATTTGCAATAGAAGGGTAGATCTGAAACAAGCATTAACAATTAAACATTTCACAAGCTCAATTACTAAAAAGGAAATTTAGGGTTTTTATGCAATTATCCTCTAAAATTTGCAAAAGATCAAACATGGAAATGTAATTAAGGAAGCTAATTTTTCAGATCTAACCATGAATAATCAGAATTAGGATGTTCACGTCGGGTTCACTAAAATGTAAAGTAGAAAATCAAACCCTAGGTGTTCCCCCACTCCAAGGAGAGAGAAAGGAGGTCACTAGGGTTGACGATTTTCACTTAGGAGAGACTTTACATTCAAAAGAGGGGTTGAAACTCACAAGATCCAATCCCACACAATGCAAGACTAGATTCTAAATGAGTTTCAAGGGTTGAGACATCAAGGATACCCTCTTTTGTAAAGAATGTAGATAGAAGGATTGAACTAGGAGTGCATGTAAAGTAAGAAAGATTCACTTATAAACGGAGATAGGGACACGGGATGAAGCTACGAACCTGAAATTAGTAGTAAAATGTCAAGACGATGCTGTCCTGCAAATTTGAGTGAAAGTTGACAGGACGATGGCGCCCGGAGTGCACACGGTCCTCAAAAAATCCGCGAAACGAAGGGGGATCTGTTCGTCTCTGCACAAGGATTCCAGATCTTCAATTACAGCCGCGTACCTGCAACCTACACATAGAAAAGAGAGGACGATTGGGGGGTTAAGGATTAGGGGTTTTCCTTTAGGTCAAACCCCGGTTTTGGAATTAACCAAGAAATGAGAATGTTGTAAATGTAAATGTTTGTAATGTAATCAAGTATTGATACCTTGTTGTAAGAATGTTTGTATTCTTACATGCGAAGGTGTAATGATGTTGTATGTTGTAAGTGATCTCCTCTTCAATGGTTGAATCCTTGTCTTGAATGCAACACCTAGCCTTGAATGGAGACCTAGAATGCTCAATTGCTTGAAGGAATGCTTGAATGCTTGAATGTTTTAATATTTGTCTATCGCTTCCGCCTCTTGCACTTGCTTATTTTCTTACTTACCCTTTCTAGGAGGGGAAAAGTAGTTTATATACTTGTCAATTAGGGTTAGGAGACTGATTTTTCCGACCTTAGGCCGACCTAGGAGCATTATTTTCCAAATTGCAAACTTGAAGACCCGATGCCCAACAAGAGACCGGGCCCAAAATAGGGCCAGGGACCAGGGCGCTGGGCGCCATGGTCCCACCTCCTGGGACAGCAGGGTGCAAGGAGGATCAGGCCAAGGTGCAGAAAGATGCAGTTTTTGATGTCGTAAATAGGTTTCGGGGGTCTCCATTCAGGTTCAAAATTGCGCCACCATCGTGAAGACCCAAATGTAGTTGAAATTGCAAGTGTCACAATTTTACGACGCTACAACATGCTCCTATTTTGCCCCCTCACTCGATCGAACGCTCGGGGTCATACCCTAGCGATGTCGTCCCTTGAGTGCCCTAAGTGCTCAAAATTATCAAACTTTGACGGTCCCTAACTCAAAATTCGTGGCACCTGCGAACGATCCGTTTGAACCTACGGGGCCATGAGAGAGGTCCCTACAAAAGCCTATCTCGATATTTCAAGTTGCCCTACGGTTTTTTTAGGGCAGCAATTTTTCGGTTGGCAAAAAAATCGTCAATCTCACCCAATGGAATGTTGTCGCGTGGCCAATTTCTCGTTCTTCTCATCGCAATGACGAACCATCGGCTCTGACATGTCCAATTAGGTATTATTACCCTACGCATGCTCCTATTTTTCCCCCCCACTTGATCGAACGCTCGGGGTCATACCCTACTGGCGTCGTCCCTTGAGCGCCCTAAGTGCTCAAAATTGTCAAACTTTGACGAGCCCTAACTCGGAATCCATGGCACTTGCGAATGATCCATTTGAACCTATAGGGCCATGAGAGAGGTCCCTACAAAAGCCTATCTCGGTATTTCAAGTTTCCCTACGGGTTTATTAGGGCAACAATTTTTCGGTTGGCAAAAAAATCGTCAGTCTCACTCAATGGAATGTTGTCGCGTGGCCGATTTCTCAATCTGCTCATCGCGATGACGAACCGTCGGCTTTGACATGTCCAGTTAGGCATTATTACCCTACACATGCTCCTGTTTTGCCCCCCCACTCGACCGAACGCTCGGGGTCATACCCTACCGGCGTCGTCCCTTGAGCGTCCTAAGTGCTCAAAATTGTCAAACTTTGACGAGCCCTAACTCAGAATCTGTGGCACTTGCGAACAATCCATTTGAACCTACGGGGCCATGAGAGAGGTCCCTACAAAATCCTATCTCAGTTTTTCAAGTTGCCCTACGGTTTCATTAGGGCAGCAATTTTTCAGTTGGCGAAAAAATCGTTAGTCTCACTCAATGGAATGTTGTCGCGTGGCCAATTTCTCGTTCAGCTCATCGCAATGACGAACCGTTGGCTCTGAAATGTCCAGTTAGGCATTATTACCCTATGCATGCTCCTATTTTCCCCCCCACTCGACTGAACGCTCGGGGTCATACCCTACCGGCGTTGTCCCTTGAGCGCCCTAAGTACTCAAAATTGTCAAACTTTGACGGGCCCTAACTCAGAATCCGTGGCACCTGCAAATGATCCGTTTGAACCTACGAGGCCACGAGAGAGATCCCTACAAAAGCCTATCTCAGTTTTTCAAATTTCCCTATGGTTTTATTAGGGAAGCAATTTTTCGGTTGGCAAAAAAATCGTCAGTCTCACTCAATGGAATGTTGTCGCATGGTCGAATTCTCGTTTTGCTCATCGCGATGACGAATCGTCAGCTCTAACATGTCCAGTTAGGCATTATTACCCTATGCATGTTCCTGTTTTGCCCTCCCACTCTATCAAACGCTCGAGGTCATACCCTACCGGCGTCGTCCCTTGAGCGCCCTAAGTGCTCAAAATTGTCAAACTTTGATGGGCCCTAACTCGGATTCCGTGGCACCTGCGAACAATCCGTTTGAACCTACGGGGCCACGAGATAGGTCCCTACAAAAGCCTATCTTGGTTTTTCAAGTTGCCCTACAATTTTATTAGGGCAGCAATTTTTCGGTTGGCGAAAAAATCGTCAGTCTCACTCAATGGAATATTGTCACATGGCCAATTTCTCATTCTGCTCGTCGCGATGACGAACCGTCGGCTCTGACATGTCCAGTTAGGCATTATTACCATACGCATGCTCTTGTTTTTCCTCCCCACTCGATCGAACGCTTGGGGTCATACCCTACGCATGTGACATCCATGAGAGAAAAGCTTCATATGAGAGAAAAGCTTCATTTTATCTCAATATAGTTGTACCTATTTCATTATTAGAAAAAATAAATATACAAAGATATGTTATTAGTATCCTCTATATTATGGATTTGAATTGATGTTCTCAATTAGTTATTATCTGTTCAGCTTTTCTTCATAAGGCACAACCATGTGATGGTTATCATATCAGGACAACCATCCATGACTTTCAAAGTAATTGATATTTATTCCTACACCTCACACTCACAAGATTAATAATGAAATGACATTTATGATTCATCAAATGTTGACAAAGTCTAATCAAATTTCAACTTCAAGATGTATACAACATATCATATTCAACTTCAAGATGCATACAACTTACCATATTCAAGCTCATGCCAACCACCACTTGGATATTGTTATATGTCGATTAAAGTACAATATATGTTATAAAACCATATAGTCTTACAAAAAAGCCATCATAGACCATCTATGTTGATTAAAGTACAATTCATTTGTAACTGGGGCACTCACAATCTGAAGTTCCAAAGCCCTGTGGGAAGCATCAAATTAGAAATTTACTAATCTGACTCATACTACTGTCAAAAGCATCAAAGATGCTACTGCTAGAGAACACCATGCTCCATTGTGGAGAGAATATTAGGTGCATCTGATGTTAGCGTCTGAAAATGAAACAATGTTATTCAATAGCCAAAATCTAACTGACTTTATTTTATAAACCATTAATGAATAAAAATAGACAAGGTTACCTAAGTGAAAGTTCGATGACCACCTTGACTAGTAGGTGTTGATGTTGAAGGCCCAACATTAACAAATGTCAAATGTTTGATTCAACAGACCACCTTGACCAACAGACTACTCAAGTGTGCCTGAAGGGTCATCTCTTTGTTTAAGAGTATCCAGTATTGCTTCATGATCAGCAGTAGTCACTGTCCATAGCTCTTTGGTCTTCGGTTTCGATTGATGCTTCAACAACTTGACATTTGTAGCTATAATAAGATGTGAATACATTATAATGGTTTTGTGTCTCTCATAGTCTTCAAATGCAGGTATGCCATTCTTTCTAATCATATATGTTCGCAACCAAGTTCCCACAACAACAACTGAACCTGTAGGATATGTGAACCCATCATCATCTGTCAATGGTTGTGTTAGCTTTTGTTTTCCCTGTACACATCGTGCCAACCAATATTATGATCTCTCTTCATTCCCTTGTGGTGCAACAATTGCAAAAACATCTCCTGGCTGTACAAGATCTGATCGACGATCATACTCAAGTGAACTTTCCATGTCATCGTTTGACAAGGAGATTGTTTGAGATAAAGGAGTTAGATAGTGGGGAACCCACGTATCAACCCACTCACTTGACTCGCACTGATCCCAATCACACCGAACACAACTCTGACAAAAACAAGCCAACGCTCGTGTCCAAATGGTCCATGTACTTGCATCTGAGCTGAGAAATGAATGCATCTTTGAAGAATCTTTAATTGTTTGACAATCCAATCTATCTCCCACTGTTCCCTCCTCAACCAACCAAAAGAATCTGCTCACTGCTGAATCAAGAGTACCTCCATGTGACAATGTTGAACTACACCAATCAACAATAGAACGTGCATCAGAGAAATTTGCACCTGAAATCCTTAATTGCTCCTTAACGAGAGCTCTTTTCAAACATGCACCTGCTCCATCATGCTCTCCCTTCCCATGCCCCGCCTAAAAAAAACACCAAATATGAGGTATACGCCTCTCCACATGCATTCTACTCAACCAATAAAACATACGGGCATTCTTGAATTGACCCATATAGTTATTTGACCATATTATATGTCGGTCAATTGCAATATCTTTCTCATGCAAGAACTCAAAAAAATTCTTGAAAGAATGTTGCACATACTCGAAGGAGTGTGATCTATCATCACTCATATAAAAATGATACTCCCCGATTATCTTCCTGTCCTCTTTTGTACTATCAGGAGAATGTCTATATGTAATGTGAACAAAAATAGCAATCTGGATTGAATTGTAGTACTGAGACTGTACCTCATTATGTGGTTGCAATGTATAGTTCTCTGCAAAATCAACCATTGATACAATAGTGCCAATCGGGAAAGAGTTCTTACACATCCTGAACTGTTGATCCAACCACTGAGACCTATGGGTGTGCCTTGCATACTTGTAGAAAAGATTTTCCTTAAAATCCAAAATAAAATCAGCAATACTCACTTCTCTTGAGACTAATTCGCATCTAGAACCTTCACCTCCACTCTTCAAAGTATATTTCACTGTCTTGTATCTTTTTTTCTCAACATAATTATTTCCAAACTTGTGTTCACTACCCTCATGAAAACATGAAACAAACTTTGACAACCCACCGCATTCTAAGCACTTCTCATTCAAACAATCATTTCTATAGAAATAGCAGCCATCATCTCTAGGGCATAAAAATAGATCTTGCAAGTCTCTTGATGATCTTGAAAATAGAATTGCACCAAACTCCTGCAACATCTCATTAGTATGCATCGTAGAACGAATATGACATAAAAGTTCATGGTACATTGAAAACTCCACATGGTACTTGCAACAACAGGTATCCCGAATCTTAAGAGGAACACAATAAAATGGTTTCAAAGATTCAAAGGTCCTTTGTGATATTTGCAAAGTTGGATGTAATTCACAAAAAAAACTGTACAACATTGTTTGGCTTGATTCCAAGAAATGTTTGGGATGCGGTGTGCGGTCTCGGTTGTCGATTCTTAATTTCAAAATGTCCTTTAAATTGGGTGACACTCTAGAATTAGAGTGCCAAAATTGTTGAATCTCTTCCTTCACATTGTCAGTCAACTTTCTATCAACACATGGAAGCCTCCCACCAAATGCCCATGTATCTTGTTGAAGTGGATCGTCAAGTCTTTGTCTTCGTCCAAGTGCTCTATCCAAAGTTTTACGGTTTATGTTAAAATTAACACAAGTTTGTCTCATTTGATGAGCCTTCCTCAATTGATGGCTTAATAAGAAGGTTGTAATCACTCTTCGAGCGACTCTCTTATCTCTTTCTTTGGTATTCTTTCCAATAGAATTGAGAGCGTCAAATAGATTTTTTGGTATAATAGAATTTCTCTCTGTCTTCTTGTTCATACGAATCTTCAATTTGTTTAGCAATGGTCTCATCTTTATCATCTTTAGAAATTGAACAAAGAGTTGGCATTGCTTGGTCAATGTCTTATTGCTAAAATTTTGGTTGAAAAGTTCTATAGCCCACAACCGAATGGTTCTTGTTGACCTCTTGCCTTCAAGATTCGCAATAATGTTCTCATCGATTTTAAATAACCATTTTGGGGTTCTTGAAGGTCTTGGATTTGGAATTTGTCTTTCATCCATGAGACGGTCTTCATTTCTAAAATAATTAGGTGTTACATATGGTTCACTTGGTGAGGAAATTCCACCTTCAATGTTAAAGTTTTCCACATTTTCACCTCCTATGTCAAAATTTTCCACATTTTGAGCATTTTCATTATCGCTTTCAACATTTTCAAAATTTTCAATATTTTCACTTTCAAAATTTACATTTTCATTTTCAATAACTTGTGGCACATTTTCAATTTCAATTTCCTCTTCAATTGAAGTAACATTAGCAATATTTAACATACCTTGTCTTCTCCTCCTATGACATTCTCTATCTCTTTCTCTATACACTTCAACTTGGTCGTTTGAAAGTTTTCTTTTGCGTTTAGACTTTCGACGACTACTACTCCCCATTTCCCTCCACACATATGCTCCTTTGTGCTTGATAATGTAAGTTTTCACTTTAAGAATCTCCCAAAAGCACAAATTTGTCTCTAGCTATCTGAAACCCTGTGATCCTTGACAGAAAACATAGGACCCAAACTGTCAACCGTTGGAATCTACAGAATGGCCCACAGACCCTTTTTTTTTTGGTTTTTTAGTACTAAAATCGGATATCGGATTTTATCCGATATGCGATTTTTGTACAAAAATATGTGGTCCCCCAAAAAAATTCCCCTTGCTGCCATTTATGAACTAAACTGCCACATGGCAGAAATCTGATATCCAATTAAATCGGATATCGGATTTTATTGGTCATATTTTAGAGAGAGAGAGGGATAGAAGGAGAAGGAGAGAGAGAGAGAGAGAGGAGGAGAGGGGGAGAGGGAGAGAGAGAGAGAGAGAGAGAGAGAGAGAGAGAGAGGGGAGAGAGAGAGAGAGAGAGAGAGAGAGACCATATGACCCCCAATGACACCATAGGACCCCTTAAGACACCAAATCATAACATTAGGGGTCATATTGTGTCTTACGAGGTCGTAGGACACAATATGACCCCTAATGACATGATTTGGTGTCTTAAGGGGTCATATGGTGTCGTTAGGGGTCATATGTTGTCCATAGGGATCATATGGTGTCCCATGAACCCTTATGACTTCTTAGGACACCATATGACCCCTAATGACACCATATTGGGTTGCTTTGGGTCATATTGTGTCCTAAGGGGTCATATTATGTCCTAAGGGGTCCTATGGTCTCTCTCTCTCTCTCTCTCTCTCTCTCTCTCTCTCTCTCTCTCTCTCCTTCCTTCTCTCTCTCTCCCTCTCTCCCTCTCCTTCCTTCCTTCTCTCTCTCTCTCTCTCTCTCTCTCTCTCTCTCTCTCTCTCTCTCTCTCTCTCTCTCTCTCTCTCCTCCCTCTACCTCTCTCTCTCTCTCTCTCTCTCTCTCTCTCTCTCTCTCTCTCTCTCTCTCTCTCTCTTTCTCCCTCTCTCCCTCTCCTCCTTTCTCTCTCTCTCTCTCTCTCTCTTTCTCCCTCTCTCCCTCTCCTTCTCTCTCTCTCTAAAATATGACCAATAAAATTGGATATCCGATTTAATCGAATATCCGATTTCTGCCATGTGGCAATTTACTTCATAAATGGCGGCAAAGGGAAATTCTTTGGGGACCGCAAATTTTTGTACAAAAATTGGATATCGGATTTTATCCGATATCCGATTTTTGTACTCAAATTTTCAAATTTCAAATTTTGGCTCGGGAATGCTTTGGTATTAGGCTTGGAAGTGACAAGCTTGGAAAGTCAACTGAAAAAACGTGTTTTTCAGTATTCCTTGATTTTCCAGACTTTACACTACTGGCTAACGACTTTTTTTGTAGCCAAAATTGATAAAACAAAAAGGGTTTTTTAAGGACATTCCCAGCTTTCCAACAATATAAGGCTTGTCTTATTTCGACTTTAGTAAATAATTATTATTTATTTTCTAATTGAATTCTGACAATAGTCCTGATTGATATACTGATTGAAAAACACTCATAACTTTCAAACAGTATAACATTTTTTGAAACCGAAACATGCGTCACATCCTATGCTTCGTCTACTCTAGGAGTTTTAAAAAGTGGTTAGACGTAGGAGTTTCTGAATTTCTGAAAAGTTGTAGTAAAAAAATCATAAATAATTATTTAATTCATAAAAAAAATTTAAAAAAAATGTGTCACATCCGGCCATGAGTCTAATACTTATATTATAAATATTATAAAAAAATATTAAGATTTTATTCTGATTAAGGTGGTTAGACATACGTCTACTTATTTTTTTCCTTAAATTTTAGTACCACTACATTGAAATTTGAAATTTTCATCAAATAGGATTTTTTTTTTCCAAAAAACAACTAGTAGCTTAGAAACTACATTCAATTTTCTATATATTCTCTTCTTACATATTTTAAAAATAATGTTCACAACTTATTCAAATTTTCATGTCAAGTTGCATAACTCTGATTTTTCTAAAATTTCATTGCCACTTAAGGGCCTATTTTGGCACACCATGATCCTGCACATACCCGAACATCTCTTATATTCACATGGAAGGTAATTCAACTACTATCATCAACGCTTGCATAAAGAGAAATATTGACAATTGGCATATAAGATATTTACTTGAACAAACATGGACACTTATTGATACATTTGTAAACTTTACTATTTCACATGTGTATAGAGAAGGGAACCGGGTTGCAGATCATTTGGAAAATATGGGAAGTTCTAAGGTGGAACTTAATATGATGGGTTTGAATTGTGATCTTGATTCTTTTTCAATTCTTAAGGGAAAAATTTTGGAGGACATGGGTACAAGATAATATTACACATGGCTATGCAGTGGTCTTTTGTATAATGATAAAAATTGGTAAGTGAGGTATTATAATTGCAAGGTTATACAGTTTTGTTGAATCTGAATGATGTATATGGATGTCGATTTGAGCATCTATGAAGCGTGTTGGACCTCAAGTTGAATAAATGCATAAGTGAGGTAGAATGTGGACTGCTATGTAAATGTGTACAGCTCTCATGATGTTTTGGTTCGGACCTCATCTTGTTCAACATATTCTAGAAGGCATGCGATACTTGGGGATGATTTGTGGCATTCGGTATTCTAGACATTACGAGATATATTGTATTTTTTGGCATACTAGGGATTTAAGTTTCACAACCTTTCTATGTATTATTGAGCAAGGATCATAGTTTTTCTTACTGATTCTTTTCTCCGAGAGCTCTTTGAATCAACTCTTATAAAGAAATATATAAATAAAATATATTAAGTGGCACTGCCACCTTATTTCTTTTAAAAATAAATATATATTATATAATATATTATTATATTATATAATATAATGTTATTTTAAAATAATTTAACTATAAAAATCGGATATCCGATTTTCTGAGACAATATATTTGGACTTTGACAGCCCGTAAGTTATTTTTAACCCATGGGCTGCACGATTTTTGGAAATCTGATATCTGATTGCATCCGATATCTGGTTTTTTGCCCAAAAATTGCTAAAAAATACATTGAAAGGTAAGATTTTTATTGTTTTCAATCATTTTCATTCAATTTTTGTATTTTTTTTAATGTTTATTTGTTTTTTCATTGAAAATATGGTTTTTTCAGGAAAACTAGGTTTTTTTAAAATCAAATAAAAATTTGTTTAAATTTGTTAACTAAATTCAATTGTTTACATTCAATTAGGTTAAAAATGGGGGATAACAGTGAAAACATTGATCAACCACAACCGCAACAACCAAACCCTCCTTTGCCAAACCCCCCCTCAATTCAGGATTTAATTGCCCAAAATTTGAATGAATTGAGGGGGATTACAGATGTATATCGTAGGATCCCTCGTCTAAACCCAATGTTTGATCCTCTCACGTCGATCATAAAGAGTATGGAAACCATGACTGAGGAGCACAATGCCGCCCTTTTGTGGCGAGATTCTATGAGAGAACAATATGCAGATGCCTTGTCGTATAAGGAGATCAAGGATCTTGAGATATCCAAAGCCGCTATCGCCTCATTGTTTGTGAATCCCCGCACTGGTCAACCCGTAGACCCCAAAAAAAAAAAACTTTCTATTAAATGGTGCACAAATGTTGGTATTGTGAAAAACTTTTGGGATCGTTGGTGGATGGTTTTCAACAAATCACCCAACAACAATCTTGATGTCCCCTTCTACTTCATAAAAAAATTGTATGTTGAGTTTGTTTTAGGCAAACATGTGAATTACTTTGACATCCAACCTTTCTAGGGTGTGGGTTTAGGTAAGAGGAAATGATTGAAAAGGTGGATAATACTTCATATCATAATACTGATATTATAGGAGTGTCAGATATGCATATCAATGCAGTCGATTTCAAAAATCAGATGAGAAACGATGATCCAAATCTCATTACCATGGTAATTATAATCCAAGAGATTATTACCAAGATGCTAGGTTTGAATATGAGGCTAAAAGCAAAGGATGTTATATGGAATATAACTATATTATATGTAGTGAATCTAGAAAATATGAGCTACTTCGGGAGAAGTATTTTTGGCATGTACCTAATATTGTGATGTGCAGTGGTAAAATCAAAATAATCGATTATGTTCAAATATCCACCAATAATATTTTCAGATCTGCAGCATTACTGCAAGATGAAAATCAGATATTTGATAGGGGAAGGGATTGGTTTTTCATTTTTGGTGGTCTAGGGCCACCAAATAAAATGGTGATTTTTCTGAATAGAGAAAATAATAGTTTGAATAGCAAGATGATTTGACACTCGGTCTGCTTCCATCAGAGATTGCCTGGATTCTTTCTATGCCCGCAAGGGGCATACATACGAACCCTAGTTTCTTAAATAAGAAAAATTAATAAAAAACTTAAAATATTATATTCACCATTAAGTCATGAGTTTAATATTTTAAATTTCTACACTATATGTGGGGTAAATGTGGCTCCCACAAGGGTAGAGCCCAACATATAGTTTGGAAAGGGAACCCATATATGTCATAAAAACACTGGCCAACATCAAGATATTATTTTTTGGTATAAAATTATATTAATTTAGATTATTTTAAGAATTAGTTTATTTAATATATATGCGTGTGGGTGATCCGAATTATGGATTCGGATGACAACACCCGAGTGAGAACCTGCGGTATTGTAAATTTTGTTTACAAGAATCAGAAATCATAGAATTAAAGCAAGCCAAAAAAGTATTGTATTCAATTTGAAAATCCAACATCATATAGTAGTCCAAGGGATTCCAAGGGTCACCAACAACTCCTTGAAAATTAAAAAACCAACAGTCATATCAGGTTTATTTACATAATAAAATCTAAAATCAACTAGGCATAACTTTCTGCACAGGACTTGAAATTATGAGCCGTTTAACTCGTTGGAAAGGTCTCCAAGAGTTGTAGGTGGAAATCTGAAAGGACATTCCATGGCACGCCACTTTCAAGGACTAAAAATGCCTTAGAGGCTTTCAAAATACCATTTACTAATGTCTAGAAAAACTAAAAAAAATATGAAAATATTTTTTCAACTCTTTCAGATTTTCTTCTGATCAGTGGGGGTGTGTGGGGGCTATATGTCAAGGGAGATAATATTCAGATAAAGTCATCAATCCAAAATGATTTAAATAATCGTTAGTCATAATGCTAAAAATAGAGGAAGTAGTGAAGTAGTTTATCACCATGTGATGGGTCCCACATGCCTTCACATAATAAAATTTCAAGATCCCGAAAGGAAATAATAAAATCCCACCAATGACATAATGCCAACCCAATGGGAAGTAAGGACTAGAGAATATGGATTATGGAATCCATTTATCGCTGAAAGTATGATGCTCAAAATAACCATTTAAATGTTTCACCCAAATCCATTGTTCAATTTTAGGGTTGAAGACTTCAAATAATGAAGCGAAACGTGGTGGGCCCCAACTTTTTCTACATAGCATTAGATATCTATGTGGACAAAAAGGATTTCATCGAAAAGGTGAGCTACACGGAAAAATACGAATTTGTTGAAATGGCTTAAGAAACTTGTGCCATCATCTCCTTACTTGTGCTGAAGTGGCAGCTTTGGAACTATTTGTGGAGACGGAATGGAGAGTTTTTAAAGTGGAAATGACATGGTTGATATGTATGCCAAACAGGAACAGAGACAAGGCATAAGAACTGTTTGACTCTTCGTGGGGTGAGATTTCAGAGATGTCGTAGTAGTATACTGTGCACAAAATGAAAAAACTAGAGTTAATGGAGACGGCAGCATCCATCAAAATATCATGTGGCGTTTTGGAGGCACAGGTTGTTTGATCTGAAGATTGGACGCAGATAACATACTTGGAGTAAGAAAGTGAGATCATGATGTTCCATTGGCAATACAGATTTCGGTTCCGCTAATTCAATCGCATCACAATCATGGGCAAAACAAATTACAATACAGCGATTGCACAGTATATAGTAAATTCGTTGAAAATTTTATGGCTATCAAGGCATTAAGAATAACTTTATCAGATGTTATAATGGCCACCACAATCATAAACGTGAAACAGAAAATACATTTCAACTGTCTTGAAATTCTCTTTAAGGAATTGAGGTCCCACAATAAATTATGATGACAGGATTTGCACGAAATAGATTTGTTTGGAAGAAACCTTGAAGCCGATACAGTTAACAGGCGTAAAATAAATTCCACAACCTTATCGAGCATCCTTTCTGCCTGCACCAGACTGGGAAGCCATCGAGTAAAGTAAAGGCATCCATCGAGTCATAAAATAATTCTATCAGATGTTGAAGCTACAATTGCCTTGGGAGACGTAATGCAAAACGTGATATGGGCATCCATTTGGGGGCAATAGAAACTTTCAATCATCTGCAATCGACAAATGTAAAACTAAAATCCACAACCTTTTGTCAGCATCCTCCTAGCAGTGCCAATGTGGAAGCTCTGAAGTTGGGTATGAACATCCATCTAGGAAAGTAAGAATAGAGGGATCGTGTTAGATGCTGAAGTTTCTACCGCCACAGTAGACATAATACACAATGGAGGCATAGATGCAATATATATAACTTTGAGCAAAAGCACTCGGCTGGTGTAAAGCCGAATCTACCAAAAAAAATGCATACTATGATCACCAGCTGTCTATGAAACCCTAAAAAATATACATGAGATCTACGCAACAGGAAAAGTTGGTTTGTATGAACGGTAGACTCCAATTGTTCTATAGCATGCCATCTCAAGAATATGCACAAAATGAATTTTATGAAGAAGGTCTCGGAATGATTTGAATTAATGAAGCACTTAGGGGTACATCCTAGTATTGGATGAGATCGCATCCACAAACATGAGAGATCCATGCGAAGATGAAAAATTCGTTTCACAAATGAAGGCAATAATGTATTTCGAGCTATTTCAGTGCCTCAACGGGAGGTAGTTGAATATATGTGAAATGAGGATTGGCTGAACATTGTAAACTAATTTCATTTATAGCTTGGAACCCCGACAACAAAATGTTGATTACTTGCAGTATCTAGGAATTTGTTATGAATGACAAAGATTCATTGATTTGATTATCTCATGTAATGGAAAACAGATAATCAATACTTGATGGGAGATTGAAGATGTTATGCACAAATTAAATTAAAATGACATTCTATGTATCAAAATTGGACAGAAATGAAGCCTTTTTGGTGTGAACTTGGCCTCTCACCTAAGATCTGAACGTTTTGGTGATGAAGGAAGATCTGGATTTTTCGAAAAGGATTAAAATGAGAAATAAAAGAGAGTTAGAATACAGTTGAAGTGGAGACAGAATATACTTCTCCAATTATATTACAAATCTAAAACCTTTAAAGGTTTAGTCACTCTTCAATTTTACTACAAAGATAATGAAACTGAGGTTCAGTGGATAACTTACCCAAAGGAAATCCGGGGATATAAAATTAGCACCGAGGACAATAATCAATGATTTTCCTAAAGGTATCAAGCGAAATAATAATGAGGAAATACAAAGTTAAATTTTCCTTCAATGGTGTAATGTTTCACGCAAAGATACAGAAGTAAATTTTTTTTTACAATGAAAGTAAAAGAGGCAAATCACTTGTTCAAAAATGACGATGGAAGAAATGAATATGAGAAGTTAGGGCATAACTATGGGGTAATTGTTTTCACTTAAGGAATTTTTGTCAAAGTGAAAATGTTGTTAGTTTAAAATAAGCAGAGAAGAACATAAGATAAACACAAAATAGCAGAAAAGAAAATCAGACAACAAGAAAAGACATGAGACACAAGATTTAACGTGGTTCACCACTAAGTGGCTAACCAATATCCAATACTACAATCATACATGACTGCACTCAGTCATTTATAGAGACATCTCAGATATGAAATGAAGAGTCTTCTAGGGAAGACAAACAGCCATGTGATTGTTGGGCTTCATATACCCAACAATCTCCCCCCTGAAGTCCAACCCGCACAGCCATGCACAACGACATCCCTGCTTCCATTTTTGAAATTCACATTACAACCAACCTACTAGATTTTAGCTTCACGATCTTCTGCTCGCATACACTTCGGATTAATCTTCTTCAAAGCACATCAAATTGAATAAAACCTAACCACTGAACCATGACATTACAATTAACTCCTGCAGCTAATATATCCAAAACATTGAAAAGATCATTAACTGGTTCTAAAATGAACCCTTCATCCTGAAATGAATCCTTAAGATCATCAGTGCTCCCCCATGACAGAACA
Source organism: Cryptomeria japonica (assembly GCF_030272615.1). Classification (NCBI taxonomy): domain Eukaryota; kingdom Viridiplantae; phylum Streptophyta; class Pinopsida; order Cupressales; family Cupressaceae; genus Cryptomeria; species Cryptomeria japonica. The sequence goes on from NC_081414.1 coordinate 43,956,403, forward strand.
TCGTCCTTTGGAATTCCATCCGCTTTTGCCAACTCCACACTATCCTTAGCACCTTCTGAAGCTTCAATTACAAGGTTCGAAGGTCTGGAAGAGAAGCGTGCAATCAATGCATTCCATTCTACCTCCACTTTTGCAATCTTCATCAATAAATCATCGCTTCTGCAATCTGTCTCTTTGTCTTCAAGGTCATCCTCATTCTCTAGATTCGAGCCTACATCCTCCTCACCTCGGGAGGCATCCTCCTCATCTTGGAAGGGAAACAAACCAATCTCTTCTTCTTCAAACAACGAATACAACAAACCCTCTTCTTCTTCAGCCGAAGTCTCCTCCTCTTTCCAGCCATCTCACCAATGGCATTTGGTTTCAACCTCCACTTGGACATCACTCTCTACCGAGTCTAGACTGCCAAGAAATTTTTCGATGACTGATTCGGCTTCATCATCTGATTCGGCCTCATCATCTGAAACTTCAGCCTGTTTATTGATAACATAAAAGCACCTAGCTCTGGATCAAACACAAAGTAAGGGCACCCATATCCAGGATCTGATACCAATTGTGAAGATTAAAAGAGCAGAGAAGTGAAAACAAAACACTAGAAAAGAAAACACACAACACAAGGTTATGAATGAAGAAGACTTATTTTTACTAGCAAATTGAACATGGTGAATAATAAGAGTGAAGGTACATCACAAGGAGGAGATGCATTCATATGAGACAAGAAAATTAATAAATTGATTATTTAATTATAAGCTATTGTTCGTAGGAATCAAAAGGTGAATAACTAAAATATTTTATCGAAAATGTCGTGAATATCAATGAGTGAAAGTATAAACTATTTCACTTAGAGTATATATTTTTTTTGAGTGAATTAAGAAGTGTTATTATTTTGAAGTGTGAAGGTTAAATTAAATATTTTAATAATAGTTAATTAAATAACAATGTGAAGGGACGTAGCCCTAATATATATATATATATGTGTGTGTGTGTGTGTGTGTGTGTGTGTGTGTGTGTGTGTGTGTAGGGGAAAAAGCGAGACTAGGTTAACATGTCCTAATCTCACTTTCAAGCACACATTTGTGGAATACGAAAGAGCCTAGAGGTATCACACAATTGGCTACTTCTTCTTGTGGAAGAGAGAGCCATGGGCTACCTATTAGGATTTCTATTCCTTTGTTGTAATTGAAAGATGAAATGATGCAAGTTCAATCCCTAACCCCAAAGTGCAAGTATGAACTAATAACAAGATTACAGAATTGAACTTAAATGATGGAAAGCTATAAACACAAGGACAAGACAAGAATGCAAATGCGTACCCGGAGTTAAAATCTGACTGAAAATGTTCGAGACGGGGGCGCGGGCGCCACTGTCCTGATTCTGCCCCTGAAACTGCTCCGAAAACTGTTGTTTTGCACTCTAGAAAAGCTATCAAAAATGCTGAAAATGTTGTCTGTCAGGAGGACCAGGGCGCCCAGCACCCCTGTCCCAGGGACCAGGGCGCCCCACGCCCCTGTCCTGGTCTTTTTCTCTGAGATTTGGTGTGAAGTTCGGTCTCCGTCTGCTTCTTCCGGATCTGTAACTTGCGGCGTCGTCCGAGTCCCGAAACCTGCACTTATATCTGAAAAGGTGTTTTGGGCGGCTATATAGGGTTTTGCCTTAGTCAAACCCCCGCTTCGGTGATTTCCACCTCCACGAATAGCCAAGTTGTATTGTAAAATGTATTGTGTGTGCAGACCTAGTGTGTGTGCAAGGTCCTAAAATGCCAGAAAGCAAACTAGAGCAACCTAGAAAGTAAACCCTAATTGCTTGTAAATGATAATGTAAATGCTCTAAATCAAGATGCAAAGTGATCTAAAGCATGAATAAAGGATATATTGAAGCTTATGCAAAGACATGAAAACAACATGAAATCATACCCAACCCTCAAGGGAGGAGTACAAGCCAATCTTCAGTCGGTAATCTCCTATTGTTCTTCAATGTCTTCCAAGCCCTAAGTGGATGAATGAAATTGATAGATGCTTGATAGAAGGATGTTGAATGTTGTTGAAGTCTTCAAAGATCTGCTCTTTCGCTGCATAGAAGGTCCCTGAAAGCCAAAATTCGGATCCTTTCAAATGAAGAAAGAGAGTTCTTATGTAGGAAACCCTAGATCGTAGATTCATATTTTGGCCGACCTAGAGATTGAATATCCCGCCAATTTCTTGGGGTTAAGCTTTATTTTATGATTGGATCGTGCTCCTAAAATTTTGGGAAAAATGTCCGAGACCATGTGCACTCCAGGCGCCATGGTCCTCTCCGGGCGCCATGGTCCCGACAACTTTTCACCAAATTTTTAGGGCCGTCGGATATGATGATTTTAGAGAGAATCCCGAAGTTACAGGTGATTTCGAGATGTTTTGACCCCCAAAATCAAGCCCCCAAGTTCAAAATAGGACCTAATCAGGGTTTTTGATTAAATGATGTATTGGAAGAATAAAATGAAAGGGGCACACTTAAATGAAAGGGCCCAACTTTATAATGTGGAAGATGATGAAATAGGACCTTAGACCTAATTAATTTGATTAATTAAGTGCTAAAGGGGAAATGCAATGCAAAATGCAAAATGCGCCAAGGCGGGTGCTAAACTAGGTGTGAAATTGTACCACCCTAGCAAGTGCGTACAATTTACGACGCTACAATATATATATATAAAGTATCATAATTACAGGAGGATCATCATCAGAAAAACAACAATAATCAAGAGAAATATAATGTCGGGAAATCTTTGTTCAAAGAATTATTTTAAGTAAATGAATGTTATCTTAAATCTTCTTATCAAAGAATATTTTAAGTAAATGAATGCTATCTTAAATCTTCTTATCAAAGAATTATTTGTTGTCATGGCAATTTGATAAACAAGAATCATTTGCGAGTTCCTTGTCCTTATGTTTCTTATTTAATTGGTCTTTCAAGGAAAGTTAAATTCAATTGGACTAATTGTTGTGGCCAACATTAATTAGATTAGCTGACAGATTTACATATAAATTTCAGATCAAGATCAATCAAAACATTACATATACTTTTTAATTTCATTTACATATAAATTTCATATCAAGATCAATCAAATCATTACATATACTTTTCAATTTCATTTCTATCTGAGTAGGAGATATAAGTAGGGAATACGATAGCAGTAAGAGAATCAGGTAGAAAGTAGGAGTAAAAGTATCTTGTTGAATATTAAACCTTCATGACAGTTTGAGATTGACCATAAGACAATTTTGTATTCTTAATCTTCTTTTAAGTATCATAAAATAAAGATACTTGGTCATAAGGACACCTGCCTAGGTTTAGCAGCCTGAAGAGTAGGGAATTACAATCACATTGATTTATTCCATTAGTTGGCTAGAATTGAATGTTGAACCTAAACATAAGGCTTGGCATACCTTTAGGGTTTAGCAACCTGCAATTTTGAGCTCCAAAAAAATGTTGGAACAATTTATTTTTTTTCTTATTGTTCTAATTAATATGAAAAACATATTTTTAAGGACCCGAAACCTTTAACAAAGGAGCATAAGATAGTTCAGCATAGAGCGACAAGACCAACAATGATAAAGCATACATTTGGTAGAAGAGTTCATTTTTTAAAACATATTTTGAATGATTAATCTTTAATTTAGATATGTAAAGGTTTATTAAAAAATAAGGAGAAGATATGTTTGTATTTAATTTGATGTTTTAAATTTATGGGTTGTATAGATATACATGTTTGTGGTTGATTTCAATATAAAATTTAAAGGGGAGTTATATGGAGGTTAGTGGATTCCATCAAGAGGAAAGCTTTGTACTTATGACTAGATTATTTTTTCGTTCAGCTATTCATATACATTGCAATCTATTTTGTTTTAATATTAAAAAAAAAAAAAAAACAAGCTCCCATACATTATAATACATGCTTTGTTTCAATTTTATAAAAATCTAGAAACAAAATGAATTGCCTAATAGTGTTCATACAACCTCCTCAATAATAGAGATCATTTCCTTCACTCACCAAAATCCCTTTTGCTTGTATTTGGCTTCTACAAACCATTCAATCAAACATCGGATAGTTGTCACTCCTCTTGAAGGCCTTTCTAAAATTTTCAACTCACAATATCCCACACAAAATGATCATCGACTTGGGTCTATCCAAGCATCTGAATCCTCCAATTTGTTTGATGATCATATATTCATGTTGCAAGGTCAATTTTTTTTTTTTTTAAATATACTTAAATTTCATCACAATGGGAATGTGTTTTCAATAATTTAACTTTCGTTTTCATCAATCTTCAATAGTGGTGATTACTTTCAAAACACAAGAAGTAGTAAAATTAAATCATAACTATTAAAGGAAGATAATATTATTGTTTACAAAGTATTGGTGTTTCCAACTAATGTCTCCAAATATCCTCTATGAGAAGCCAACCTCAATGTTCAAGGGTTTGGATCAGTGACCAATTGATAGGATAATAACCAGGGATAAGGAACTAGTTGTATCCTCTACACTTCGGCCTTTGTTAGGCCTAGGTGGGTATCGTTTTAGCAATACTTTTATAATCCTAATTCTCCTTTTTAGTACTATAACAGATATGCTCTCAATATACTAAGTGAATCAGAGAAATTCTAACCTTCATTGGATATGGCTTTTATCCTTAACTTGTATATTCTGAGTCACTGTGGGAGTCTTTTTATCCTAGTACTAAAAAAATTCAAACTAAAAATAAAAATAAAAATTGAATATAAATATTGATGGATTTTCTTGATTTCAAGTTCCAAGGTTAGCAAAACAACCTTATGACCATTGCCTGTCCATTCGGCAAGATGAACCATTATTACAAAATAAAATATGCATGTACTACAACATCTTTTACCTTATTCAACTAACACCTGGTATTAGTCATAACATAAAATGAATATTACACCGACCAGATATGATCTCTACAAAATCCTTTTGAATGAACAAAGCATAATCTCCTAATTTAGAGGAAGCTCATATTCATGCAAATTCAACAACACAGTGTAAAAGTAAAATTAAAAAACCCTTGACTTATTGATTAAACAAGATTTTGGAGCACAAGTGATGAGAACAACTTGGAAACCATTGAATTTGATTCCAAGATGCTTTTATAACTACAAAGTACTTCACATATCTATTGCAAAAACAGTGCAAATAGGCCATGAAACTGAAAATAGTACTATATTGTTGAACCTATAGGATCATGGGTGGCCAAAAAGTGGCGATGTGAGAAAAATAGCCTTTTCCACTCGCCTAAAAATGCGAAAATCTATTTGACTTTTTTGCTTGGCCTGGGTGTCAGGTCACCTTAGCATGGTAAACACCTAAGCAAATCGGATATCCAATATTTATAGGTAATTTTAGATTAAAAAATAAATTATATAATATATAATGTAATATATTATTATTATATATTACATATTATATAATATATAATATATTATTATATTATATGATATATTATATAATACATAATATATAATATAATATTAGATTATATAATATTATATTATATTATATTATATATTATTATATTATATTATATAATCTAATATTATATTATATAATATAATACATAATTGTAGCGTCGTAAATTGTACGCACTTGCTAGGGTGGTACAATTTCACACCTAGTTTAGCACCCGCCTTGGCGCATTTTGCATTTTGCATTGCATTTCCCCTTTAGCACTTAATTAATCAAATTAATTAGGTCTAAGGTTCTATTTTATCATCTCCTATATCATAAAGTTGGGCCCTTTTCATTAAAGTGTGCCCCTTTCATTTTATTCTTCCAATACATCATTTAATCAAAAACCCTAATTAGGTCCTATTTTGAATTTGGGGGCTTGGTTTCGGGGGCCAAAACATCTCGAAATCACCTGTAACTTCGGGATTCTCTCTAAAATCATCATATCTGACGGCCCTGAAAATTTGGTGAAAAGTTGTCGGGACCATGGCGCCCGGAGTGCAACATGGTCCCGGACATTTTTCCTGAAATTTTAGGAGCGCGATCCAATCATAAAATAAAGCTTAACCCCAAGAAATTGGCAGGATATTCAATCTCTAGGTCGGCCAAAAGTTGAAATTAAGACCTAGGGTTTCATATATAAGAGCTCTCTTTCTTCATTTGAAAGGATCCGAATTTTGGCTTTGGAGGACCTTCTATGCAGCGAAAGAGCAGATCTTTGAAGACTTCAATAACATTCAACATCCATCCATCAAGAATTCATCAATTTCATTCATTTAGGGCTTGGGAGACATTAAAGAACAATAGGAGATTACCGACTGAAGATTGGCTTGTACTCCTCCCTTGAGGGTTGGGTATGATTTCATGTTGTTTTCATGTATTTGCATAAGCTTCAATATATCCTTTATTCATGCTTTAGATCACTTTGCATCTTGATTTAGAGCATTTACATTATCATTTACAAGCAATTAGGGTTTACTTTCTAGGTTGCTCTAGTTTGCTTTCTTGCATTTAAGGACCTTGCACACACACTAGGTCTGCACACACAATACAATACAACTTGGCTATTCGTGGAGGTGGAAATCACCGAAGTAGGGGTTTGACTAAGGCAAAACCCTATATAGCCGCCCACCACACCTTTTCAGATATAAGTGCAGGTTTCGGAATTCGGACGATGCCGCAAGTTACAGATCCGGAAGAAGCAGACGGAGACCGAACTTCACACCAAATCTCAGAGCAAAAGACCAGGACAGGGGCGTGGGGCGCCCTAGTCCTGCCAGGACAGGGGCGTGGGGCACCCTAGTCCTGCCAGGACAGGGGCGTGGGGCGCCCTAGTCCTGCCAGGACAGGGGCGCTGGGCGCCCTGGTCCCTGGGACAGGGGCACTAGGCACCCTGGTCCTCCTGACAGACAGCATTTTCAGCATTTTTGACAGCTTTTTCCAGAGTGCAAAACAACAGTTTTCGGAGCAGTTTCAGGGGCAGATTCAGGACAGTGGCACCCGCGCCCCCGTCCTGAACATTTTCATTCATATTTTAACACCGGGTACGCATTTACATTCTTGTCTTGTCCTGGTGTTTATAGCTTTCCATTGTTTAAGTTCAATTCTGCAATCTTGTTCATACTTGCACTTTGGGGTTAGGGATTGAACTTGCATCATTCTATCTATCATTTACAACAAAGGAATAGAAATCCTAATAGGTAGCCCGTGGCTCTCTCTTCCACAAAAAGAAGTAGCCAATTGTGTGATACCTCTAGGCTCTTTCGTATTCCACAAGTGTGTGGTTGAAAGTGAGATTAGGGTCTGTTTGCTTAGTGTCACTTTTTCTCCTACACATTTTGGTGAACCTGACGTGAATCTATCATTGCTTCCTCTTGCATTGCATTTGTTAGATCTAGATCTAGATTTAGTGTGTTTTCATTTCATTTTCATTAAAAAAAAAAAAAAGTGTTTTTCTTTGCATTGTGTGTTTAAATTTTATGCAATTTCAAAATGTCAGATTTTTATTTGCAAGATGTTCATATTTGTGATGATTATGAGTTAGATAAAGCTTTAGATGAATTTTTGAAACCTAAATATACCAAACCTTAATTTTACCAAAAACTCATAAACATTGTTACTATGCCATTTCATTGTGATGAGAAAGATAAGTTGAATGATTCCTCTCAAGGGTACATTCCTATCAGCTCTTCCACTAAATCTAGTAACATGGTTGTTTTCAATGATCCCCTCTATGAAGAGATATCTCCTTTTGAATCAAAAGATAAACCTTTTAATAGATATGATCATGCTTTGTTGGATGATGCCCTTGATGCCTTTGTGTCTCCTAAAAAACACTCCCTTCATGAGGATCCTTTTGTGCAAGAAGATGACATTATCCCTACATTTCCTAGTGATGGCCTTTCCTTTTCCAACAAAATTCCCACTAGAGATGATGAATTAATGATAAATGCTTACCCTTCTCCTAAAGTTGGTCTTACCCATAAGCATCCCTTAGAGAAAGAAGATGAAATAATAAGCAATTTCCTTAATTCTCTCTCCCCTAAAGATCATATTGAACATATTTTGAGGAAAGAGGATGAGTTTAACACATCTATTGATGCTCTCCCTCCTAAGGATGAGGAATTAATAAACAATGTTATCTCCTCTCCTGAAATTGACAATACTTCAAACATTCCTTTCAACAACCTCACTATTTGGGATGAACCATTAGAAGAAGGTATAGATTATTCTCTACCCCTAGCCAAAGGGGATGAAATCAAGATTGGAAACTCCCTTGATAGTTTCTCCCCTTCCTTGAATCTCAATTATTCTCCCTCTAAAAATAAAGCATCTCCCTCTCCTCAACTTGGTTCTACTCATAAGGAAACCCTAGTTCAAAGCAAGATGGTTAACATTTCTTTCAAAAATCTCCCTCTCAAAAGTGAGACTTTAGAGAGTAGTGTTGATCCTTCTCCTAGAGAGTTTATTCCCCATGTAGACCCTATGATGATAGAGGATGATATGACCTTTCCTAGTATTACTCTTCCTACTAGAACATCAATGCCTACCCCTTGTCTCTCTCCTAAAATTGATTTAATCTGTGATAAGATTTTAGTGCAAGAGAAGACTATCAATAATTCTTCCAACACTTTTGTTCATTCCTCTAAACCATCCTCAATCAATTTGATACATGTGAATGAGACACCTAACAAACCTCTCGTCACTGTCCAAGGTGCTTGTCCTTCTCAAAATTCTCAACCTTTAAATAAGCCTATCTTAGTGGTTCAAGGCGGTTATGCTAATGATTCTTTTTGCAATCCTAAGAAACCTATTATTACTGTGCAAGGAGGTTATTCTACTAAGAGCCCTTATGAGTATGCTAAGCAAATGACTAGAGAGAGTTATCATGTGGTTGCCCATACTTATAATACTAGAAATAATAGGCAGCCTAATCTTCCTCCTGTTACTCCAGTGTCTCTTCCTAATCCTCAACCAATTCTTCCGCAAGCTCCACGGATTTCACAAGTTCTTGGTAAGGAATATGATCTCATAGAACAACTTAAAGCTACCCCTACTAAGATATCCCTTTGGGATTTGATCCAAACTTCTTCCCCTCATCATGGGATGTTACAAGATGCCTTGAAAGATTTGAATGTTCCTCCACCTAATACATCTAGTAATATAGTGTCTTTGGTGAACTCTGTGATGAATCCTAAAACTCAAATTGTGTTTACTCAAGATGAGTTGCCTACTAGTGAAATTCAACATCAATATGATCCTTTGATGATTGTGGTTATCATAAATGACACTGCTATAAGACGAACACTGGTAGATAATGGTTCTGGCCTTAATGTGTGTAGCATTAATCTATTGCATAAGATGAATGTGGATACATCCCTTATTGAGCCTGACTCTCGTCCCATTCGAGGCTTTGATAATGTGGCTAAGTCTTCATTAGGTATTATCACCTTACCCATCACAGTGGGACCTGTTACTTTGCCTACTCCTATCCATGTTATGTCGGGAAATCTAACATACAACTTGTTATTAGGGAGACCTTGGATTCACAGTATGCAAGCTGTCCCCTCTACATTGCATAGACAAGTTAAATTTATTTATAACAATAAGACATATACCTTGATAGGTGACACTAATCTCCAAGCTTGTTTGTAAACATCTAAGCCTTCCTCTTCTAGTAATGACTCTTTGAACAAGATACCTATGGATGAATCATCACCCTCTGATAGTCAAGAAGATTCTTCTCAACTTGAATCCACACATGAAAAGGCTTTTGATCCTGAGAAGGTTCTCGCAGATGACGATTGGGGATCTCTTGACTTTAATCCCACCTTTGTAGGTGAGTATAGGGTTCCTCCTAGAGAGTTTAAAGTTAAAAAGAAGGAAGAAACTAAAAATCAATCAATCTTACCTGAACCTATGAGCAATAATTTTGTGGCCGCTTCTCAAACTTGTTCTCCTCACACATCTAATTATGAAGAGTTTGATTCTTTGTCTTATGAAAAACCACCTTCTCTTCCTGAAATGGCTGATCGTTATGGTCGTGGTTTTCGCATTTTTGCTAAGCATGGGTATCATGGAAATGGTTGTGGCGCTCATGAACAAGGGATAAAATTTCCTCTAGAGACTAATTTTCACAATTATGCCTTTGGACTCGGCTATAATCCCTGCAAACGTACCAAAGCATCTAAAAGACCATCTCTCAATGTGAATGCTATATTTAGTAGTGATGATGGTCTCACTTCAACTAAATCATCTTCTACTTCTATCAATTCTCATTCCCCTCATAAGGAAATCTTGGGGATGAACAAATCTCTTTATGACTCCCCTCAAATTTCTAAATCCACTTATGAATCTTTATCTCCTATTCATCATAAAGTCCTTTCTTCCAGGGATAAGGCTCTAATAAATTACACTCATCCCTCTTCTAAGATTTCTTGTGACTTTTCTTCTTCAATTTTTATCACTTTATACATGTTTTTGATCTCACTTATAGTTGAGCATTTAGCATGTCATATTCAAATACCTCATTTAGTCTATCATGTCTTTAAATAACATTAATGGCTATTATGTTGCTCATCACTATGTGACATTGGTAGCTCATTTACTGGGGGCTCATTGTCATTCATGATGGTACAATTTCAAGTGCAATCATATTTTTTGAAGCAACATAATAGCCTAATTTTCTTGTTCCTATGGGGACAAGAATGATTTCATACATCTCTTCTTTTGCTTATGTCCAAATCTCTCCCTAGAAGATTGTGTAAGTCCTTCTCATTGTCCTTATCCTTGGGGGGCAATGATCTTTCCTTATTTTTATCTAAGGATCCACTTTTTCCTATTTTGTGGACGGTGTGGACTTTATTACTTGATGTTATGCCTTGTACGCATTTGTTGTTGTTTGTTCAAGTGTTCTCTCTTACAAGAGGTGTAAGTCCTTGACTACAACCTCTTTTGCACTTGGTAAAGTACATCCATAATGAATTCACTCTCCCAATTGGGTTAAAAAGAGCGTCATCCTTCATTAAGAATCACTTTCACCTCGCAAAAGAAGGAAGTATTGCATTCTTATTCTCTTCTTTGTCTTATTCTATAACATGTTATCTTTGTCTAGGACAATTCCTCTCGGGGATAGGTATCTTTTGTACAAAGATCTCTTCTCCTCTAAGGATCTCTTTTACACATACTACAAGAAATCCCTTTTCAACTATCTTATCCTTGCTTAAAGAGTGCAAAACTCTCTTGCTTGGATCTATGACATTGTTGCATTTTTGGGGTATCTTCTTTTGTGATGAAGGTAGGTATCCTTGTTCTACTTTGCTTATGACATAAACATTACACTTTTTGAGTAATGGGTCATTCTCGGAACTAGAGCACAGACTCTTAGAGTGAGATGTCTCCATTTTTCTTTTATGCAAGGTGATTATTCTCGGAACCAGAGCACAGACTCTCAGAGCGAGATGTCACGCTTTTGTACTATACATATACAGGTTGTAGCATACTCGGGCATAGACTCCTATGAGGTGCTTCTAACCTCACTTACACACACATGCACGAGGTTGAGTGGAACTAGCGACATAAGGCTATATTTTCTCACTCTCCTCCCTTACATGGATCACCTAGACAGACTCTGGGGGCTAGTTTTCCATGTCCTTTTTTCCATGGATCACCTAGACAAGATCTAGGGGCGAGAATTCCATGTTTTCTCTCTCACTATTCTTCTCATGGATCACCAATGTGTGTATTCATGCTTTTTTTCCTTTCTTTTCTTCTCTGTGCATTTTCTTTCCATTTACATCCTTCATCTTGTGTTAGAGAACTCTCAAATCCTCACACTCTTAATTGTGTTGGAATTGAGATTTAGTCCTCTTTCTTACCAAATTATTCTCCATTAGTTTTTGATCTCATATCAAATCTTCTTGTGAGCATTTGTCATCAATATTCTTTAACAATTCGAAGTGGTAAACATGATACCCTGTTTCAACTCACTAAAATTAGCAAGCCGAAACAGGGGGGGGCATATAGCTACCCTCGAATTTTCATCACCTTCCTTAGTAAGCATTAGGTGATTTTGTGATCTAACGTCTGTTTTGTAGGGTGCGGTTCCTAACTGTGTACTGCAGATACCGCTGGGGGCTTCGTTCGACAGACTTATGGATATATCCTTTTTCAAATAATGTTTACTTTTTTGTACTTTAGCTTGCATATGCACGTAGTGTTCATATGACCGCTAAAGTGGGGGCTAAATGTAGCGTCGTAAATTGTACACACTTGCTAGGGTGGTACAATTTCACACCTAGTTTAGCACCCGCCTTGGCGCATTTTGCATTTTGCATTGCATTTCCCCTTTAGCACTTAATTAATCAAATTAATTAGGTCTAAGGTTCTATTTTATCATCTCCTATATCATAAAGTTGGGCCCTTTTCATTAAAGTGTGCCCCTTTCATTTTATTCTTCCAATACATCATTTAATCAAAAACCCTAATTAGGTCCTATTTTGAACTTGGGGGCTTGGTTTCGAGGGTCAAAACATCTCGAAATCACCTGTAACTTCGGGATTCTCTCTAAAATCATCATATCTGACGGCCCTGAAAATTTGGTGAAAAGTTGTCGGGACCATGGTGCCCGGAGTGCAACATGGTCCCGGACATTTTTCCCGAAATTTTAGGAGCGCGATCCAATCATAAAATAAAGCTTAACCCCAAGAAATTGGCAGGATATTCAATCTCTAGGTCGGCCAAAAGTTGAAATTAAGACCTAGGGTTTCATATATAAGAGCTCTCTTTCTTCATTTGAAAGGATCCAAATTTTGGCTTTGGAGGACCTTCTATGCAGCGAAAGAGCAGATCTTTGAAGACTTCAATAACATTCAACATCCATCCATCAAGAATTCATCAATTTCATTCATTTAGGGCTTGGGAGACATTGAAGAACAATAGGAGATTACCGACTGAAGATTGGCTTGTACTCCTCCCTTGAGGGTTGGGTATGATTTCATGTTGTTTTCATGTCTTTGCATAAGCTTCAATATATCCTTTATTCATGCTTTAGATCACTTTGCATCTTGATTTAGAGAATTTACATTATCATTTACAAGCAATTAGGGTTTACTTTCTAGGTTGCTCTAGTTTGCTTTCTTGCATTTAAGGACCTTGCACACACACTAGGTCTGCACACACAATACAATACAACTTGGCTATTCATGGAGGTGGAAATCACCGAAGCAGGGGTTTGACTAAGGCAAAACCCTATATAGCCGCCCACCACACCTTTTCAGATATAAGTGCAGGTTTCAGAATTTGGACGACGCCGCAAGTTACAGATCCGGAAGAAGCAGACGGAGACCGAACTTCACACCAAATCTCAGAGCAAAAGACCAGGACAGAGGCGTGGGGCGCCCTAGTCCTGCCAGGACAGGGGCGCTGGGCACCCTGGTCCCTGGGACAGGGGTGCTGGGCGCCCTGGTCCTCCTGACATACAGCATTTTCAGCATTTTTGACAGCTTTTTCCAGAGTGCAAAACAGCAGTTTTCGGAGCAATTTCAGGGGCAGATTCAGGACAGTGGCACCCGCGCCCCCGTCCCGAACATTTTCATTCATATTTTAACACCGGGTACGCATTTACATTCTTGTCTTGTTCTGGTGTTTATAGCTTTCCATTGTTTAAGTTCAATTCTGCAATCTTGTTCATACTTGCACTTTGGGGTTAGGGATTGAACTTGCATCATTCTATCTATCATTTACAACAAAGGAATAGAAATCCTAATAGGTAGCCCGTGGCTCTCTCTTCCACAAAAAGAAGTAGCCAATTGCGTGATACCTCTAGGCTCTTTCGTATTCCACAAGTGTGTGGTTGAAAGTGAGATTAGGGCCTGTTTGCTTAGTGTCACTTTTTCTCCTACACAATAATATATAATATAATATTAGATTATATTATATTATATTATATTATATTATATTATATTATATTATATTATATTATATTATATTATATTATATTATAATATTATATTATATAATATTATATTATATTATATTATATTATATTATATTATATTATATAATATTAGATTATATAATATAATATTAGATTATATAATATAATATAATATTATATTATGTAATATATTATTATATAATTATATATTATATAATATATTATTATATTACATTATATAATATATAATATAATATATTATTAAATATATTATATAATATATTATTATATTATATAATATATTATTATATTATATAATATTATATTATATAATATAATGTTATATTATATAATATTATATTATATAATATAATGTTATTTTAAAATAATTTAACTATAAAAATCCGATATCCAATAAATCGAACATCGGATTTTATCAGATTCCAATTTTCTGAGACAAATATAGTGGACTATGACAGCCCGTGAGTTATTTTTCACCCACGAGCTGCGCGATTATTTAAAATCCGATATCCGATTTTTTGACCCAAGTTTGCAAAAAAATCCATTAAAAGGTAGGATTTTTATTGTTTTTCATCATTTTCATTCAATTTTTTGTATTTTTTTTTAATGTTTATTTGTTTTTTCATTCAAAATATGTTTTTTTCATGAAAACTAGGTTTTTTTAAATCAAATACAAAATTGTTCAAATTTGTTAACTAAATTCAATTGTTTACATTCAATTAGGTTAAAAATGGGGGATAACAATGAAAATGTTGATCAACCACAACCGCAACAACCAAACCCTCCTGCACAAAACCCTCCTTTGCCAAACCCCCCCTCAATTCAAAATTTAATTGCACAAAATTTGAACCAATTGAGGGGGATTGCAGATGTCTATCATAGGATCCCTCGCCTGAACCCAATGTTTGATCCCTTCACATCGATCATAAAGAATATAGAAATCGTCACTGAGGAGCACAATGCTGCTCTTTTGTGGTGAGATTCTATGAGGGAACAATATGCGGATGGCTTGTCCTATAAGGAGATCAAGGATCTCAAGATATCCAAAGCCGTTATCACCACATTGTTTGTGAATCCCCGCACTGGTCAACTCGTAGACCCCAAAAAAAATAAAACTTTCTATTAAATGGTGCACAAATGATGGTATTGTGAAAAAAATTTGGGATTGTTGGTGGATGGTTTTCGATAAACCACCCAACAACAATCTTGATGTCCCCTTCTTCTTCATCAAAAAATTGTATGCTGAGTTTGTTTTAGGAAAACATGTGAACTACTTTTACATCCAACCTTTCCAGGGTGTGGGTTTAGGTATGCCCCAAATAGACCTAGGGCAGTCAGAGTAGTCCAGGGCCCATATGTTCCCCCTCCTCCTGTTGATCCCCCACTTCCAGTGCAGCATCCAAATATCATCTGTGAGGCGGCATCATGGACCATATCATCTATTCACTCTTTGAGTAGCCTTTTGGTTTCTCAGGCTAGGGCAGTAGCTCAACCTACTTTTGATGGTAGTGGTGCATCCAGTGGCACTGTCACGTCCTCCTCAGCTCCACACATTTGTGTGCCCCATAGTTGTGTCATGTGTGGGCACGTATGCTTGGGTCCAGTTAGAAAGCTTGTTGATCCTCTTGCGCACAGTACAGATTATGAGGTACATGAGATGCACAATGCACCAGATGTTATGACAAAGACTAGAGGTGAAGAGGCACCTTCATCATACATTAATGATGTAGTGGTAAGATTTGTATTTTCACAGTTCATTCTATATTTTAAATGAATATTTATAATCTAGATAATATTAAGTACTAATTTTTATTTACATGGTCTATTTAACAGTTGATGACAGAGGAGGAGTTGACATAGATCCAAGAGGGAACCTTGACAGCCATTTCATTTGGCCTTGATAGCTTTATGGTACATATATTATTGCACCTAGTCGTTTGTATTTTATTGTACATACATGCTCATCATTTATATTGGTATTAATTAGATTATGTAGTAACTTGCATGTATATCCTATTTTACTCTTGTAGAGCACAAGTAGCACGAGTGTGGGGCTTTGTGATTCAGGATCTAGTAGTGCAGTTGAAGACAAGGGAATGGTAATTGAATGCAAATATGATTGAATGAATAGTTTAAAAAACTTATAATGATTGTACACGTCTAGACATAGATGTCTAGACATAGATTGATAGTTTCATATACTTGTTGTGTATATGTACAGAGAATTCTTGGCTTCACATCCTTGTTGAGAAGAAGAAGAAGAAGAAGAAGAAGAAGAAGAAGAAGAAGGAGGAGGTTATTTAATGAGCAATACAATTAATGAACAATACAATTCATTTAATGAATAATATAATATAATTCATTTAATGAGCAATACAATTCATTTAACGAACAATACAATACAATTCATTATTACCCTATGCATTCTCCTATTTTTCCACCCCCACTCGGTTGAACGCTTGGGATCATACCCTATCGACGTCGTCCCTTGAGCACCCTAAGTGCTAAAAATTGTCAAACTTTGACAGTCCCTAACTCAGAATTCGTGGCACCTGCAAATGATCTATTTGAACCTATGGAGCCACGAGAGGGGTCCCTAAAAAATCCTATCTCGATTTTTCAATTTTCCCTGCGCTTTTATTAGGGCAGCATTTTTTCAGTTGGCAAAAAAATCGTCAGTCTCATTCAATCGAATGTTGTCGCATGGCCAATTTCTCATTCTTCTTGTCGTGATACCGAACCGTTGGTTTTGACATGTCTAGTTAGGAATTATTACCCTATGCATGCCCCTATTCCCCCCCCCGCCCCCCCCCCCCCCCCCGACTCAGTCGAACACTCAAGGTCATACCCTACCAGCATCGTCCCTTGAGCACCCTAAGTGCTAAAAATTGTCAAACTTTGACTGGCCCTAACTCGGAATCTATGGCACCTGCAAACTATCTATTTGAATCTACGGGGCTACAAGAGGAGTCCCTACAAAATCCTATCTCGGTTTTTCAAATTTTCCTACAGTTTTATTAGGGCAGCATTTTTTCAGTTGGCGAAAAAATCATTAGTCATGTTGTCGCGTGGCCAATTTCTCATTATGCTCATCATAATAACGAACCGTTGGTTCTGACATGTCTAGTTAGGCATTATTACCCTATGCATGCTCCTATTTCACCCCCCCCCCCCCCCCCCAACTCGGTAGAACACTCAGGGTCATACCCTATAGGCGTCGTCTCTTGAGCACCCTAAGTGCTAAAAATTATCAAACTTTGACAGGCCCTAACTCAGAATCTGTGGCACCTGTGAATGATTCGTTTGAACCTATGGGGCCACGAGAGGGGTACCTACAAAAACCTATCTCTCTTTTTCAATTTTACCTACAGTTTTATTAGGGAAGCATTTTTTCAGTTGGCAAAAAAATCGTCACTCTCATTCAATCGAATGTTGTCGCGTGGCCAATTTCTCATTTTGCTTGTCGTGATAACGAACCGTCGGTTCCAACATGTCTAGTTAGGAATTATTACGCTATGTCTGCTCCTACTTCCCCCCCCCCCAACTCGGTCAAACGCTCGAGGTCATACCCTACCGGCGTCGTCCCCTGAGCACCCTAAGTGCTAAAATTGTCAAACTTTGACAGGCCCTAACTCGGAATCTGTGGCACCTGCGAATGATCTGTTTGAACCTACAAGGCCATGAGAGGGGTCCCTACAAAATTCTATCTCGGTTTTTCAATTTTCCCTATGATTTTATTAGGCAAGCATTTTTTTAGTTAGCAAAAAAATCATCAGTCTCATTCAATCGAATGTTGTCGCGTGGCCAATTTCTCGTTCTGCTCGTTGTGATAACGAACCGTCGATTCTAACTTATCCAGTTAATCATTATTACCCCTATGCATGCTCCTATTCCCCCCCCCCCCCACTCGATCAAATTCTCGGGGTCATACCCTACCGACATCGTCCCTTGAGCACCCTAAGTGCTAAAAATTGTCAAAATTTGACGGGCCCTAACTCGAAATCCATGGCACCTTCAAACAATCTGTTTAAACCTAATGGACCACGAGAGGGGTCCCTACAAAATCCTATCTCAGTTTTTCAAGTTTCCCTATAGTTTTATTAGGGCAACATTTTTTCAGTTGGCGAAAATATCATCAGTCTCATTCAATCGAATGTTGTCACGTGGCCAATTTCTCGTTCTTCTCGTCATGATAACGAACCATTGGTTCCTACATGTCCAGTTAGGCATTGGGTTAGTGCAGGATCAAGGGGAGCCAAAAAGTGGCGATGTGAAAAAAATAGCCTTCCTCACTCGCCTAAAAACGCGAAAAATCCATGTTGACTTTTTGCTTGGCTTGGGTGTCAGTACACCTTGGCCTGGTAATTACCTATGCAAATCGGATATCTGATTTTTATTTGTAATTTTAATTTTAAAAAAATATTATATGTTACATATTATTTAATATATATAATGTAATAATATATTATATAATATAATACGTATTATATAATATAATATGTATTATATAATATAATATAATATTATATTATATTATATTATATTATATATAATATTATATTATATTATATAATATAATATTATATTATATTATATAATATAATATTATATTATATTATATATAATATAATATTATATATAATATAATATAATATAATATTATATATAATATAATATAATATAATATTATATATAATATAATATAATATTATATTCTATATAATATAATATCATATTATATTATAATAATATATTATATAATACTATATTATATTATATTATATTATATTATATTATATTATATTATATTATATATAATATTATATTATATATAATATAATATTATATTATATATAATATAATATAATATAATATTATATTATATTATATTATATATTATAATATATATAATATAATACAATACGTATTATATAATATAATAATATATTATATAATATATTATTATATTATATTTGTTATTAAAAAGTAATTTAAGTTTAAAAATTGGATATCCGATAAAATCAGATATCCGATTTTTTGAGACTTTTATATTTCGACAGTGACACCCCGTGAGTCATTTTTAACTCACGGGCCACGTGATTTCATAAAAATCCGATATCCGCTGCACCCAATATCCGGTGTTTTGACAAAAAAATGCTAAAAAATAGATTTAGAGGTAAGAATTTTATTGTTTTGAATCATTTTCATTCATTCTTTGTATTTTTTGTTAATGTTTATTTGATTTTTCATTGAAAATATGGTTTTTTTTCATGAAAACTAGGTTTTCTTAAATAAAATACCTAATTGTTTAAATTTGTTAACTAAATTCAATTGTTTACATTCAATTAGGTTAAAAATGGGGGATAACAATGAAAACACTGACCAACCACAATTGCAACAACCGAACCCTCATTTGCCAAACCCCCCCTCAATTCAGGATTTGATTGCACAAAATTTGAATGAATTGAGGGGGATTGTAGAAGTATATCGTAGGATCCCTCGTCTAAACCCAATGTTTGATCCTCTCACGTCAATCATAAAAAGTATGGAAACCATAACTGAGGAGCCCAATGTCGCCTTTTTGTGGCAAGATTCTATGAGGGAAAAATATGCAGATGGCTTGTCGTATAAGGATATCAAGGATCTCGAGATATCCAAAGCCGAAATCACCTCATTGTTTGTCAATCCCCATATTGGGCAACCCGTAGATCCCAAAAAAACAAAACTTTCTATTAAATGGTGCACAAATGATGGGATTGTGAAAAACTTTTGGGATCGTTGGTGGATGGTTTTCGACAAACCACCCAACAACAATCTTGGTATCCCCTTTTATTTCATAAAAAAATTGTATGCTGAGTTTGTTTTACACAAACATGTGAACTACTTTGACATCCAACCTTTCCAGGGTGTAGGTTTAGGTATACCCCAAAATAGACCTGGGGCAGTCAGAGTAGTCCAGGGCCCATATGTCCCGCCTCCTCCTGTTGATCCCCCACCTGCAGTGCAGCATCCTGATATCATTTGTGAGGCGGCTTCACGAACCATATCGACTATTCACTCTTTGAGTAGCCTTTTGGTTTTTCAGGCTACGTCAATAGCTCAGCCTACTCTTGATGTTAGCAATGCATCTGGTGGCCTTGACACGTCATGCTTGACTCCACACATATGCGTGCCCCATAGTTGTGTCATGTGTGGGCACATATGCTTGGGTCCAGTTGGACAGCCTGTCGATCCTACTATGGACAATGTAGATTATGAGGTGCATGAGATGCATGATGCACTAGATGTTATTACACAGACTGGAGGATACCCTGGGGAGTCCTCACATGCTAGAGGCGAGGAGGCACCGTCATCATACATTGATGATGTAGTGGTAAGATTTGTATTTTCACAGTTCATGTTATATTTTAATTAAATATTTATAAATTATATTAAGTACTAATTTTTATTTACATGGTCTATTTAACAGTTGATGACCGAGGATGAGTTGAGAAAGATTCAGGAGGGCACCTTGTCGGCCATTTCATTTGGCCTTGATAGCTTGACGGTACATATATTATTGCACCTAGTCGTTTGTATTTTATTGTACATACATGATCATCATTTATATTGGTATTGGTTAGATTATGTAGTAACTTGCATGTATATCTTATTTTACTCTTGTAGGGCACAAGGAGCACGAGTGCGGGGCAATGTGATTTAGGATCTGGTAATGCAGTTGGAGAGAAGGGAAAGGTAATGGAATGCAAATATGATTGAATGAATAGTTTAAATAACTTATAGTGATTATACATGTCTAGACATAGATTGATAGTTTCATATACTTGTTTATTATATAGACAGAGAATTCTTGGCTTCACATCCTTGATGACTACACCCAGTATACCTGAAGAAGAAGAAGAGATGCCTTGAGTAAATGTGTGTTTATTTTATTTTTTGATTAGTAGATATAATTTGTTATTATCAGTGACAATTATATGCTAACTTGTATTAATGTCATGTTTCTGAACATATGTAGGTTGTTTATGAAAATATTCAAAACATACCTCCTCTACTGAAGACATACATCAAGTGTCCTGCAAAGCTGAAGAGAAAACGTGGAGATGAGGTAAACATGAATAGTTCAATTATAGTTCATTTTTATGTTAACTTTTCGAATGTGAATTATATAATATAACTAATATTAATCGTGGTTTGTTTTTCTTGTGCAAGATCCTTCAAAGCCGAGCAGTGCGGCGAAGAGTATCGATTTTGATGATCCGTCAGCAGCTTAGGATGTTATAGATAGTTTTGGGATGCTTACATGTCTAGTTGGCATGTATATTTTGTATATGGACATACATTCACGTATTTAGACATACATTTTGTTTCAGTTGACGTTTATGCCATATTTGTGTATGGACATACATTTGTAATCATTTGACATTTTTATATATATAGAAGTTGATATTCGATCATATAAATTGTTGCTCATCTGTGCATGGTGTTATCATGGAAATCTTTAATCTTCATTCCAATAATTAACAATGGTTAATAATGGCTATTTAATGAACAATACAATTCATTTCATTTCATCGCAAGTGTTATTTTTATAATGAACAATATAATTCATTTAATGAGAAATACAATACAATTCATTTAATGAACAATACAATTCATTTAATCAACAATACAATACAATGCATTCAATGAACAATACAATTCATGAACAATACAATTCATTTAATGAACAATACAATACAATTCATTATTACCCTATGCATAGTCCTATTTTTCCGCCCACCTCGGTCGAACACTCAGGGTTTTATTAGGGCAGCAATTTTTCTGTTGGTGAAAAAATTGTCAGTCTCACTCAATCGAATGTTGTCGCGTGGTCAATTTCTTGTTCTGCTCGTCACGATGACGAATCGTTGGCTCCAACATGTCCAGTTAGGCATTATTACCCTACGCATGCTCTTATTTTTTCCCCCCACTCGATCCAATGCTCAGGGTCATACCCTACCGGCGTCATCCCTTGAGCGCCCTAAGTGCTCAAAATTGTCAAACTTTGACGGGCCCTAACTCAGAATCCGTGGCACCTGCGAACGATCCGTTTGAACCTACGGGGCCACGAGAGGGGTCCCTACAAAATCTATCTTGGTTTTTCAAGTTTCCCTACGGTTTTATTAGGGCAACAATTTTTCGGTTGGCAAAAAAATCGTCAGTCTCACTCAATGGAATGTTGTCGCGTGGCCGATTTCTCGTTCTACTCATCGCAATGACGAACCGTCGGCTCTGACATGTCTAGTTAGGCATTATTACCCTACACATGCTCCTATTTTTCCCCCCCACTCGATCCAACGCTCGGGGTCATACCCTACCGGCGTTGTCCCTTGAGCGTCCTAAGTGCTCAAAATTGTCAAACTTTGACGAGCCCTAACTCAAAATCCGTGACACCTCCGAATGATCCGTTTGAACCTATCGGGCCACGAGAGGGGTCCGTACAAAATCCTATCTCAGTTTTTCAATTTACCCTACGGTTTTATTAGGGCGGCAATTTTTTGGTTGGCAAAAAAATCGTCAGTCTCACTTAATGGAATGTTGTCGCGTGGCCGATTTCTCATTTTGCTCGTCGCGATGATGAACCATCGGCTCGAACATGTCCAGTTAGGCATTATTAACCTATGCATGCTCCTATTTTTCCCCCCCACTCGATCCAACGCTCGGGGTCATACCCTACCGGCGTCGTCCCGTGAGCGCCCTAAGTGCTCAAAATTGTCAAACTTTGATGGGCCCTAACTTGGAATCCATGGCACCTGTGAATGATCTGTTTGAACCTACGAGGCCACGAGAGGGGTCCCTACAAAAGCCTATCTTGGTTTTTCAAGTTGCCTAATGGTTTTATTAGGGCAGCAATTTTTCAATTGGCAAAAAAATCGTCAGTCTCACTCAATGGAATGTTGTCGCGTGGCCGATTTCTCATTTTGCTCATCACGATGACGAACCGTCGACTCTGACATGTCCAATTAGGCATTATTACCTTACGCATGCTCCTATTTTTCCCCCCACTCGATCCAACGCTCGAGGTCATACCCTACCAGCGTCATCCCTTGAGCGCCCTAAGTGCTCAAAATTGTCAAACTTTGATGGGCCCTAACTCAGAATCTATGGCACCTGTGAATGATCCATTTAAACCTACGAGGCCATGAGAGGGGTCCCTACAAAAGCCTATCTTGGTTTTTCAATTTGCCCTACGGTTTTATTAGGGTAGCAATTTTTTAGTTGGCAAAAAATCGTCAGTCTCACTCAATGGAATGTTGTCACGTGGCCGATTTCTCATTATGCTCGTCGCGATGATGAACCGTTGAATCTGACATGTCCAGTTAGGCATTATTACCCTATGCATGCTCCTATTTCCCCCCCCCCTCAATCTAACGCTCGGGGTCATACCCTACCGGCGTCGTCCCTTGAGCGCCCTAAGTGCTCAAAATTGTCAAAATTTGATGGGCCCTAACTCAGAATCTGTGGCACCTACGAATGATCCATTTGAACCTATGGGGCCATGAGAAGGGTCCCTACAAAAGGCTATCTCGGTTTTTCAAGTTGCCCTACGGTTTTATTAGGGCAGCAATTTTTCTGTTGGCGAAAAAATCATTAGTCTCACTCAATCGAATGTTGCCGCGTGGTCGATTTCTCGTTCTGCTTGTCGCGATGACAAACCATCAGCTCCGACATGTCCAGTTAGGCATTATTACCCTACGCATGCTCCTATTTCGCCCCCCCCCCCCACTCGATCCAATGCTCGAGGTCATACCCTACCGGCGTCGTCCCTTGAGCGCTAAAGTTATATATAAACAAGCATTACACTGTAGACACATAATGATCATGAATATTTCCATGTATTGTATACACATAATTACCATCACACTTGCATGTGACATCCATGAAGGGATATGCAAACATGATTTTTTTTTTCATTATCAATACAACTACACCAATGTACTCATGTACAGATACATGGACATTCTCATCAATATAACTAAACCAATTTGCTCATGGACATTGTATATCATCATAACAATGTTACATCAATTCACATCCATATACAAATACAACATCCCACTTCATCTGCATCAGACATCCTCATGTCCTAAGAGAAAAGCTTGCGTACAGCAATGCCTGCATATAAATGAAGACCAAAATAAGTAACCTTTTTATGTGGAATGAATGTGCTACAAGAAAAAAATTATAACACTTAATACAAATTAGTTTGGCAAATTATAAATAGATCATTTCAAACATTTTTAAGATGCACAAGATTGTATAATTACGAAACTTACCAGTCTCTCTGCAAAGTATACAAGCATAACTTTGAAGAAAGACAAATGTTGATTAAAGCCCTTCTCACTGCATTTCTCTGCATGGTTGAAGACAATGGTAGATATGGTCATTTCTAAATAGCAATACATTCACTTGACATAATGTTTATGCACAAAATTTTATCTCATTAATGCACAAAAGAATATGTACCGTCACCAAGAGAGGGTCTTATCAATGACGAATGATCTAGCATGAACCTGTATATCATCAAAAATCATAATGTGATGTACTATTGTATATCATCAATAAAGACCTGCATGAGCATAAAGGTTTTGCAATAAATATATAATCAAAAATTGTCAGATAGTGTTCTCTAATAACAAAAATTGTAAAGCTCATCAAATGCATGATAATAAGTCGTGTTGCAAAAATACGTCCCTTCCGATTATATCGTGTACCCGCTATGTGCATGCAAAAATAGTGTTGCCAAAAAAAAGCGTTCATCAATAGACCTGCATTTTCAACACATCCTTAATATACATGTAACAAACTTGATCATTAAGGTTTAATGATCATTGTTCGAAATGAAATGCATGATAAAAAAAAATAAGGCACCATTAAAGACCTACTACTCAAGTGTGCCTGAAGGGTCATCTCTTTGTTTAAGAGTATCCAGTATTGCTTCATGATCAGCAATAGTCACTATCCATAGCTCTTTGGTCTTCGATTTTGCTTGATGCTTCAACAACTTGACATTTGTAGCTATAATAAGGTGTCAATACATTATAATGGTTTTGTGTCTCTCATAGTCTTCAAATGCGGGTATGCCATTCTTTCTAATCATGTATGTTCGCAACCAAGTTCCAACAACAACAACTGAACCTGTAGGATATGTGAACCCATCATCATCTATCACTGGTTGTGTTAGCTTTTGTTTTCCCTGTACACATCATGCCAACCAATATTTTGATCTCTCTTCATTCCCTTTTGGTGCAACAACTGCAAAAACATGTCCTGGCTGTACAAGATCTGATAGATGATCATACTCAAGTGAACTTTCCATGTCATCATTTGACAAGGATATTGTTTGAGATAAAGGAGTTAGATAGTGGGGAACCCACGTATCAAGCCACTCACTTGACTCGCACTGATCCCAAACACACCGAACACAACTCTGACAAAAACAAGCCAACGCTCGTGTCCAAATGGTCCATGTACTTGCATCTGAGCTGAGAAATGAATGCATCTTTGAAGAATCTTTAATTGTTTGACAATCCAATCTATCTCCCAATGTTCCCTCCTCAACCAACCAAAAGAATCTACACACTGTTGAATGAAGAGTACTTCCATGTGACAATGCTGAACTACACCAATCAATAATAGAACATGCATCAGAGAAATTTGCACTTGAAATCCTCAATTGCTCCTTAACTAGAGCTCTCTTCAAACATGCACATGTTCCATCATGCTCTCCCTTCCCATGCCCTGCCTCAAAAAAACACCAAATATGAGGTATACGCCTCTCCACATGCATTCTACTCAACCAATAAAACATACGGGCATTCTTGAATTGACCCGTACAGTTATCTGACCATATTATATGTCGGTCAATTGCAATATCTTTCTCATGCAAGAACTCAAAAAAATTCTCGAAAGAATGTTGAACATACTCGGAGGAGTGTGATCTATTATCACTCATATAAAAATGATACTCCCCGATTATCTTCCTGTCCTCTTATGTACTATCAGGAGCATGGCTATATGTAATATGAACAAAAATAGCAATCTGGACTGAATTGTAGTATTGAGACTGTACCTCATTATGTGGTTGCAATGTATAGTTCTCTACAAAATCAACCACCGATACAATAGTTCCAATTGGGAAAGAGTTCTTACACATCCTGAACTGTTGATCCAACCACTGAGACCTATGGGTGTGCCTTGCATACTTGTAGAAAATATTTTCCTTAAAATCCAAAATAAAATCAGCAATACTCACTTCTCTTGAGACTAATTCGCATCTAGAACCTTCACCTCCACTCTTCAAAGTATATTTCACTGTCTCGTATGTTTTTTTCTAAACATAATTCTTTCCAAAATCATGTTTTCTGCCCTCATGAAAACATGAAACAAACTTTGACAACCCACAGCATTCTGAGCACTTCTCATTCAAACAATCATTTCTATAGAAATAGCAGCCATCATCTATAGGGCATAAAAATAGATCTTGCAAGTCTCTTGATGATCTCGGCAATAGCATTGCACCACACTCCTGCAACATCTCATTAGTATGCATCGTAGAATGAATATGACATAAAAGTTCATGGTACATTGAAAACTCCACATGGTACTTGCAACAACAGGTATTGCGAATCTTAAGATGAACACAATAAAATGGTTTCAAAGATTCAAAGGCCCTTTGTGATATTTGCAAAGTTGGATGTAATTCACAATTTTTTTTGTACAACATTGTTTGGCTTGATTCCAAGAAATGTTTGGGATGCGGTGTGCGGTCTCGATTGTTGATTCTTAATTTCAAAACATCCTTTACATTGGGTGACACTCTAGAATTAGAGTGCCAAAATTGTTGAATCTCTTCCTTCACATTGTCAGTCAATTTTCTATCAACACATGGAAGCCTCCCACCAAATTCCCATATATCTTGTTGAAGTGGATCGTCAAGTCTTTGTCTTCGTGCAAGTGCTCTATCCAAATTTTTACGGTTTATGTTAAAATCAACACAAGTTTTTCTCATTTGGCGAGCCTTCCTCAATTGATGGCTTACTAAGGAGGTTGTAATCACTCTTCGAGCGGCTCTCTTATCTCTTTCTTTGGTATTCTTTCCAATAGAATTAAGAGCGTCAAATAGATTTTTTGCAATAATAGAATTTCTCTCCATCTTCTTGTTCATACGAATCTTCAATTTGTTTAGCAATGGTTTCATCTTTATCATCTTTAGCAATTAAACAAAGAGTTGGCATTGCTCGATCAAAGTCTTATTGCTAAAATTTTGGTTGAAAAGTTGTGTAGCCCACAACCGAACGGTTCTTGTTGACCTCTTGCCTTCAAGATTCGCAATAATGTTCTCATCGATTTCAAATAACCATTTTGGGGTTCTTGAAGGTCTTGGATTTGGAATTTATCTTTCATCCATGAGAGGGTCTTCATTTCTAAAGTAATTAGGTGTTACATATGGTTCAATGTTAAATTTTTCCACATTTTCACCTCCTATGTCAAAATTTTCCACATGTTGGGCATTTTCATTGTCACTTTCAACATTTTCAAAATTTTCAATATTTTCACTTTCAAAATCTACATTCTCATTTTCAATAACTTGTGGCACATTTTCAAATTCAATTTCCTCTTCAGTTGAAGTAACATTAGCAATATTTAACATACCTTGTCTTCTCCTCCTATGACATTCTCTATCTCTTTCTCTATACACTTCAATTTGGTCATTTGAAAGTTTTCTTTTGTGTTTAGACTTTCGATGACTACGACTCCCCATTTCCCTCCACACATATGCTCCTTCGTGATTGACAATGTAAGTTTTCACTTTAAGAATCTCCCAAAAGCACAAATTTGTCTCTAGCTGTCTGAAAACCCGTGATCCTCGACAAAAAATAGAATATGTAGACTGTGGCCATTGGAATCTACAAAATGGCCCACAAACCCTTTTATTCTTGGTTTTTGGTACTAAAATTGGATATCCAATTTTATCCGATATCCGATTTTAGTACAAAAATTTGTGGTCCCCAAAATTTTTCCCATTGCTGCCATTTAATGAGTAAACTGCCACATGGCAAAAATCCAATATCCGATTAAATCAGATATCAGATTTTATTAGTCATATTTTAGAGAGAGAGAGAGAGAGAGAGGAGGAGGAGGAGGAGGAGGAGAGGGAGAGAGGGAGAAAGAGAGAGAGAGGGGGAGAGAGAGAGAGAGAGAGAGAGACCATATGACCCCTAACGACACAATTTGGTGTCTTAAGGGGTCCTATGGTGTCGTTAGGGGTCATATGGTGTCTTGGGACACCATAGGACCCCTTAAGACACCAAATCATGTCGTTAGGGGTCATATGGTGTCCCATGAACCCTTATGACCTCTTAGGACACCATATGACCCCTAACGACACTATAGGACCCCTTAAGACACCAAATCATGTTGTTAGGTGTCATATTGTGTCCTAGGACCCCCGTAAGACACAATATGACCCCTAACGACATGATTTGGTGTCTTAAGGGGTCCTATGGTGTCATTAGGGGTCATATGGTGTCTTGGGACACCATAAGACCCCTTAAGTTAGACAATTGTGTCGTTAGGGGTCATATTGTGTCCTAAGTGGTCGTAAGACACAATATAACCCCTAACGACATGATTTAGTGTCTTAAGGGGTCCTATGGTGTCATTAGGGGTCATATGGTGCCCATAGGGGTCATATGGTGTCTTGGGACACCATAGGACACAATATTGTGTCCTAGTGGGTCATATTATGTCCTAAGGGGTCATATTGTGGCCTATGACCCCTTAGGACACCATATGACCTCTAACGACATGATTTGGTGTCTTAAGGGGTCCTATGGTGTCATTAGGGGTCATATGGTGTCCATAGGCATCATATGGTTTGGTAGGACACCATATGACCCCTTAAGTCACCAAATGGTGTGTTATGGGTCATATGTTGTCCTAAGGGGTCGTAAGACACCATATGACCCAAAGCGACCCAATATGGTGTCATTAGGGGTTTAATGGTGTCCTTAGGGGTCATATGATGTCTTAAAGGGGTCATATGACACAATATGACCCACTAGGACACAATATGACCCATAATGATACTGTATAGAGTCGTAAAGGGTCATATTATGTCCTAAGGGGTCATATGATGTTTTAAAGGGGTCATATGACATAATATGATCCCTTAAGACACAATATGACCCATAACGACACAATTTTGTGTCTTAAGGGGTTATATGGTGTCCTTAGGGGTCGTAGGACACCATAGGACCCATAACTACCCAATATGGTGTCATAAAGGGTCATATGTTGTATTTAGGGGTCATATGGTGTCCCATGATCCCTTAGGACACCATATGACCCCTAATGACACCATATGGTGTCATAAGGGGTCATATGACCCATAACGATACCGTATAGAGTCGTAAAGGGTCATATTGTGTCCTAAGGGGTTATATGGTGTCTTAAAGGGGTCATATGACACAATATGACCCCTTAGAACACAATATGACCCATAACAATACAATTTGGTGTCTTAAGGGGTTATATAGTGTCCTAAGGGGTCGTAGGACACAATATGACCCCTTGGGACACCCTAGAACCCATAATGACCCCATATGATGTCATAAGGGGTCATATGTTGTCTTTAGGGGTCATATGGTGTCCCATGACCCCTTAGGACACCATTTGACCCCTAACGGCATTATATGGTGTCATAAGGGATCATATGACCCATAACAACACTATATAGAGTCGTGAAGGGTCATATTGTGTCCTAAGGGGTCATATGGTGTCTTAAAGGGGTCATATGACACAATATGACCCATAACGACACAATTTGTTGTCTTAAGGGGTTATATGGTGTGCTATGGGGTCATAGGACACAATATGACCCCTTAGGACACCATAGGACTTATAACAACCCAATATGGTGTCATAAGGGGTCATATGTTGTCCTTAGGGGTCATATGGTGTCCCATGACTCCTTAGGACACCATATGACCCCTAACAACACCATATGGTGTCATAAGGGGTCATATGACCCATAACGGCACCGTATAGAGTAGTAAAGGGTCATATTGTGTCTTGAGGGGTCATATGGTGTTTTAAAGGGGTCATATGGTACAATATGACCCCTTAGGACATAATATGACCCATAACGACACAATTTGGTGTCTTAAGGGTTATATGGTGTCCTAAGGGGTCGTAGGACACAATATGACCCCTTAGGACACCATAGGACCCATAACGACTCAATATGGTGTCATAAGGGGTCATATGTTGTCTTTAGGGGTCATATGGTGTCCCATAACCCCTTAGGACACCATATGACCCCTAACGACACCATATGGTGTCATAAGGGGTCATATGACCCATAACGACAACGTATAGAGTCGTAAAGGGTCATTGTTGGTCTAAATAATTATTCATCATGGATATTATTACACTATACTTAAGTTTACTTAGGAAATGCATTTCATAGTAGTTTGGGTATGAGACACTTGGGTGTTTGTGCCACATTGGGATAGTGTGTGCAGGATAATTTCCACCTTTTATGGTGTTGATCTTGTTACTACTCTATCATATCCACTTATTGTGGAGTGATAATTCCACCTTCAGTGGGTGATCCACCTCATGTGGAATATTTTATTGTTTCTCCTACCTACCACACCTATTTCCCACCTACCCTTGTTTCTTATTGAGCCACATGTCATGTTTGTGTGCTCACATATCCATATAACCTTGCCTATATAAGCAGGCTCATCTACATTGTTTGTACGGGCATTCATTAAACATCTTGTAATGATCTAGTTGATCATATTTTCATATTGATAGAATACAGTTTATTCCTATCATCTATTTTGTTCTCTCTTATTTGTGCTTTTCATTGCCTCTAGATCTTGGCAAATTCTCACAGTCATATTATGTCCTAAGGGGTCATATAGTGTCTTAAAGGGGTCATATGACACAATATGACCCCTTAGGACACAATATGACCCATAATGATACAATGTAGTGTCTTAATGGGTTATATGATGTCCTAAGGGGTCGTAGGACACAATATAACCCCTTAGGACACCATAGGACCCATAATGACTCAATATGGTGTCATAAGGGGTCATATGACCCATAACAACACCATATAGAGTCGTAAAGGGTCATATTGTGTCCTAAGGGGTCATATGGTGTCTTAAAGGGGTCATATGACACAATATGACCCCTTAGGACACAATATGACCCATAATGACACAATTTGGTGTTGTAAGAGGTCGTATGGTGTCCTAAGGGGTTGTAGGACACCATAGGACTCATAACAACCCAATTTGGTGTCATAAGGGGTCATATGTTGTCCTTAGGGGTCATATGGTATCCCATGACCCCTTAGGACACCATATGACCTCTAACGACACCATATGGTGTCATAAGGGGTAATAGTGTGTCATAAGGTGGCAAGATGTGTTGGCATTCTATACTCTAATGAGAAATAATGGTGTTGTCATAGATGGAAACCATGTGGTAACTTCAAGAAACCTTGTGGCATTCATCTGGTAAACCACCGGCAGGCACTAGCACTGGCACCGGCAGACTCTTCACCGGCAGTGGCAACAATGTATACCGGCATCCCAGCCGACAGGAATAAACTTTTGTTTATTATATTTAATTGTAATTATCTTTTTGTAAATCCAACATGACATATTGTAATAGACTCATATATGTATGAGATGTTGTAAATCACTTTGATATGATGGGAGAGAGATAAGGAATGAGCAAATAAGGAGGAAGATATATGTGAATGCATAAGGCATATTTTGTATAAGGTTTTTGGTTAGAGTATGAGCTTAAACCGGTACTAAACCTGGCATAGTTGATGTTGATTTGAAGCAGTACAATATATTGGATTTTCATAATCCATTTTGTAAGTCAGTGAGACTTCTATCTTCTGATTGAGCAGTGACCTCTAGGCAGTTGGTCTTCCTGCATGTGCAGGCTCCTCATTGTAAGTAATATTTATTCATTGGCTAGTGAGTGAATATTATGGGTCACAAATCCCACCGAGGTTTTTTCTACACTTGGTTTCCTCGTTAAACATCTTGTGTTATGGTGTGTTTTCTATGTTGTCTTTATTGTTCCTGTTTACTAGATTAATTCTTATTTACCGGTACACTATTTTGGAATGCAAAATATTTAATAAGGTTAAATATTATGTTAACTGGTTAGATATTGATTCATCCCCCCCCTCTCAGTATCTTTGGGACTATCATCAATCCTAACAATTGGTATCGGAGATTGGTCTTCTATTTTCAAAAGCCTAACAGATTGAGGAAGATTTTGACACTGGTACAGATGGAGAATTTAAGAAATCAATTGGAAGGAGCTCTTGCAGATTATGATAAAGAGAAAGTGAAAAATATCAAACTTGAAGATGATCTGAGGACTGCATAGGAATTCATTCAAGGACTTTAGGAGAATTATACTATTGCCCAGAATAAAAGAAAAGAACTTCATGAGAAGATGTAGAAAGATGATGATGAAAAAGAAACTCTTAATGAACTTGTGAACAAGTTAAGGCAAGAAAATAGTAACATGAAGAATGAGATGCAAGATATGACTATGAGATTTTGTAAAGACATTGAAGACAGAAAGAAGAATGAAGATGAGCTAACTAGGAGACTCAATGATGCTGGAAATGAAAATCTAAGACTCAGTCATGAAAATGATATGTTAAAGACATATCTGATTCACATGCAACATGATATCTCTGAGCTTGTGAGACAAAAGGAAGTTTTGGAAAATGAGTTGGCTACTGCAAATCAACATAAAGAGAAATTCAAG
Source organism: Cryptomeria japonica (assembly GCF_030272615.1). Taxonomy (NCBI): domain Eukaryota; kingdom Viridiplantae; phylum Streptophyta; class Pinopsida; order Cupressales; family Cupressaceae; genus Cryptomeria; species Cryptomeria japonica. The sequence continues at coordinate 43,989,225 of NC_081414.1, forward strand.
AAAAGTTCAGAAGAACTTGATGAGATGCTGAAAAGTCAGAAACCTAATGGAGATACTAATGGACTTGGATTTGAAATTAGAGAAAGTTTTGGTACTACAAACAATCATGATCACAGCAAACCGGTAAGACAACCTAATGCTTACAAATTTAATGGGAAATGATTTAACTGTAACAAGTATGGTCATAGAGCAAATCAGTGTAGATTTAGAAACAATCAAAACATTAATGCACCCATCGGTCAATGTTCCAAATGCAACAAAGTTGGTCATAATTTTGAAAACTGCATGATGAATGTGAGATGTTATGTTTGTGAAAGATTTGGGCACTTATCTAATCAATGCAGAACACAAACCAGCATAGTATTTGGAAAGACAATTCAGAAAAATAATGTGACTTGTTATGCTTGTAACAAGATTGGACATATTGCAAAATTTTGTAGAAGTAAGACTTCACTAGCAAACAATAAAGGACCTAGTTTGAAAGGCAAAGAGAAGGTAGATGAGGTAAAGTGAGAATTTTCAAAACAATGGATTAGAAAGAAAGATCAGAATGTTGATGAGACTATTCCTTCACCGGTAGAACTGAGTATTACTCCACCGGTAGGAGATTCTTCATCCCACTGAGAAGTAACCCTTTGGGGGTATTGCAGCAAGTGAATATCATGCAAATTACCCTCGGTCGATGGTGAGAAGATAGACTTCTTCTTTACCAGCAAGATGTGTTAAGTTTCACTTAACCGGCGAGCATTTAATGTGGTTGTTGAATGAAAAGTCACTATAAATCATCGGTTTTCCCTCTATTTTGATTCACCGACCATTCAAACTAGCAGAGAGCACGAAAATCTGAGCGAAGGAATTCAAGGTGAAGAAGTGGAGCAATTTCTTTCAAGAACTCAAACATTATCAGGTAGCTTAAGGTATTTTTCAAATGGCTTCATCTTCTTCTCCCAAATTCATTGCAAACCCTTCTGTTGTGGAAATTGTAAAGCACCCTAGGCCCGTTTTCAAAATTATTCTAGAGATAGCTAAGCAAGATGATTCCATAGGCACATTTTCAAAAATTCCTAAAGGTGTAGCTTATGTTGAAGACCCTAGGATTTATATTCACTGCAATATTGAAGAACTAGGTTCTGAGGAAGTATCAAAGATGTTTAGAACTGTAATCTGTGATGAAAATGGCACTATCAAACCCGAGCACAAGATTATTGAGACCTTAGGTTTTGTGGAAATCTTGAACATCCCTAAAATTTCCTAAGGAAGTAGTGAGAATTGTCCTAAGTAGGGCACATGGAGAATTTCTTTGGTTAGATTCATTCTGCAAATTCACCGGTCAAGCAATTAGGGTAGTGATAGGTTTACCCTCAACTGACAGTAGACCAAACAAGACTAAGAAGGTACCTAACAACATAGTCATGACCTTAACTGGAGCAACATCTAATAGTAGATCTCTGCGAGTAAATGACATCAAGGATATCAATGTAAGATTCATAAGTATGATTTTAGGCTACAAGACTACACATGCAAACCAACTTAATTCAGTTTCTAGTCTTTGAATTAAAAGTGTTTATGATATGGTAAATAATGATGCAAAAATAGATGTGTGTGAATGGTTGAAGGATGAACTAGTAGATAACTTGAAAAAGATAAAAGGTGATAAGAAAGGAACATTTCATTTTGGCAATCTTTTGGTATGTCTTATGTTGTATTTTTTAAAACATATTCCCCATATTGGACAAAAATATTTTTGATATGACATACCGGTAGGCAAACAATTGCTAGAAGCTTTCACCGGTATGGGTACTGCTAAGGAAAACAATATAACTGAGTATTTCAAAGCTTTCCAAGCCAAGATGAAAAATAGAGAGAGACTACCACAGAGCATAGTAGATAAATATGAAAATGAAATCTGTTTTGTGATTAAGAAAGATGAAATTTGGATGGAGGCAGTTCTTCCTAGAATTGTATGGATAACATAAATGGGGTATCAGGTTGATGTGAACATTGTAGAAACTTATGCTAAAGCCCTCTTAGAAGCACCTAGAGAACCAAAGGAAAAAAAATTTGGTAGTGCTAAAACTATTCAAAAAGGTGTTGAAACATTAAAGAAAAGGAAGAAAAGAGCAGTAGAAATTATTCAAAGCAAGCAAAATAAATCAAAGAAAACATCATGAACATTACTAGTATAAAGGCTAGTGACCTGGAAGGATTACAACCGGAGGCACACTTCTCACCGGTTGGTTCATCATCTGACAATGAGATACCTGCTGAGTTTAAGAGAGTTGATAGGAAGAGAAAACCATCACCGGTACCCTCTCCTACACCCAAGAAAACAAGGACTCTGAGAAAGAAGCAACAGGCGGTAAGACAACCGGCAAAAAGAAGTTAACACCCAAGAAGAAACAGAAACATGTTATACCACCTTTGGATAACTTACTGAATGAAATCATTGATGATGGTAACTTGACAAATGTGAGCAAAGTTTATAACACATTCACTGATGCAGAAAAAGAAAGTATTGAAAACAGTATTATTCTACACATGGACATATACAAGAAAGTGCTAATTGAAGTTGTAGATGACTTGCCAGATGAACTATATAGGAGGTTAGATGCAAAAAGATTAGCTGTAATGGAGTTGGACAAGAAGCTTAAAGTTGAAAAACTTCTAGTTGTTCATCCCGTTAACTCTAAAGAGGAGATTGGTGAATTAATTTGTGAGGCTAACAGAATAGTTTTTGTTAGTGGTCACCGGCAAGTGAGCTTAATGGTTGTTAGAGTCAATGAAATTTCAGAGGAAACAGCTGACAAATGGGATATATTTTTTGTAGAAAAGGAAAAATAGGAAGAATTGAGCAAACCTAAGAAAACATTCAAAGTATATCAGAAGGATAAGGACAAAGGGAAAGGTAAAGTTGGTGGAATAACAAACATCAAAATAACCGACAACTTACCAGCACCCTTGGACACTACACCGGTACATATTGTTGATACACCGGCTACTGAAAGTTTGGACATAACATATGATGACACTATCCCTGAATTAGAAATTCTATTCACCATGAATATTGATACTCACGAAGTGAACATTGTTGTAGACAAGGACAACACAGAGGTACATGATGATATTGTTGGCAGTGGAAACATTGTAGAGCAACCAGCAGAAAATGTTGAGGTTGAAATTGAAACAGAGAAAACTGAGCAATCATTACCGGCTGAACAACCTTTGGACAGTGGAACAAATATTGGTAAGGAAACTAAAGGTACAAATGATGCAACTGAGAAACCTACACCAACAGAGATAGAGATAAGGATAGCTGATAACATAGAGAAACTGGCAGTTGAGCACACTGAGAAACCGACAGAGAAACACACTGAGGTAGAGGTTCATGTTGAAGCAGAGAAACTGGCAATCACTGAGATGCCTAAGCAATCAGAAAAACCTTTACTGGTTGAAATACAAACTCAGACTGATCCACCGGCGGTTGATGCAAGCAACTTGGTTACTAATACTGGAAGCACTGAAATAATCAAGGTAGTTGGTCAGACATCCGGCACTTCATTAAGTGAATTCAGGCCTACCAATGTGACAAAGGTACTCCTGGACTCTATTAAGAAGATAACTAACTGCAATGCATTAGCTTATAAAGCAATTGATGATACAATACCTATTCTTAAGATGATTGCACCTAAATGTAATATAGATCATGTAAAGGATTCTTTAGGTCAATTAAACACATTGTCTAAATTCATTTCTGGAAATGTTAGAACAATTGATCAAGTAAATGAGGATACATTCAGAGAGAAAATCGAAAAAGAAAAATAAAAATTCTTTGAGGAAATAATAAAGAAGTGCACTGAACAGATTGACACACAGTTACCGGCACTGAATACAACAATTTTGGAGTATAACAAACTGTACAGAGAAACATGCAAGTCACATCTGCTGACTCAAGACATTGATAAAGAAATAAGCAGAGTATAGAAGGAAATTGATGATATAGCTGATAACATCATTGGTTCCTCCAAACCCATATCATTTATTGAGCAAGAAACAATAGGATTTGAAGAAAAGATTGAGAAATTTGAGAAAGAAAAAGCAAGGATCAAGGCAAATGTCAGAGAACTGAAGTATAAACTTGGACCTAAACTGGATAATCTTATTCTGCTGAGGAATGAAATATCAAAGGCACTAACTCAAGGGGAAAGATCATCGGAAGAGCATATGCACCATCTCACCAGCACGATCCAACAAATTGAGGCAACCCTAAATGATAGTAACAAATTCATGCAGATTTTAAACTTGGTTTTGGCTGATATATTTCAGATTGTAACCAACCGGTTACAGGCTTTGAGGTAAATTTTGCACTCGTTTGACAATTTTTGACAACCTTTGTCATTGATGTCAAAGTGGGAGTAGTGGATAGAGAAAAATGGCTATTCAAAGGAGATCATCTGCTCAGGGGGAGCATACATTTATGGTAACTTTTTGGACTTCTGTTTTTGGGACAGTTTTTGGATTTTTCTCATGAGTGTTGCCATTAATGCCAAAGGGGGATATTGTTGGTATTCTACACTCTAATGAGAAATGATGGTGTTGTCATTGATGGCAACCTACCAGCAACCATGTGGTAACTTCAGGCAACCTTGTGGCATTCATTTGGTAAACCATCGACAAGCACCGGCACCGGCAGACTCTTCACCGACAGCGGCAACAATGTATACCGACATCCCAGCTGACAGGAATAAACTTTTGTTTATTGTATTTAATTGTAATTATATTTTTGTAAAGCCGACATGGCATATTATAATAGACTCATATATGTATGAGATCTTTTAAATCACTTTGATATGATGGGAGAGAGATAAGGAATGAGTGAATAAGGAGGAAGATATATGCGAATGCATAAGGCAGATTTTGTATAAAGTTTTTGGTTAGAGTATGAGCTTAAACCAGTACTGAACCTGGCATAGTTGATGTTGATTTGAAGCAGTACAATATATTGGATTTTCATAATCCATTTTGTAAGTCAGTGAGACTTCTATCTTGTGATTGAGCAGTGAGCTCTAGGCAGATGGCCTTCCTGCATGTACAAGCTCCACATTATAAGTAATATTTATTCATTGGCCAGTGAGTGAATATTGTGGGTCACAAATCCCATCGAGCTTTTTCCCACAACGGGTTTCCTCGTTAAACATCTTGTGTTATGGTGTGTTTTCTATGTTGTCTTTATTGTTCCTGTTTACTGCATTAATTCTTATTTACTGGTACACTATTTTGGAATGCAAAATATTTAATAAGGTTAAATATTCTGTTAACTGGTTAGATATTGATTTCCCTCTTAGTATCTTTGGGACTATCATTAATCCTAACAAGATGAACCATTATTACAATATAAAAAGCAGTGCCAATATTGCCTACAAAAATTTGACACCTAAGGGGTCATATGGTATCCTAATAGGTCATAGGACACAATATGACCCTTCCCCCTCCCTCTCTCTCTCCCCCTTCCCCCCTCTCCCCTAATATCTCTCTCTCCCTTCCCCCCTCTCTCTCTCTCTCCCTTCCTCTCCCCTAAACTCTCTATATCCCCCCTCTCTCTCCCCTAATCTCTCTCTCCCTATCCCCTAATCTCTCTATCTCTCTCCCTTTCCCCTCCTCATCTCTCTCTCTCTCTCCCCTAATCTTTATCCCTCCCTTCCCTCTCTCTCTCTCTCTCTCTCTCTCTCTCTCTCTCTCTCTCTCTCTCTCCCTAATATATTAGTATATTAATAAACAATAGATTAATTATGTGCAAATTTAGTTATTGAATTTACTTATTAAAATCGGATATCCAATAGAATCGGATATCCGATTGTACCAGATATCCGATTCTATTGGATATCTGATTTTTGTTGTACAAATTTGAAATTTGAAATTTGAAATTTTCACTCGGGAATGCTTTGGGATTTGTCTTGGAAGTGACAAGCCTGGAAAGTCAACTGAAAAAATGTGTTTTTCAGTATTCCTTGATTTTCCAGACTTTACATTGGTGGCTGACGACTTTTTTATAGCCAAAATTGATAAAACGAAAAGGATTTTTTAAGGACGTTCTCATCTTTCCAACAATATAAGGCTTTTCTTATTTCGACTTTAATAAATAATTATTATTTATTTTCTAATTGAATTCTGACAAAAGTCCTAATTGAAAAACACACATAACTTTCAAACGGTATAACATTTTTTGAATCCAAAATATGCATCACATCCTATGACTCGTCTACTATAGGGAAATTTTTTTTTTAAAAATCATAAGGTTTTGACCAAGTTAAGGTGGTCAGACGTAGGAGTTTCTAAATTTCTGAAAAGTTGTAGTAAAAAATTCATAAATAATTATTTACTTTATAAAAAATTATTAAAAAATATGTGTCACATCCGGACATGAGTCTAATACTTATATTATAAATATTATAATTTAATTGTGATTAGGGTGGTTAGACATATGCCTACTTCTTATCTTTTTCCTGAAATTTTAGTACCACTACATTGAAATTTGAAATTTTCATCAAATAGGTTTTGTTTTTTTTCAAAAAACAACTAGTAGCTTAGAAACTACATTCAATTTTCTATAGATTCTCTTCTTACATATTTTTAAAATTATGTTCACAACTTATTCAAATTTTCATGTCAAGTTGCATAACTTTGATTTTCTAAAATTTCATTGCCACTTAAGGGCCTATTTTGGCACACCATGATCTTGTACATACCCACTTTTACAATGTTTTAATAATATTACTAGTCTAAACCTAGAGACTCGATATTTAAGGTCTTGAATGTCCTTTTCTAGAAAATAAGGATGCACCAAGCTTCGGGCCTTTTACAATTTCAAAAAGTATTAGGTGACCGCTTGATAGAATAAGACAAACAAATTTTTTGATCTTCTGACAAGGACAAACATTTTCATTCCTTTCTCCATTGATGGTAGTTGTTGTACATGATCTATAATCCTTCTTTTCTTCACACGAGCTCCCTTATCAAGTTGGAGGATCAGATAACCCTGCAAACCTATTAAATGCACATGGACAGAGAGCAGCTTACCATATTTTTACAAAAGATATGCATTGAACAGAGAAGATGAGTCAAAATTATCTAAAAACATTAAAGACAAACCACCTAATTACAATTAATATCCCCTTTTTCATCCATACAAGTTGAGAAAATATGAAAAGGCAGAAATTCAAAAAAGGTGGGAAATACAAAATTATAGAAGCAGAGAGAAGAGAAACTGAAAGGTTCCAATCCAAATTGTTTGTACTGTTGAAGCTTCCCAATGTGTTGCTGGTAAACTCCATCAATTTTAGTCTGAGACACCTTCATCCTAATCATCCCATTATCAAACCTTGACAATGCATCCAAATAAGTCTCCAACTTCTTCAATCTTTGTGTCCCATCTGCAAATATATCAATCAACATAGGATCTAAAGTAGTCTTGATCTCTACATTTCGTTCTAATTTTGGCCTCAAAAATTTTCTCCTTTCAAGGTTTCTCCTTTCCTTGTCAAATAGAACAGGCATATGACAAGTGACAAGACACTGCAAGCTCCTAAGCTCTAACCTAATTCTTTGAGTGTACATCTTGTGAGTGATGTAAACCTATTTCATCATATTGAACCCTAGTCTAAAAACCATCACGATGTCATGTAGACGAGGAGGGAGGGGTTTAACCAGAGAAATCTCCAATATAGTGATTGTCTTGCTCATATGAGACAGAGAGAAAGCAAGAAACCTTTGCCATATTAAATGCTCCTAGTATAACCCTAAAAGTTCACTGTGTTGATCCCATCCTACATCTGCATGATCAAGATTTACATTGAACTTAGACTCAAGTAAGGCCTCGGACATTTCTATGACTGCCCTCTTTTCCATTCTTGAGGCATCTGACCTTAACATATCAATTTTATTGTTCATCTTTGAGAGATCCAATCTGACCTAAGCTAGGACTCTTCTTAGTCCTATACCTTCCTCAGGAGAATATTCTTGAGAGATCCAATCTGGCTTGAGTGAATCAATTGTCGATAGATTATAGAACTTTAAGAATTAAAATTTTTTTACTGGAATAGCAGATATAACAAATAAGCATAAATATAATCCACATAACATTTACCAACCATCCACAAAAGATAACACCAAGATTTGTATGTGGAAAACTTGGTAAAGGGAAAAACCACGGTGGGAAGCCTACCCACAGTCAAATAATACTTTTGCAGTAAGTATGTGATTACAAAAAGAGGGGCCTGCACATGCAAGAAGGCCAACATCCTAGAGCGTAGTGCTCATCACAAAAGGAACCTCACTAACTACAAAATAAATCCAGACTACAATCTGGAAAGAACAGTGAACTGCAAAAATAGCATCTCCTATGCCTGAGTAAAGTTTCGGTTAAGCTCAGTACCAGAGGTCTTGAACCTCTTTCACCAACCCAATTCAATCACCTATGATCAACCAAAACCTTTGCATATGATTACAACCTTATTCGCACATAGATAATTGCATAACCCCTAAAACCATAGACCCATAACCATGATCTACAAAGAGATCTTACATCATATTTATACCAACCCGGGACTTAAACAATTAGGTCGGCCACCTAAAAGATAATATAATAAATTCATAATATAAACCTGCAATCTAATGATCAACCAAGTCGTTCTAAAACCAAAACAACATAATCCAATCAATAGATCCAACTGATAACGCATCGGGATCATCTACCAACACATTACATAAACCGGTCCATAACCTAGTAGAATAAGATAGCGTTAGGTCCGGTCCTAAATGCAACACCATGGATCAACAAGAACATGAATAAGATAACCAACAGCATCCTGAAAGCCATCTAGAAGTCACACCAAAACCACTTATCATGTGCATCAAAAAATCTTCAAAACATCTTTGTCGGTAAAACCCTTACCGGTGACCAAAAGGCTTACTAGAACAAATGATAGCTCCTAAGTCATCAAATCTTGAACCAACTGATCGCGATATGCATCTGAATAGCATGAATGATAGATCCAAACCAATTCCACAATCCAAAGCATATTGGAGAATACTGGATCAATATCATAATCCAACTGCTCTACCGAAACCTACTGGAAACCGGTAAACAACCAAAATAGTTGGTGTTGCCATAAATAAAAAAACATCAATGCAACACATAATCAATTCCTCCAATTTGCCAACAATCTCCCCCATTGGCATCGATGGTTGTATATGGTGAAAATGGATAACAACAATATTGAAAGACTAAATATATTGAACCACAAAACCCTAGCCTAACAACAACAAAGATCCACTATAACATATGAAGATTACATAAGACAATGCAAATCAAATGAAATCACAAAGATTATACCATCACATGTCCAATAGGGTTTGGATCTCCATTCTTCCTATCTCCATTGATCTTGCTTGATATATTTGCTCTCAGATTTTATATGTGCACAAGAGCTCAATAAAGAACGGAAATGTGGTTGCAAGTAGGCTTGATCGCATATGAAAGTTTGAAAGTGTAGTTGGGGATTGATAATTAAGGAAGCATCTCCTTATATAGAAGACACTATAAGAAATGGAGGGATAAGATTAAGAGGTGTAAATGATAAATGGTCGGCTATGATTACAGGGTAGGTAAAAGAAATAATAAAATAATGAGAGGGTAGGTAGTGTAGGAATTAAGAGATGAATGACATGTGTCATCGGTAGAAAAGGTTAATGAATTAATTAAATAAATAAAGATTTATTTAATTAATAGAGGAAGTGGGATCAATTAAATAAATAAAGTATTTATTTAATTTAGGAAAAGTATAATTTAAATAAATAAATGTATTTATTCAAATGAGAAATAAGGATAGAAGAGGATAAATGAATTAATTAAATAAATAAATATTCATTTAATTAATAGAAGAATTAGGCTAAAATAATTAAATAAATGAAGATATTTATTTAATTAGACTGGACAATTTTAGGTGTCTACATTTTGCCCCTCTTTGAGACGATGCAACTTGTCGCATTGTTTCAAAGAAGATAATATGAACTGATACAAAGTTGCCCCAAGATGGGAATGATATGCCCCCTCGAGAGATTGGATGAAAATGTCTAAAAAGATCGCAGACAATCTCTTGATAAGAAAGAAAGGCTAGAATGGACTGACCGGATAGGATAGAGTGACAGAGTCATGGGATAAAGAAGACTGACTCGGGAGATTAGGGCTAGGGCTAGGGCTAGGGCTAGGGTAGTCTATAAAATAGACCACGAGGGAAAACATCCTCATTGTCCACACATCTAAGAGATCAGAGTGCAGAAAGAGCATAGGGCAGCAACAGTCAACAGCGATGGCATTGGTTCACAAATTCGATCACGTTCGCTGATTTCAGAGGCCAACGGATGCAGGAAAGCCGGTAAGTACCACAAAATCTCCTTGTACTTTCCGCAATAAATGTTGTCATAAATGCATGTTAGGTAGCGCATTTAATGCATTTTAGATATGCCAAGCTGGGTCAAAAATGCTAAGGCGCGTCTGTGCTGGTGTCAGCCACGTCTGGGTTGGCTAGGTGCATTTATGTTTGTGCCAGGTGCGTCTATGAATGCAAAGGCACCTATGTCAGATGCGAGCGCATCTATGTTGTGCAGGTGTGTCTTTGTTGTATGGGCGTGTTTATGTAGTTTTTAAGCGCGTTAATGTCATAAATATGTGTTGGTGTCTTCAAGGCCAAATCGACAGTTCTGTGATGAACATATGATGTCGATTGGATAAGCTGCTGAGAGGATACACTCAAGTAGGTCCTCTAGGGAAGACTAGAATAGTAGATAGGGCTAAGATTGAAAATTCTATGATAGAACATATGTTGCCAATTAGGAAACTACTCAAGAGGATACACTCAAGCAGAGGCCCTAGGATAGGATAGATCAAGGCACTTTGTGATGAACAAGGAGTACCAAAATGAGCAGCACTTTGTGATGAATAGGGAGTGCAAAAATGAGCATCACTTTGTGATGAACAGGGAGTGCAAAAATGAGCGGCACTTTGTGATGAACAGGGAGTGCAAACACGTAGTACTTTGTGATGAACAGGGAGTACCACTGGGATAGAAAAGAAAAACTTTGTGATGAACAGGGAGTGTCACTAGGATAAAAGAGTAGCACTTTATGATGAACAGGGAATGTCACTATGATTGACACGGTTGATTTTCTTGACTATAGGAGAACCTACCTATGTTGGAGTCATGAGAGAGATTCCCATTGACTCAGAGTTTGCGAGTAGAGCTGACAGTCGAGGAGAGAGTAGCAGTTCAGGCTATGGGCCTGCGACATATTCTGTATGTGTCTGAGTTTTGGGTGAACATGGGATTGTTGAATGCATTAGCTGAGAGATGGCACTCAGAGACTTGCACGTTTCATTTGCCAATGGGTGAGATGACAGTCACCTTGGAGGATGTATACAGGATACTGTGGATACCGATCGATGGGGAGTTAGTACCCTACAATCGAGACGGAGACAAGGATGCACTGAGACGAGTGTTCTAGGATCCAGGATTGGAGATGAGGGCTAGACACGTGGCTTGGGATACCATGACATGGACAGGATTAGCGCTACTAGCAGTACTGGCAGGAGTGATCAGTGGGTTCCTCTGTCTAGATAGAGCGACACAAGGGTTGGCTATGGGATGGGGGAGTACACTGGAAACACTAGTGACAGAGCACACCAGGTTTGCATTGGGACCGTGTCTGTTGGCACATTTGTACTATGAGTTACATCAATTTATATACCATGGATCAGTAGGATTGGGTTGCAGAGTGACACTGTTACAGGTGTGGGCATACGAGCATCTGTCGGTGACACAACCGATTCACTTCAGAGGCAGGGGTCATGGGCACAGTTTTGTGCATGTGTATGATATGATTACATCTTAGTCGCGGATTGGGAGATTAGAGTACTGGCACAGGGTCATTGATGAGCTTGACAATGTAGTATGGAGGTCGTACCAAGAGTGCGAGGAGTGGGAGGATAACGCAATGGAGCTGCCATATGTGTTTTGGAGCAGGTATCTGATTGGGTGGACGCCATATGTTCTTGAGAGGCAATTGGTGGATAGGGTGGGCAGGCAGTTTGGCAGGATACATTGGATGCCACGAGGTTCTGGGATGCATGCTCGGACAGTGAGAGATCAGGTGCACTTCGGACCATTATTGTCGTATGATCAGGCAGTGACTCAGCTAGTAGAGATGATTCCCTTGCCTTGGGATATGTGGCCAGATATAGAGGATGCAGGGATGGATGCAAAGTATACTGCATATTGGGCAGAGCATTCGTTTCCATGGTTGACGGATCTAGGGGAGCTGATAGATGGAGATGGTGGAGGTGATGGAGATGATGATGGAGATGGCGGAGGTAGAGGCCAACGGAGGAGGTGGGGTGCAGAAGGAGAGAGGAGAGTGGCTCCGAGGAGAGAGGGTGGAGAGGAGAGGCAGGCTCGATAGGCTCACATAGTGAGGGGCAAAGGTGGATTTCCTTTACAGGTGCCAGTAGCACAGGTTCCTAGATAGGTACAAGGACAGGGATAGCCACAGGTACAGGGACAGGGACAGCCACAGGTATAGGGACAGAGTGAGGGGGAGAGGAGGAGGATGAGTTACTGGCTTTGAGGGAGATCTGCCAGGGATAGGCAGATGAGATCCAGGATCTAGAGCGGGAGACAACGAGGCTCAGGAGACAACTGAGTGATACATAGCGGGAGAGGGATCAGGCTATCTAGCACTATACAGAGGCTGAGACAGCACTGAGGGCAGGGAGGTAGGCAACAGAGGACACAAGACCTGGATATGCCTATGTTTTGCGGGTCGAGGAGGAGATAGGCTACTGGAGAGACCTATACTATGGAGCGGTGCCACCAGAGCAGCAGGCTAGGAGCTTCTGGAGACCATCGCGGACTGCGACGACCACTGGAGGGAGAGATAGGAGACAGGCGTCCAACAATGGGGTCATGGGTCCTCCACCACCACCAGATAGAGGGGGCAGGAGAGATGATCTTGGGGTGGGTCCTTCCAGGGCTCAGACTCCGTCGAGGCTAGCTGGCTCCGAGGGAGGGAGTTCATCATAGCCTAGAGGGCTCCCTATGTATCAGTTTTGTACCATTTTAGATGATGACACCTTCGGGTGATTGTAGCCATATGATTTTGACATCATTGTATCATGACACTTATGATTTTGATATATATATGAGATTTATCCTTGCGGTAGTTATATGCATGTCTACCTATGTGATGTTTCTATTTGATGGATGTATCTATGTGATGGTTATGATATGGATGCAAATATGTACATAATAAAATACAATATTTTTGTTCTTTTATTTTTTATATGTTTATGCAAATGAAAATGTGAATGTATGAAATGCAGATGAATATGATACTGCAAATGATGAGAATGTAAAATGTGCTAACATGAGTTGTGTGCAAGATATAGTGCAATTGTGATATCTATATGTATGAAATGCTAATATGTGGTAATGCAGGTGCAACTACATGAAATGAAGATATTTTTGGTGTGTCAGTATACTCAGTCATGTGATAGCAGGCTACACAGACTCAAGAAGGACTATGGAGGTCAATCAAGAAAGGGGGATGGAAGATAGAAGATATGAAAGTGAAAGAGCTTCTTGTGCGTTATCATCATTGATTTTTATTATTGAAAAATAGGTTATGACAATCATGGCATATGTTTGACCCAGAAAGTCATTGTACCTGTTTTCATGGAGATCAGACAGTCACAAACAAGGAATGCCCCAGTTCACACTAGACTCATAGTGTCCTCATATCCTTGGACAAGTCATAGCATTACTAAGAGACAATCCACAGACAGCAAAGAAAAATAGGTGACGATACCCCATCCTTGCCTTTCTAGTCAAAGACATCCTAGAGATAAAATCTCTAGTCAGAGACATCCCGGAAAAGCTAAAAGACATGTCACGAAAAGATAAAAGAAAAAAGAAAACCAAGACTCGACACAAACATCCACTGTAGTCCTCAAGTTTAGTGTCTCTTGTCACTTGTATAAGTCTATTTGATTGTGGTCAAAATGTTTACTTTCACAAAAGGATAGATAGCACTGAACCATAATGTTGTCTGAGTCTTTTGAAAGATGTGATTTGTTGAAGCTCATTGTTGTTATTGTGTCTCATCTGAAACTGACTGAATCCATGAAACTGATACTTTATTGCGAAGAATACAGAACTTTATTACAGATCGGCGATGAAAATGTTGCTTTATTGTGGATTGTGCACGAATAGACTGAAGAAAGCTGGAAGAAACTGTACTCCTCGGAACGTGTGATGCTCTTAGTTTCACACCCATCACTAGACGTAGGATTTGCCTTAGCCACAGATACGAGCTAATTTATTATGGATAGAAAGGTTGTGAATGTGTACAAAGGTGAAAGGATGAAATGGAATCCTAAAGGAGGGAGGAGCAATGTCTCCATGCATGATGCTGGTGACCCAGTGTTCACCATAGTACTTGCCCAGGGCGCCACCGAAGTGGTTTTCACCGTTGGACGAAATGTTTTTCTGTTTTCCAATTTTTTTGATTCATTTTTCATTTTTTTTGTGTCACAAGGTGCCTGTTTGCCAAGTTTTCACCAAGTAACGATTTTTTGTTTTTATGATTTTTTTGTAATTTTGAATTTTATTTTTTTTGGATTTTTTTTTTGGTATTTTGAATTAAAATATTCTAAAGAGCTGTGTAAAACCTGTGAAGGTGCATGTTGTTGATAGGATCCTCCAAAGGTTCACCATCTGGAGTTGAAAGTTGATATGCACTGGATCCATAGGCTGCTGCAATGATGTAAGGACCAAGCCAATTTGGTTCAAACTTGCCCTTCTTCACTTTGTCTTGCTGATTTTTTGGATTTTCTCTGAGAACTAAGTCACCCACCTCAAATGTGTGAGGCTTTACCTTATGATTGTAACTGCATCGTTCCTGGACTAAATGATGTGTAGCTCAAGTGACTATCTTCCTTGATAAAGGAACTAAGATAGAATTACTAGCGTGTAGACTACACAGGCCTGTATGCGTGTCACCTAAAGAAGTCTGGTCATCCCTGATAACAAAGTCCCTCGAGGAAGCTCCATTAAAGGTCCATTATGTATCACCAAATGGGGATGGATGTGTGGAACAAGTGGATGAGTTATGAAGGTTTATGACTGTGAAAAGACGTGAAAGTAGGATAACATGATGGAGACTTAGGATCAACAAGTATGCATTTTGACTTGAAAATGTAGAACTTTTGCCCCCAATTATTTTGATATTAGGGGAGATCAACTCTTGTTCTTTTTTCTTCATAGGATTTTTATCCTTGACTTTGATTTTTGTAGAGTCCAATAGCTTTTGATTTTGATTTGGACTGAATGACTTCTCTTTATTTTTGAATTTTAGATTTTTCTTTTCAAAGCTTGATTTTTGATCCCCAATTAGTAAGGGATTTTCTAATTCTTGTTGATCCAAGTCTGGAAGAGGAGTGAAAATGGAATGAGTGGATGATATGGTAAAGCTATATGAGTTCTCAAGAGGGTTCATGATATGCTCAATAGATTCTTTGCTGGAACCACTCTTAGGAGTATTGATATCAAGAGTTGCTTGCACTACTAGAGAAGATTTGCATTCAGACTTAGTAGCCACAACACTAGGTGGTTCACACCCAATTCCTTGCAAATTGTTTATAGATTGTTCATGTTGACTGAATACCTTAGGAGATAATGGGAGTTGATCAACATGAAAGATATACTAACCACATCCCAGGTCTTTAACCTTGAATTTTTCTTTGATCTCATCTTGTTTTGATGTAGAAGCTTTCAAAGATTCTAGATCCACATATGTTGATGAAGGAATAGCTTCTCAATTGACCGGAATTGTTATTTCTAATCTAGTTCGCAGATTGTTGCCATATATAAATGGATTTGGGTCATCTTTGACGGTCGCTTCAACTCCATTGTGTGGGAACTTAATGCATTGATGGTATGTAGATGGGACTGCTCTCATCTCATGAATCCATGGGCATCCTAGAAATATGTTGTATGTGAGATCTAGATCAAGGACTTGGCATACCACATCCTTTGTAACTGGCCCAACTCTAAGAGGTAAGGTGATTGTGCCCTTGGATGAGCATTCTTCATCATCATATGCCTTGATGGTGATTGCATGTGTAGAATTCATAGCCTTTTCAGAATATCCCAATTGTTTTATTGTGTTCAAAGTACATATATTGAGACCAGCTCCTCCATCTATCAGGACTCGTTTTATTCGATGTTTGTGTAGGAAGGCTTCAATGTGTAAAGGTGCATTATGTGGTTGGCTCACGGAGGCATCGTCAGCTTCTATGAATGTAAGGGAGTGTGGAACGAAAAGCTATCCCACCATGGCTTGAAACTAGTCCACGTTCAAATCAGTAGGGATGGAAGTGTCTCTCAAAGTTTTGTCAAGAATGGCTTTATGTGCAGGGGATATGCGTAAGTGCTCGAGGATTGAGATAAGCGCAGGTGTCTTCCCTAACTGTTCTACAAGGTCATACTCAGGTTTGGTTGATGAGGAAGTGATGTTTGTAGCTGGAGCACCTTGCAAAGTGAATTTACCTTGATGAGTTCTAACATTACATTCAGAGGTATGCTCAGAAGAAGATACAATGCCTTTTAGGACAATCTTGGGTCTTTGGGTAGAATTCTTAGGTGTTTTGTCCTTGATGATAATGGTAGAGACATAATTGTCCATCGAAATGTGATTGACAGTTGAATCATAATTATAGGATGCTCTGGTATAGTTGGCCTGGTCATTTGTGGCTTTAGCTTTTCCCTTGTCATGTTTTGGGAATGGTTCTTTAAACATCTCATGCTCTTGGTTAGATGAGTGTCCTTCGATCTCAATGTCACCTCTATCAATAAGATCTTGTATGATGTTCTTCAGTCGATGACAATTTCATGTCTTATGACCCTTTCTCTTATGAAATTCACAATATTCATCATCATTCCACCAATTTGGTTTGACCTTTGGTTCATATGGAGGCAGATCCGGAATTGTTATTATTTTGTTTGCCACTAGCATTTTAAAAACTGACTCAGGTGGTTCTCCTAATGGGGTGTACTTCCTTCATGATTTGGAAGTTGTTTGAGTATTCACTTGATTGTTTGTAGAGCTTGATCCAGAAAAAATGATGAAAAAGACTCTCCATCCTTTTGTTTCTGTGGAATTTCACAAGAGCATCTGCTGGCTAGATTCCTCCATCTTTGTAAAAATGATGAAAAAGACTCTCCATCCTTTTGTTTGGTGTTGCACAAAGTAGTGACTGATATATCTATCTCTATGTTGTATGAGAAATGTTGGATAAATGCCTCTGCTAAGTCACCCCATGACTTAATTCCAGGTGGAAGTTGGGAGAACCATTCCATAGCTTGATCACCTAAGCTTTGTGGGAATAATATCATCAAATATGTATCTTCTACTGCTACCTCAATGCAAGCTGTGAAAAATTGTCTTATATGTGCCTTAGGATCCCTTTTCCTCTATACTTATCAAACTTAGGTGTCACAAAGTGTGTAGGAAATGGAGGCATTGGAATGATTTTGTCAAATGGATAGGGACATATGTCTCTCATTGTATAAGCTGGCTTCAGTGTATTTATGTCCTCCATTTTCTTTTGTAAGTCCTTAATTTGTTGTTCCAAATTGTTCTTAGGTGGAGACCGACTTCTTGGACCATATCCCATACCTGAGCCACCGAGTGGGGGCGGAGCATACTGCATATATGGATGGTATTGATCATACACATGTTCATATGGAGGAGGTCTATAGTGATGTTGTGTATATGGACCACTTGGTATAGAGTCATGATGAGGAATGGAATATCTGTTTTGTCCATGTATACCATACTCTATAGGCATGTCATGAGTTTGTTCTAATGTGTTGCCCCCAAATTTGACATGGGGTTTCCTTGTGTCCAAATTTTGATCATGCCTTTGGATATCCAATTGCTTTGGTGGTTGATCCTTAGAATTGGTATGTGATTGAGTATATTTTTTTGAATAAGACTTCCATAATGGTCTGCGAAGGTTAGTATCATATGCTTGACCATGTGTATGTTGGACCTCAGGTTTTTGAAATAAAGATGATGATGATTCAGGAGCCATATGTGGTCCTCTATTGCCTCCACTACTAGGCCTCCTTTGATCCATGTTGAGGTGAGGTTGTTGCAAAGGTTGATTTTCCACTATTTGAGACATATCAAAATCATGAGGTATCTTGGCTCCACTTTGTGCCATCACTTATAAGAAGTATTTTCTATCTCTCCTCATTATTTCTTTAACCAATCGATTGAAACGGGGATCCATAATGGAGTCTTCCACTTCTGCTGAATGTATTGAAATGTTGTCCATATTGTCATTGTGTGTACCATTTTTGTTTGTATTGTCCATGTTCTCAATATTGGGAATGTTTCTATTGGCATCCATGTCAAGTAATGTGGTATGATCAGAATTGAAAAAGACATCATTGTCATACTCATAGGCACTCATGTTTGCGGACTCTTGAGCCTCTTTAGCTTCTCTCCTAGATTTTTGGGAACGGGTTTCAGCCATGAACTAGATCTCGACCAAGATGTGTGAGACTAGATGAAGATGGAAAGAGTATGGAAGACCAAGAGTTGGATGGAATGTAAATGAATCTAAGGTGTACTTTCAATGTCCAAAGTGTAAGACCAAGTATGTATGTAGTAGAGTAGGTGTGGCTTCCAAAGAGATGATAGTTTCTCTTGATGAGGTAAGTTGACCTTGACTCTAAGTAAGACCAAATGAGACCCAAAGGTGATAGATTGATGAGGGACCACTTAGCAAAATGTTGTTGTATGTAGTGTGTTGACAAAGCAAGATGAGGACAAGAAAGTGACCTTTTGACTCAAGTTTAGACAAATGTGAATGTAATGCAAGGTGTAAAGCAATTATGGACTGTGTGAGACCCAGAAATAGGTTGAATGCTAGATGAAAACCCAGAGAGATAACCTAGGAAGTTCAATAAGTTTGAAACTGACTGCTCTTGTTTGTTGGACTGTAAAGTTTTCCAATTCTGAACACAGATGTGCCTGTATACGTCACAGACATGATTAAATGACGCAGATGTGGTTCTGTCAAACACAGGCGCGTTTCAGAGATTTTGGAAATGTAATGTTGCTTAAGAGAACACATACACATTTATGCCCTTCACAGACGCGGCTATATGACACAAACGTGATTTTGTCAGACACAAACGTGTTTCTAGAACTTAAGTGCAATTTTTCCAATGTGTGAAGTTGTTTGTTGTGACCAAATCTGAATTTTTTTACAGTTTTTCCATGACAAGAGGACACAATGTTGATGAAGACTCAATGTTTGCAAGTGTTTAGACTCAAAATGACTCAAAGAAAGTGTGTTGTTTGATGTAAAATTGTTTTGCATACACTTGAAGACACAAAAGACACAATATTTTGGTGTTTGGTCCTGAATGTTTGAATGTTCAAAATAAGACAAGCACAATTCTTATGGCCGGCCAAGACAATAGTTGTTGATCCCACATGGGGTTTCCCCTGAGGCTACGCTATTCAGAGCGGATACTTAGATGCTTAACCCCACTGGCTCCACCCTCGGCACTCACTTCTCGAGGCAGTCAAGCATCAGTCCCCACGAAAACTCCCCGTGGCGAACTTTTTATCTCTACTAAGAACCGTATGTGTGTGGGTCCCTCCAAAGGTCCAACCTCCTAACCCAACAACTAGAAGGATTTTGACTTTCTAAATCAAAAAGGTGCTAGTAAGGACATCCGTTCGTGTGGCCATATATGCGGCACTTTCAACTCTGTAAATACAGAAGGCTCCCAGCCGGTAGGGGTTACGCCCTACAACTGATCAAATAAATTTGATCAAACGGGTTTATGGGGAGAAATAGTGTCGGTATGAACTAATCAGCACATGTTACCCATGGTTTTCACCATGAATACAGTTGTTTATAGTGGTTCGGAAGAGGTGGGTTTTCCTCGCTACCACTTGGGTCGTTCTCTCCTCACTAGTAGTCCTAATGACCACACTAGGAGACAGGCCCTCTAAAGATGAAACAAAAAGAGCCTATTGCCCAAGACACAAAAGACATTGGTTCAATTTTAGTGCACCAATTGAAGTGTTTGATAATCTATGAAAACAAGGCACACAATAAAGATCAAAAAAGAAAACCCTTGTCAAGATCCTGCAACCAAGATTTGTTAATAGTTTTGCAATAATACCCCTCCTCCAAGAACACAAGTTAGGTAAATTTTAGATCCAAAAGACTTTGTGAAATAGGGGTCTTCAACAAAACGATTTTGCTTTCAAGACAAGCTGCACCAATTTCGCTAGATCAGAAGATGTTAGCTCAAAATAAATCAGATCTAAAATCCGAATGACGAAATAAAACCTCCCAATTGATAAAAAAAAAAACTGAAATGCAAAAGGTAAAACACAAACATGGTTAAACCTAACACAAACACCACAGTAAAATGCAAACGCGCCTAGATACGCCACAAACGCGTCTTCTAAACACAAACGCGACTACCAAACACAAACGTGTTTGAAGGCTTCATAGACGCAATTTAGGAACACAAACGCGACCCTGTAATCTGCAAAAAAAAAAAAAAAACTAGTGTCGAAGACGCAGACGCGAGTCTAGGGATCACAGACGTGACAAAAAATCAAAAACGCGATCTCAAAATGTGCAAACGCATAAATATCGAAATGTTGTCGGAAATGTCAGATCTGCAACTTCAAAACACAAAATCTGCAACAAAAGATGTCAAATGCAAAAGGGACAAGAGTCCCACCGGGCATGCCAAAAATGTATATATGGTGAAAATGGATAACAACAATATTGAAAGACTAAATAGATTCAACCACAAAACCCTAGCCTAACAACAGCAAAGATCCACCATAACATATGAAGATTACCTAAGACAATGCAAATCAAATGAAATCACAAAGATTATATCATTACATGTCCAATAGGGTTTGGATCTCCATTCTTCCTATCTCCACTGATCTTGCTTGATATATTTGCTCTTAGATTTTATATGTGCACAAGAGCTCAACAAAGAACAAAAATGTGGTTGCAAGTAGGCTTGATCACATATGAAAGTTCGAAAGCGTAGTTGGGGATTGATAATGAAGGAAGCATCTCCTTATATAGAAGACACTATAAGAAATGGAGGGATAAGATTAAGAGGTGTAAAAGATAAATGGTCGGCTATGATTAGAGGGTAGGTAAAAGAAATAATAAAATAATGAGAGGGTAGGTAGTGTAGGAATTAAGAGATGAATGACATGTGTCATCAGTAGAAAAGGTTAATGAATTAATTAAATAAATAAAGATTTATTTAATTAATAGAGGAAGTGGGATCAATTAAATAAATAAAGTATTTATTTAATTTAGGAAAAGGACAATTTAAATAAATAAATGTATTTATTCAAATGAGAAATAAGGCTAGAAGAGGATAAATGAATTAATTAAATAAATAAAGATTCATTTAATTAATAGAAGAATTAGGCTAAAATAATTAGACTAGACAATTTTAGGTGTCTACAATGACAACACTAGATGTGAAAAACATCTAAGTGCCAAGAAATGCCAAACAAGTCTCCCCCAAAGGAAGACAACCAACAATCTCCCATAAGATGATATTACAACGAAGTTAACAAACTCCCCATTTGAATGATATCCCTGTTAAGCTCTAATCTCTCCCCTTTAACTGATATTTTGTTAAGCTCTGTTTTTCACATATATCTCTCCCCCTTTGACATCAATGTCAAAAATCTGACATAAACATCAAAGAAAGATCATAAATCAACTGAACCACACAGCTGATTACTCCCCCTGAGTAGTAGCACCAACACATCAATCTGAAATGAATAGTAGCTATGTAAATGCATACCAGACTAATTCCAATCAACATCACTCAAGTATCTACCGAAGGAGCAGAAACCCCCAATTTGTCTCTGAAGTACTCAAATGATTCCTTAGGCAAAGGTTTAGTGAAGATATCTGCAATATGTTCTTTAGTGTTCACATAAACCAGTCTGACTTCATTTGGTTCCACCACCTCCTTCAAAAAGTTGTACTTGATAGATATGTGCTTTGTCTTAGAATGAAATATTGGATTCTTTGATATGTTAATAGCAGCAGAGTTATCACAGTGAATAATTACCAGTTCATTACAATCCACCCTTATATCCTTCAACATTTGCTTCATCTATAGAACTTATGTACAGTTAGTAGCAGCACCAACATACTCAGCTTCAATAGTAGATAAAGAGGTACATGATTGTTTCTTGCGGATCCATGAAACAAGTTTCTTTCCAAGAAAGAAAGCTCCACCGGATGTGCTCTTCCGGTCATCAACATCTCCAACCCAATCTGCATCTGTATATGCACATAGTGTAAAACCACCATCTTTAGGATACCACAAACCATATTCAGTCGTTCCCTGCAAATATCTGAAAATCCTTTTCATTGCGCTCTCATGATTCTCTCGAAGATCACTCTGATATCTTGATACAATACAAACTACATTCATTATATCCAGTCTAGTCTGTGTCAGATATAACAAACCTCCAATCATAGGCTTGTACCTTGTAGGATTTACCGGTGTTGATGCATCTTTCTTTGTCAATTTCTCATTTGTAACCATAGGAATACCAACTGGTTTAGAATTTTCTATACCAAATTTTTTCAACAACTCCCTAGCATACTTAGTTTGACAAATGAAAATACTTTTATTAGTTTGAGTAATCTGCAAACCTAAGAAAAAATCCATCTCCCCAATCATAGACATCTCAAATTCATTCTTCATATTATCAAAGAATTTCATACATAACTTATCCTCACCTCCAAAAATGATATCATCAACAAAGACTTCAACAATCAATATGTCATCATCAGTGATCTTATAATATAAATTACTATCAGCATTACCTTTAGTGAAACCAAGCTTCAAAAGATATTTATCCAATCTTGCATACCAAGCTCTAGGGGCTTGTTTCAATCCATATAAAGCTTTCTTTAACCTGCAAACCATGTTTTTGTTATCTGAAAGTGAAAATCCATCGAGTTGCTCAATGAAAACTTCCTCTTCAAGATCTCCATTCAGAAATGCATGTTTAACATCCATCTAATAAACCTTGTAGTTCTTATGGGCACAATAAGCAAGAAATAATCTCACAGCTTCAATCCTAGCTACCGGAGCAAAAGTCTCATCATAATCAATTCCTTCTTTCTGAGAATATCCTGTACAAACCAATCTAGCCTTATTCCTCACAACTTGTCCATCTTCATTCAATTTATTCCTAAAAACCCATTTAGTCCCAATAACATTCTTATTTTTAGGTCGGGGAACTAAACTCCATGTATTATTCTTTTCTATCTGATCTAATTCCTCTTCCATAGCTTTCATCCAACATTCATCTTTACATGCTTCAATTACTGATGTCGGTTCAACTTGAGAAATTAAACATACCTCATCAGTTGTCAACCTTCTTCTTGTCATCACTCCTTTATTCTTCTCTCTGATGATCTGATCTTCTGAATGATTTAACCTAACATACTTAGGAGTCTTCTAATTTTCTGTTCCTCTACTCTGATTTTTAGCTACTATTGAATTTTTTGATACTATCGGAGTAATTGGTTCAACATTATGTTCCGATGTAGGTGCTACCAGTTCAATTATGATCATTTTCACTATCAGTTCTCTCTCATAAGTTATGATTTGACTTTTGTTCAGCTCATCCACTTTGACATTAGTGCTCTCCAAAATTCTCTACAATCTTTTGTTATAGCATCTATATGTTTTTCTTTCATTAGAATAACCAATAAATATCCCTTCATCACATCTAGGATCCAACTTTCTAATGGAATCATCTATTTGATATAGCATTTACTACCAAAGATTTTGAAATACTTAACTGTAGGTGTATGACCAAACCATAACTCATAAGGTGTCTTACTGGTCTCCTTTGATATGAACTATGTTGAATGTGTATACTGTCGTGCTCACAGCTTCTTTCCAGTAGATACGAGGCAAATTAGCTTCCATCATCATAGTTCTAGCCCCATCCAAGATAGTTTTGTTCTTCCTTTTCACAACTCCATTTTACTGAGGTGTCCGGGGTGCAGATAGTTGTCTTCTTATCCCATTCTTTTCACAATAACTATTAAATTCACCGGATGTGAATTCTCCACCCTAATCAGACCTTAATCATTTAATCTTCAATCTTGTCTTTGTCTCAACTTTAGCTTTAAAGATCTTAAACTTTTCAAATGCTTTATATTTCTCCCTTAGAAAAGTAACCCACATCATTCTAGAATAGTCATCAATGATTAGCATAAAATATCTATCACCCTGAAAAATTTTGATTCTAGCAAGACCACACAAATTAGTATGAATAAGATCAAGAACATCATTAGATTTGTCTTGTATACTCTTAAAAGAAGTTCTGACTTGCTTTCCCATTGACATTCCCTACATATCGAATTATAGGGCTTCACAATCTTAGGTATATCTGTAATTGTTTTAGTAGAACTGATCTTTACAATGCAATCAAAACTCACATGACACAACCTCTTATGTCATAGCCAACTCTCATCAATTTGTGCAATCAAACATATCTTCTCACTGGAGTTCAAATGAAAGATGTTACCTTTAGTCTGAGTACCGGTTGCAATCTCCAATCCAGATCTATTGATAATCTTGCATTTTCCATCCTTGAACTGTAACTGAAATCCCTTATCCACCAACCATCCTACACTCAAAATATTATGTCGTAAACCTTCAGCATAATAAGCATTATCAGTATTATGCTTACCATTCAATGATATAGTTCCTCTTCCCTTGATCATGCATGCTTTGTCATATCCAAATCTAACCAGACCGCCATCAAATTCTTGCAAAGATAGAAACTTCCTTTTGTCTCCAGTCATATGATGTGAACATCCATTGTCTATCACTCATTCATCTTTGTCTTCAACTTTAGCAGCAAAGGCCTTTTCTTCAGGTACCAGATCATCTTCCTTGATAGTCAAGAATACCCATTCCTTTCAATTGTCGGATCCACTAGCTGAATCTTGTACCTGTTCATCATCAGAATCAGTCACACCTTCCTCATCCACATAGTAGCATGATTTGTCTTTGTTACTTTGTACTTATGCTTGTTCTGATAATCATGGTTAGGCCTAAAAGATCTTCTATCTCTTTCCTCAAATCTTGAATTCCTTTCAAGACATCTAGATGCAAAATGACCTATCTTATTACATGTGAAACTTTTAAAGGTGTTTTTCCTTCATACTTACTTCATGTCGGACCTTTAGGTACTCTTCTAGCAAATAGGGCTTCAAGTTGCTCAAACTCTTCATCTTCTTTCTTCATTTCCTCCAATTCCTTAGCATATAAGGCTTTCCAATCACTCTTGCCGGTAGATGATGTAGATGCATGAAAAGTAGGTTCAGATTTTGCAACTCCAGAAGGACCAAATTCCTCAAGCTCAAAAGCAATAACTTCCCAACCAAGGTCTCCCTATTAACAGATGTGTTTGCCATTGTTCTCAACTCATTAATTGCAGTAACCTTCATCTTGTAAGCCGGTGGCAAAGCTATCAATAGTTTAGAAACTATTTTATCTTCGCTCAGAGATCCACCACAACACTAAATTCCTAGAACAATTTCATTAACTCTCTCCATAAAAGCAATAATCCTTTCATCTTCTTCCATCTTCAAGTTCTCATACCTCACCCAGTAACCATCAAGTTTGGCAATTTTAACAGTAGATTCACCTTCATTCAAAATCTCCAATTTATCCCATATAGCCTTTGCAATCGATTTGTCAATTAGTCCCATAACTTGTTGATCAGAAAGTGCACACAAAAGGGCTTCTCTAGCTCTACAATCATTTTCAATGTCCTTATCCAAGCCTGTCGAAGGAGGATTGCCAGATGCTCGATTAAGAGGTGTATATCCTTTCTCAGTGATCTCCCAAATCTCCTTACCAAGACCTCTCAAATGAGACTCCATCTGAATCTTACATACTCTGTAATTTGTTCCATCAAGCCTAAGAATTTCTCTTTGAAAAACAACTGCAGATGAACTTGATGAACTTGAACTATTAGATGTCATAGGATCTTCCTCAAGCAGTTAAGATTCTACAAAGAGGACTAGGCTCTAATACCAATTGTTAGACAGCTTAGATAATCGGTGGACAACTGAGAAGGGGGGGTGAATCAGTTGTCGATAGACTATAGAACTTTAAGCATTAAAATCTTATTATCAGAATACATAAACCAAATACTGGAATAACAGATATAACAGATAAGCACAAATATAAGCCACATAATATTTACCAACCATCCACAAAAGATAACACCAAGATTTGTACGTGGAAAACCCGGTAAAGGGAAAAACCATGGTGGGAAGCCTACCCACAATCAAATAATACTTCTGTAGTAAGTATGTGATTACAAAAAGAGGAGCATGCACATGCAGGAAGGCCAACAACCTAGAGTGTACTGATCATCACAAAAGGAGCCTCACTGACTACAAAATAAATCCAGACTACAGTCCGAAAAGAAGAGTGAACTACAAGAATAGCATCTCCTATGCTTGAGTACAGTTCCAGTTAAGCTCAGTACCGGAGGTCTTAAACCTCTTTCACCAACCCAATTCGATCATCTATGATCAACCAAAATCTCTGCATATGATTACAACCTTATTCTCACACAGATAATTGCATAACCCCTAAAACCATAGACCCATATCCATGATTTACAAAGAGATCTTACATCATATTTATACCAACCCGAGACCTAAACAATTAGGTCGGCCACCTAAAAGATAATACAATAAATTCATAATATAAACTCACAATCCAATAATCAACCAAGTCGTCCTAAGACCGAAATAACATAATCCAATCAATAGATCCAACTAGTAACGCATCGGGATCATCCACCAACACGTTACATAAACCAGTCTATAACCTAGCAGAATAAGATAGCATTGGGTCTGGTCCTAAATGCAACACCGCGGATCAACAAGAACACGAACAAAATAACCAACAACATCTTGAAAGCCATCTAGAAGTCGCACCAACACCACTTATCACGTGCATCAAAAGATCTTCAAAAAAGCTCTGTCGGTAAAACCCTTACCAGTGACCAAAAGGCTTACTAGAACAAATAATAGCTCCTGAGTCATAAAATCCCGAACCAATTCATTGTGATACACATCTTAATAGCATGAATGACATATCCAAACCAATTCCACAAACCAAAGCATACTGGAGCATACTAGATCAATATCATAATCCAACCACTCTAGCGGAACCTACCGGAAACCGATAAACAACCAAAAACAGTCGATGTTGCCATCAATGACAAAATATCAATACAATACATAATCAATTCCTCCAATTTACCAACATGTATGGTCCTTAAAGTATAACCACGATCCTCAGTTATGATAAATTCCTAATGCAGACACAAGGTCCTTAGGCCTAAAAAATTCTCACTTCTTTACTCAAATCCCATCTCACTTCTCCCTGAAGGATACTCAACATCTTTCTAACAAAATGATTCTCAAGGGCAATATAGTTAGACTCTTTCAAATGCATATCCCAAATATAAGTCAATTCTTGGACTGGGAGCAATTCACCTCTTAAAACAGGAACAACTTTAAGGTCAAAGCACCAAACCTTGAGACCCTTATACAACAAAATGTATATCAAAACAAAATAGTACCTGAAATTCAATGAAGGTCCCTTCTTGAAATCACAAAGGGCTTTGTGAAGTCCTTTGGCCAACAAACTAGCATAATCAAAAGGCCTATTTATATCTTTGTCTTGAATATCAATGCATAAAACAAGCATCCAATTAGGGATCATGCTCTGAGCATCAACCCCACAAACTTTGCATAGAGCATAGTAAGTATCTGTGAAATATCCAACAAACAAATTGGTGTTGTAAGGGACAACATCCTTTGAAGTCAAAGGTCACTCATCCCCATTTAGGTGTATATGCCTGAAAGATGCAAGCTTATCCCTATATAGCCTCTCATGGGTCTTGTATTCTTTTCCTAGCTCCTCTAAGTTGATAGGCAAATCCAAGTTAGGATTAAGCATAAAAACCTCATCAATCACCTCCTTGGTGATGGCCACCAATATTTCTCCTTGTTTGGCCACAATCTCTCTTACATCAGGTCTGTAATTATGAGCAATTGTTGCAACCAAATCAATGTTTACAATCACATTTGGGACCACCAACATTGTCAAATTGTAATTCTAGATGTTTGATACAAGGACATGTTCCTTCTTGTTATAGCCCCTCCTTCAGAGACTAAACCCCCATGGTTGAATTATGGGGTCCCTGCACCCACTGGTGTAATCAGTTATGACATCTGGTCTAGCACCTGGCTTGGACCTCTTTTGAGTTTCTATTGACCCTAGAAGCTGTGCAATTATTTCTTCAGAGAACTTCCTCTTCTCCTGGTTGGAAGATTCGACCATCTTTCAGACTTAGGGTTTATATAAATTGTCTCAGACACTTACTAGGGTTTTAGAACGAAATTCTATAGAATGAACTTCTCAGTAATGCTTGATAATACGACAATTTATAAGGCCAGAACCTTGACAAATAGCACAAAGGTTTTCTGATATAGCAAAAACCCTTAAAGCGGAAACCCTAGCAATTGAAGAATTGAATTGCAAGAGTTATGCAGAGCACACTAAAACATAGAAAAAGTACTGTGAGAACATAGAACATAGTGAGGCAAATTTAATAAAAAAAATACAAGCTATAACAACAATTTTAGCTCATTAACTGCGAGCACGTTTGCAGGTGCGATGGCGCGAAGTAGTCGTTAAAAATTCTATTTGAACGTTGTGGCTCTCACAACAAAGTCTCCTTTAAGCGGCGACGAATAGGAAATGAACATGTAACCACTTTTATTATTATTAAATTGCCACCACTTTATAAGCCTTTTCGAAGTTGTGGAGTTAAGTCTTACGAGCATCTTTGGCTAACTGCACAGTTGTGCAATCAATCTGAACCATCGATCATGAGAGATAGAAACACTTGTTATCATAGCTACGAAGCGGATATGTCGGGCACATGTTATCATGCCACATAATCCCATAATCCCATATATGTCACAATCCTATTGGTCCATGTGCTTAGTGTCATCTTCACCATGTGCCACGTCTGCAAGTGGGGTTGCAGAGTTAGGTTGGGTGAGCACTTTTGGCTAATCACGCAACTGCGCAATGATCACAACTATCGATCTCGAAAATTATGCACAAGGAAAAAAAACTTTAGACCATGGCGACAAGATGGCTAACGTGCAAGGCCGATCACAACGAATAAAAAGGGCAAGTTATAACTAAAGGAAACGGAACCTGCTACAACAAGTCAATGACCAATTATAACAAAAAGAAAACGGATCGAATAATGAACACTAGGGTTTAGGGTTTAAGGATTGAGGTTTTAGCCATGAGACTTTAAACCAAACATTTTCAGCACTAAAGCAAAATTTTGCACATCCCAACACAAGTTGAAATATTGTGTTTAAAAATTTTGAAAAAAGCGTTAGTATAAATCTAAAAGATCTAAAATTCATGGTAACATTTTCTTGATTGCAAAGTTTGGATCTTTAGGTTAATTAAAAAAAATATGTTATTTAAAAAAAAATATTCTATTATTGAAATTAGACTAAAATATAAGAACTAAACTTATTTGTAATAATTTTGAAAAAAATTGCTCTATTTTTAAGAGCTCAATAAATCATTACTTATTAAAAATTCATCAAGATCATTGGAATTTTTGTAGTATCCATTTTAAAATGGCCATTTAATATTAATGTAAGCACAAATATAACTAACAATATTTGAAGTGTTTCCTAGGGAAAGGTGCGGAAAAAGACCAGCTTATGTTCGACCTATAATCACCTGTAAAACAAAGACAAACCTACGTATTTCCTCTTATGTTAAGCACTTGCATTTCAATGACAATTCGTTCAATTTGGCTTTAAATTTCTCAATTGCTGCATTGTCATTCTCATCTAGCCATTCCTCGACAATATTTAGTGCCCCACTGATATCATCTGCAACACGTATCTGCATTGTTCCCCTGTTCTTGGCCTCCATCAGCCTACTTTTCATGTTGCAAATATAACATTCTAGAGTGTTTTTGGCCAAATGCTTCTTAGCCATTTCTTCATCCTCTTTATGAAATATGTGTGCATCAGCAACCATTCTATCTATCTCCTCCTTACAAAGTCTCTCACGCTCATTTGTAACAGTAATTTGATTGTTTCTCCCTGTTCCCACATCCTTGGCAGAGGCTGTAAGAATTCCCTCTTCATCCACTTTAAAGAAAACTCTTATCTTAGGCACCCCACACCGGGCAGGTGGAATCCCATCGAGGACAAACTCGCCAAGCAAATTATTGTGTGCATCCAAAGTTCTCTCGCCTTCATAAATTGGAAAACTTACACTTGTCTGATTGTCAAATCTTGTGGTGACAGAAGACTCTTTCAAAGTAGGAATGGGAGTGTTGCGGGGCACTACTACTTTCATGATGCCATCGTCGACTGAAATTCCAAGACTCAAAGGAGTGACGTCCATCAAGACTAAGTGAATGTTTTCCTTGTTGAGTACAGCTGCCTGCAAAGCTGCACCATAAGCAACTGCCTCGTCTGGATTTACACTTTTGCAGAGCTCCTTTCCCTCAAAGAATTGACTTACCAACTCCTGAACCTTGGGTATACGCGAAGAACCTCCTACTAATACAATGTCGTTTATTTGGTGTTTGCTAAGCTTGGAGTCTTCCAGGCATTGCTTCACTACTTGCATGCATTTGTCAAATAGGTCAGCGTTGAGCTCCTCAAACTTGGCTCTTCTGATCTTTGTGTGGAAATCTTGCCCTTCATACAGGCTATCTATATCAATTACAGTTTCTACCGCCGAAGACAAACTTCTTTTTGCCCTCTCGCACTCTGAGCGTAGTCTCCGAAGAACTTTGGGATTTGTACCAATATCCATTTTATACTTTTTGTTGAACAGCTGAACACAATAATTGAGCATCCTGTTGTCAAAATCCCCACCTCCCAAATGCATGTCCCCTCCAACAGCTTTTACTTCAACCTTACCTCTTTCCACTGTAACAATAGATACGTCAAAGGTACCTCCTCCAAGGTCGAAAACTAGAATGTTTCTTGTTCCTTCCTCCAATGCATCAAAGCCATAAGTTATTGCTGCAGCCGTGGGTTCATTGATGATCCGCATGACATCAAGCCCTGCAATCTTACCGGCATCTTTAGTTGCTCGCTTCTGTGAATCATTAAAATAAGCAGGCACGGTAATTACAGCTTTCTTCACACCACACTGGAGGTATCGCTCTGCTATCGTCTTCATTTTTACCAATACCATGGACGAGATTTCCTCAGCCGCAAATAGCTTTTTCTCACCTTTTTAAGTCACTTCAACCATAGGCTTGTCATTCTTACCGGGAATCATAGTGAAAGGCCACAATTGTTTGTCAGACTGCACAGAAGGATCATTGTATGTTCTTCCAATGAGCCTCTTGACATCAAACACAGTGTTGGTAGGATTAGTTGAAATCTGAAACTTGGCAGCATCTCCAACAAGTCTTTCATCGGGGGTGAAAGCAACCATGGAGGGAGTGGTTCTGTTTCCTTGGTCATTAGCAATAATTTCAACTCTGTCATGCTGCCACACTCCCACACAGCTGTAAGTTGTCCCCAGATCAATTCCAATAACCTTATCTTTGGCCTTCCTGTCCATGTTATATTCTGCATGAATGTAAGAATAGTTTTTAGAAAATTTGCAGTTAATGTAATCACAGGAAACTGCTGTTTTCAATTCCTAGATGAAAAATTTTAAGAACAGAATGCAACCTTAAACATAGTGCAAAAGCCTTATAATGTGAAAGGAAGAGGCAGAGGACTGAGGAGAAAACAAAAGACTATTACAGAGAACAAAAGAACATAGATCAACCCAAAAAGAAATGTATCGATATATATTTCAAAGACATAAGGTTTAATGATATAAGACAGAGCTGCTGCTCTGTGTTGTGGACAGAAAAATAAGAAAAAGAGAGACACCTGTTCGTTGACTGCTTCAAACTGTTGATGTGCTCTCGTACAACTATGATAAAAGACTTTAAAACCTGCGTATATGCCCAGCAAAGAGAGCAATAAATGAAACGATTAGTTACAATTAAATGAGCATCGTCAATCGAAGAGGAAAAGTGTGAGAATGAAGATTTTGCGATTAATTCTCATTTGAATGTCTGGATAGAGAATGAGGAGGAAGGCAGTTATGGATCTGAGCTGGTGATAGAAATCCCGCACGCTTGAATGGACGAAAAAAACAGGCAGGGAGAATATGAATGGTCTTTAGCATTCATCTAAATTTCTTAATTGTTGGAATTTTCTTTGAACATAAGCTGGATCCTGATTTGTATGAATGTCGCCTGGTATTTGTTTATTGAATAAACTAATACAATCTCGAATCTCGATAATACTGAGTGAAATAATTGAGAAATGGCATGGTAAAATGAGAACTATTGTATAGTTAATTAAATTGAGTGAAGAAAACAGAAAAATGACCTAAAAGACAGCTCCCACATATCTAAGTAAACCACATTTTATATTTTAATTAATGATTCTGACAAACAGATAATCAAGTATCTTCATCCAAATCCAAGATGCATTAAACCAAACGTCAATGGGGCGTTAAAATGAAATGCATGAAAATCCAATCAGGAGGGCTCGTCAAGGTAAAATTCTCCTTTGAGGGTTTGCATTGTGCAGGGTCATTTTATAGTAAACATATTCTATATTTTCTTGTTACGAATTCAAAATGTCCACATCCCATAACAAGTTTCAGGCCAACAAAGCTGTGGCAGAAGCTGCAGACGATGGTGGGAAACAATTTACTGGTAACTTGGTCGAAGGAGGGAATAAAACATGTATGAGGAAAATGATCACATTGTGGCCATTTTGTGATTGATATCATATATATAAAAAAATCGTGTAGATAAAGAGATGGTCATTATGTAATCATCCTTCTCTAATCCGTTAACTCCAGTTCGACTCGGATTTTTATTGTGAAACTTTTCTATCATGAAGCACCAATTCAATCAACATATTCATTTAATTGATATATTTAATTTTTAATCTATTTTAAAAGATATAAAAATTCAAGTCTCATAAGTACTTTGACAATCAATTTTTTTTTATGCTGGGAAATATAAAAGATGATTAGATTTAAGACAACAATGTTGAGACAAGCAATTTATAGATTGTCTTATGTGTGTATGTGTGTCTGTGTATATATGCGTACATGTATACATGTATATATAATCAAAATTAATTATAAAAGTTAATGAATGTATGTACACAAATATGCATATGAACGAATGGATTTTGATTTAAAACTCATTATAAAAGTTACCATAAACAGAAAGAAAAAAAGATTGTAGATGAAGGAAGATGGAATATGAAGGGAATTTGCAACAAGAATAGAACAAAATATGTGGCTGATGACTATTAGAACACTTTGGATCTGTCTCAGCATTTTGGGTTCCTAAAAATCTGAGCTGAGTTGCCTTCTAGAATTTTCTTAGAAAACCAAGAATTTATCGGAATTCTATAATGAAGGGATCTATAAAGAGCTCCACTCATTCCAAGATGTACATAAAGATCTTTAAGTTCAAATTATAACTGATCCATTAAATTATGACTTCATGAGTATTTTCATTTTTATAAATCATGAATATAAAATATTTAAATATTTTATTTATTAACAATTATGGACATCACTATTTATGTATATAAGTTCAAGGGTTCAAACTAATAACTGACCTCAAAACTCATTACTCATTACTTATAAACAAATAAGTTTGTGAATAGTCATTCTGTTTTTTTTCATTTTGATGTGGGCTACATTTGCATATGTTGTGCTTTTAACTAGACGTAGCAACGCAACACAAGTGAGCTGAAAAAGGAGGTGTGGCCACAACACCGAATGTAAATCCGGCAGAGTGGTCTAACATAGTCAGTATTTTCAATTGTATATAATTAAGAAAGTTAGAGGTAAGGAAAGATTGTGTATATAGTACATATACAATCTAAACTAAGGCAATGTATAAAAGTTTAATTTAAAAAACTCTTTTACAATTAAGAAAATTTATTATTGAAGAAATTTAAATATAATGAATATTTTTTACTTCACTCTTAAACATGTGAAATATATATAGACATAATTTACATATTATATAAAATAATGCAAAAGATAAACATATATACTTAAAAAATAAATAAAAATAAAAAAATTCAAAATAATATTCAAAAAGTTTTACCACCTAAATTGATCCCAATCCTACCATTAACAAGTACTTATCATTGGTTGACAAAATTCAAAGTAATGAATAGAATTTTTTTTGGTTTCTCAATGTTTGCTATTTCTCTTGTTGGATGCCTTACAAAAAAGAGGGCACGATGAACTAAACGTAATTGTTTGACAATTTTTTTGGACAAATTGGGATAGTAAATCTGGCTTCAAAGCCTCATCCTGGTTGCATTGCATACAACCTAGAAATAAGGGCGAATTGGGACTGGTAGATCGTAAGACTCAAGGGGTCTGTTTATTAGCTAAATGGATCATAAGAATTGTGACTGGTGATGAACCTTGGAAACTTTTGGTTAATCATCGTATTTCTTTTGCAGCTATGAATAACAAATGGCAGAGTGTGGGGTGGGTTGATAGGATTTTGATGGCTCCCTTCTTTCGTATAAGAGCTTCATTCGTATTCCAATCTATTTGGAAAGCTTGGCAATAAATTGACAAATTTTTTAAATGGAAAGAATCTCTACAACATGGGTTTATTTTTGCTACATCTTCTATTTGCTAGAACAAACTTGTTCAATATTATAGACAACCACTTGCTATCAATTTTCCCTAACGAGCTCATTCAAAAAAGGTGCGCAACAGTTCAGTGATATTTGAATGGTAGAGCTCCAAAATCTCTTTTAGGTTACATAACAGGTCTAAAGGTTTTATCACCTTTTTGGAATCATTGGTGCCTATGGATCTTCTGATGAAAATCTACACTCCTCTTCAATGCAATGTTTTCAAAGATTGGATCTGGCTTGAGAAAACTTCCAAATTTTAAACTAAATCCAAGACTTAATGTCAAATGGGTTGTAAATTTAAAGTGAAGAAGTGGAGGAACTTAAGTGCTCAAATTTGGAGGTCTAGGGCTGAAGCTAATGCTCAAATCATGAGCTGGAAAATCCTAAACTTTAAACTGCCTGTTGGGGAAAGATTAAATTTTTTAAAGATTTCTCTACAAAAGTGCCCTTTCTACAAGCATTCTGAAAGCATAAAACATATTTTTGGAAGCTATTCATGGACTAAGAAAAAATGAAATGCAATTTTTGTTCATTTCCTTGCTAATTTTTATCATGTTTTGGGTTGGAAAGAAGCTATCTTGGGTATTACGTTTTAGAAGAATATGGTTGAGAAAACTATTTTGATGACCATTTGGAAAAGTAAATGTTTAGCTGTATTTTCTAATCATTTTACTCATCAAGAAGTAGAAATGCTACAGTTTTATTATGATGTCATGTTGCAATTTGCTTGCTTCTTTGTGTTCTCAGCTAAAGAAGAAGGATCGGCACAGCAAGCTTTTGGAAAAGATCAAATACCAATTTTTACAATTGCATCATAGAGATGTTAGATTTTCCAGACAGCTTAAAATTTCATGTTTAAACTATGTTCTGTTGTCATAAGCTTTTTTAAGTTTCTTATCTTTTGTTGGAACTACTTCAACTACGTGTATTGTTGCTCTGTGATATCGGTTACTCTTTATTTATTTCTTCCTTCCTTCTCTGCAGCTCCCTTTGAACTCTTTCTAATCAACTTTAATAAATTAAAAAAAACTGTTGGGAAAGATATCAGACTCTAAGTTGGGCCTGCTAAACATAGTACTTCAACTACGTGTATTGTTGCTCTGTGATATCGGTTACTCTTTATTTATTTCTTCCTTCCTTCTCTGCAGCTCCCTTTGAACTCTTTCTAATCAACTTTAATAAATTAAAAAAAACTGTTGGGAAAGATATCAGACTCTAAGTTGGGGCTGCTAAGCCTACTATGTTTTTTCTCTCTTATAATGGCAGTGTAATTTGTGATTTGCATTATTATTGTAAAACAATGATATTAAAGTATGTTTTGATTTGTAGAAATGGTTGCAGTTATCAATATGCTATCCTAAGCTGACAGTTTTCAAACAAATTGTCATTTGGTGGACACCATATTATGTGGCTTTGGAAAAAGATATTGGTATTATTATAATTGCCGAAACAATTATCTGTCACTACAAAGGCTCCTACTGCCATCTGGGCTCATTGTTAAGATATTCATGAATGATTGGATTTTGTGAAGGGGTTTGGTCTGTTTTCCCCTTTCGAAGCAGAACAAGGGCATCTGTGCCATTTATGGGTAAACTCGTGAATTTTGTGTGTAATAGAATTTCAGCCTAACCTATGCCTTGTGTAATGCACTATAGAAAGAGGGCAGAATTTTTGAAATTTTATTTTTCTGCGTCTCGCTTAGGGGCACTATATCCCACATGAATGCCCATTGACCGTATCCTCAAAATTGTGAAATGATGCACTAGGATAGATTTTTAGAGAGGGCATCCATCCAAAACACTTCTTTTCAAATCATAATGCTTCACTTTGGGGAAACTAATGTGATAACACGAACTGAACAGGCTTCCATATTTTTCTCGCATGTGATAGGTTGTGAGAAATAAGCGTGATAGGGGAAAGTAAAATTAGCCATGGTGACCGCGAAATCAAGTATTGTCAGGGGCAAAATTACAATCATCAGCCGTGCAGGCTCATTTGAAACATGGTGGAGTAAGTCAGAAACGTTGATTTAGTGTAGACTAAAAATTCATTAGGGTTTTATGGGAGAAACAGAGGCCAGATAACAGGAGAAGTGAGATTACCAGATACGATAGCAAGGCTAAGAGCCTATAGGGGATTAAATTGCATACAAACAGCGGTGCAGGCCTGCTCCAATTATTTGGGGGAGAATTTGAATGATTTGGTGTAGTAATACCTAAGTCCACAAAATAAAATAAACTCTATGTATTTGTGATGAAAACTGTTTCATGAGCATTTCTGGGGATTTAACTTATAGGTTTAGAGAAATGTCTGCATCAATTTACGGCTCAAAAAGTGAAGAGAATCATATTAAAAAACAAATAAATGCAATAGTTGCTCTCAAAATAAAAAATCAATGATGCATGCTTAAACAGCTTGCTAAGGACCATAGCATACACCTTTTCCGAGCACAACTGAACAGCTACCTACATAATCTTAGCAGTGCTGCAAAAGTAATAAATGAGAGAGAAAAGTAAGATTACCTTTACAAATCTGCAGAATTCTCTGTGAATGGCTTTCCTCTGCAATAAAAGATGATGAGGGTATAACAAGCCGACTGTGGACTTAGAAGCCGAGCTCGGGACTTCCAAGATAATAGCTGTAGACTTCGAAAAACAAATAACCAATGCACGTCTACCTTTTAATTTCAAGTGAACAAAATTTTTCCCGCTCATAATAATTAATAATCTTTTATTAGTTGATTATTTTATCCTCTCTCCCTAAAATAAATAAAATGAATATTGTATTTATTTCTTTTAACTATACATTTAATTAAATTCGCCTGTTCTACACCATCAATCTAATTTTATCCTTTCAATTTAATAAATAAAATTAGTATTACATTTTTTTTTAGTATGCATTTAATTCTCTCAACTATTCCATGAGAGAGAGGGGGAGAGGGAGAGAGAGAGGATGAGGTAAAAAAAAAAGAGTGAGGGTGGGAAGGATAGAGGGAAATGTACGTAAAGAGAGGAGAGGTGAGATAGAGATAAATAAAGAGGAAATGAGTGTAATACCCTAAAAATGGTCATCTAAACCATGAGCCCCTAATCTTGACAATGTCACCAAGGTCCTAACCAAAGGCCATTAAATAAATTTTGAGCATAATTAATTTCTAAAATCATCAATGTCACATGGCAAAATTAATCACTCAATATTAATTAATATTTATTTAATTAATTAAATTATTCCAAGTAAATCATTTTAAATAATCATCTTAGTTATTTTAATTAAATATCTTTTGCATATTTAATTAAATAAATCAATTTGCCATTAAATCATCAAAAAGAGGAATTAATTTGAAAAATAAATAAAAATTGTCATAAATCTTCAAAAAAGGAAACAAATCAAGAAAGAGGAATTGGAAATTATGAGCACAAATCTTCAAAAAAGGAAACAAATAAAAAAAGAAATTAATTGGAAAAAAAAGAATTAAAATTTGAGAAAAGAAATCAAATGGAGATAATCTTGAAAATCAAATAAAAAATTGAAAAAAATCTCAAAAAAGTAATTAAAACAATTAAATCTCGAAATTGAATGAAATAGAGAATAAATCAGTTTTTTCTTGATTTTATCTTAATTTTAGTTCAATTTCCTTTAAAACTGAGAAAAGCGGCCAATCACATCAATTCACCTAGATTGTGTTTCTTTTGGGAAAATCTTGACCGCTCATCATCATTTGATCTCAGTCATTGGTTTCTTTCTGAATTTTCTATAAATTCGGGCTCTCATCACCTAATCAAAGATCTTGGAGAATATATTGTTATCATGTTGTTTTTGCTCTAGGTTCATTGATATTTGTGCATTCATATATTAGTTATTGCATACATATTTAGATCATTTATCTCATTTATTGCTTAAATCATGTTAGATTAAATCTTGCAAATCATGCATTCATCTAGCTTAAATCTTGCATTCATTTAGCTCAATCTTATGCTCATATAGATAAAAATCTTTCGTTTAGTTGTTGTCTAGTCACTGGATAGCTTAGCAATTTGAGAGCAATCTAAACTCGCATCTACTAGAAGGCAATAAGCTGACTTGCAATGAATTTCATTTTGTCGTTTTTGATTAACTAATTCATGCAAATAATGGTTTATTGAAGTGTTGTGTCTTACAGCTTGCAGATACCGATTCACTTTTCACACACATTTTTGGCGTTCACCGTGGGGCTTGAACCCACAAGTACAATATTGCTAATATTTCCTGAACAAATTTAATGTTTGGTTTTTATAACTAATAAACATGTGTTAAATTTGCAAAGAAAAATCTTTATTTTTGCTTGTTCTTCTGTGATAGTAAAAAATGGTCTCTGTTTGGAGGGCATAACTTTTTATTGAACCATTGGATCTAAACCAATTTTTGATATGTTGTTGAAAACCAAGTTTTCTACATTTTCACTGAAGATATTTTCCTAAGTATTTCTGG
This sequence comes from Cryptomeria japonica, assembly GCF_030272615.1. NCBI lineage: Eukaryota > Viridiplantae > Streptophyta > Pinopsida > Cupressales > Cupressaceae > Cryptomeria > Cryptomeria japonica. The sequence goes on from NC_081414.1 coordinate 44,028,727, forward strand.
TTTGAAATTTATGAATGACAAAGTGCAGTACTATTGTTTTACTTATTCTTCTATGACAGTCAAAAATAGTCTTTGTTTGGAGGGCATAACTTGGTATTGAACCGTTGGATCTAAACAAAAATGTTATATGTTGTTTCAAACCAATTTTTCCACATGTCCACCGAAGCGATTATTCTAATTATGTCTGGTTCGAAAGTTATAAGTGACAAAGTGTAGTAATATCAAAACTATTATAACTAGGATAGTCATAAAAAATGGAAATTCTTGTTAGATTAGTTTAATTTACAGTTTGCATGCTAGAATTTTCTTTTGATGATTTTTTTTATGTTATTTTGGTAAATAATTTTGGGCTTTTAATGTTTGCAGGTTTGCTTTGACAAAGAATTCAATCATTAAACATACGCTTGCCAAAGATTATAAACTTGAACTACTGATATCTTTGTTTTGCAAGTTGCCTCCGGAGATACAAACAAACATTATGTCTTCTTAATATTTTTAGGAACACTTCAATTTCTATAAGGGAAATAACTTTGTTTTACATGTTTTTGGGAGAAATCTAGAGTAGGAGAGGGTAAGTGCAAAAAGATGGTGGTCAAAAAGGGGGTATAAGTGGACATTTTTTTTCTGAAATTAGGTGAACCTGAACTTGGAGGCAAAATTTGAAAGTCATCCACTCAAGATATGAAGATAATCAAAGAACGAATATTGTAGTACTCTGAATCTAGTTTCCAAACTACTAAGCTTTTTCAAAATTGGATAAGATTAATGAGGTCAAATCCTTCGCGCACAAAAAGCTGACCTTGATTTTTTCAAAAAAACATAACATAGTGTCTGACGTGCGCATCAAAAAAGTCATAGTTATATTTAGTATTTTGACAAATCCTTTGGCAGAAAGATAGTTAAGAATGAACACTAGAATATGTGTATTTTTTTGTAATTGTTTGTTGAATATTTTTTTTTATGATTTTTCCAATCGAGCACATCCTGAAAATTAGGTACGTAATCGTGCGCGAAGCATAAGTTACACTAAACAAATCGAAAATACAATTTTATTTTTTTTAAATTGTAAAAAATCAAGTGCACTACAATAATATATAAAGTTTTTAAAATCTGGATAAGCATATCAAAAGTTATTCAAAAAATGGTGCACCTATGTCTATGAGAACTATGGAGACATTGGTAAAAGAAATTCAATAATAATATGTTATTGTTGTTCAAATTGAAAAAACATTATATGGTTAGAAAGCTTAGAAGATGGGTGAAATTATGGTGGCAGTTTTAGAAATACCCACTTGATGAAGTGTAAACCTGATGATGACAAAGTCGATAAACCAAGTTGATAAAATAAAACACGTCAAAATGAGAGAAATGGAGGGAAATCAAACTTCCAAACCATAGATTTGTCATCCAGGCCTATTTCCAAGCCTAAATAGTCAAAAGCGCGTACGAGGTACTTATGGTTTAAAAAGCGTGTACAGGGTACTTATGGTGTAAGCAGCGCGTATACGCTCTTTTTACTATAAATAGCGCATACGCGCTATTGTATAATATGTGTATATACATATAATATATGTAATATATAATGTGTATAATATGATATTGTATATATATATATATATATATATATTAAGTATATATACATGTAAGTGTATTGTCTCCCCCTCTCAAACGCATACAAGGTGCCTCTCTCTCTCTCTCTCTCTCTCTCTCTCTCTCTCTCTCTCTCTCTCCCCTTCTCTCTTCCTCCATACCCCATCCCTCTCTCTCTCCCTCCCTCTCTCCCCTTACCCCTTCCTCCATACCCCATCCCTCCTTCACTTCTTCTCTCCCTCCCTCCCTCCATACCCCACTGCAACTGTGTATGCACTTCTATAGAAGTAAGTGAATTTATTTCTTGTCTGCAACTTCCTCTTTGATTTTTATCATGTATGCTCTCTTAAGAAAATTGACTGATGGATTTGTGTGTATATTGAATAGGAGGAATAGGGTTTGAAATTGAACCACAGGTGTATTACCGTGACAAACAAGGAAACTTGCAGCAATATTCTTCTCGAATGTGTTTTTAATGAGCAGAGCAGATGTGGAAAATAGTGTCAACAAAGAAACATGATGAGTCAAAGTACCTGCAATATGTTTTTCAGAAGGAAACAATCAATAGGAAGAGAAAGAGGGAGAGTAACACAGATGATGTCCTGGAGAATGATAGTGATGGGTATGCGAGAGTTCCCATGTTTTTTATATGACTCAAGCTTTAACGTAGATGAAAGTTTCAGTACCTTTGATAGAGTTGCTGAAAATAAAAGAACATAGGGAGGTTGCCTTTTCTTTGATTTCAAGTATATCAGATGGTGATGTTTCATCTAAAAGGGGAAATGCAAAAGATGAGAAGGATCAAGAACAAGGAGTCTCAGAATTTTATGTGGGCACTACTATCAAGCAGGAACCATCTCAGATAGATCCCTTTTATGTCACATTGTTAGTAAATAACAGATTGATTAAAAATTGCATGATAGATTCTGGTGCAACTGCTAATGTGATGCCTTATGGGGTTATGAAAGAGCTAGGTTTGTCAGTACACACTTCATATGGGAGGTGTTATGCTATGGATAATAGAGAAGTGCCTGTTGTAGGTACTATGAGAGATGTAGAAGTAAAAATAGCAGCTTTCCCTGAAGCTACATATAAAATGGATGTAATTTTTACAGACACCAAGCCACATTATGGCATGTTGTTGTCTAGACAGTGGGTTGCTGCTGTTGGAGGACATCTTCAACTGGATTTGTCATATACAACTATCCCAGTGAATGGGAATTTTGTAAAATTATATAGAGAACCACGTGCCCCAATGGTTATTGAAAAAATTGACCCAAACATGCTTAATTGCATGAATGATGTAGATCTTGATAACTTCAGGATTGAACCCATTCAGCCTCAATTAAAGAATACTGATCCTATTGTCAATGAGCTGGAATCACAACAAGAAGGCATGTGGCAGATGTACTTTGATGGAGCTTTCTCTAAGGAAGGGTCTGGAGCGGGAGTGCTATTAGTTTCCCCATTAGGTATTACCTTCAAGTATTATTTTCTGTTAGCATTCCAATGTACAAACAACATGGCTGAGTATGAAGCTCTGTTATTGGGTTTAGAGATTGCTAAAAGACATCAGATCAGGTTGTTAAGGGTTTATGCAGACTTTGAGCTTGTAGTGTCTCAGATAAGGTCAAGATATGCATCTAAAAATGACAAGTTAAAAAGGTATAAGCATGTTGTTTGGGATGTCATTGAACACTTTGCTACATTTTCTATTGATTGGATTGAAAGGTCTTGGAATATTGTGGCAGACTTTTTAGCTAATGTTGCATTAAAGAATGATGATGTAACATTGACTGGAGTTTCAATAATTGAGACAAAATCTAGACCAGCCATCCCAGATAATGTGTACAATTGGCAAGTTTTTGAGAATGATGAAGACATCCTTAGATTTGTACAATGCATAGATGACTATGAGGGTCAAAAGATTGATTGCAATGCATTGGTGGAAGTTGTAGATGGACAGAAAACCATTCTTGGAAGTGACATAGTGCAGCTAGAGACAAATGAAATACCCAAGGGACTAGTTGAACTAGAGGGTATGTTTAGTTACAGTGATGGTCACTTACACCAAGCATCATCTACAAAATTGGAGGAATTGGATGAGGTGAACTTAGGGACATAAGCATCCCCTAAGTTGGTGTGTGTTGGGAAGAACTTGTCTCCCCATGTTAGGACCAACCTCATTAACTTATTAAAAAGGTATAAACATGTTTTTGCTTGGTCCTATGAGGACCTAAAGGCATATAGACAAGATTTATTTCAACATGAAATTCCTCTGCATGTTGATGCTAAGCCTTTTCGACAGGAGAAAAGACCTATTAACCCCCTTTTGGAGACCAAAATGCAACAAGAGTTAACAAAGTTAAGGGAAGGGGGGATTATAAAACCTATAAGACATTCTTCATGGGTATCCAACTTGGTCCCTGTCAGAAAGAAAAATGGGGATATAAGGCTTTGTGTAGATTTTAAAAATCTGAATGTTGCCTCTTTAAAGGACAGTTATTCTTCCCCAAATATGGAAGTCATGTTACAAAGGGTAACGTGTTGTGATCTATTGTCAATGATGGATGGGTTCTTAGGTTATAATCAAGTACTAGTGAAAGAGTCTGAGCAATTTAAGATTGCTTTTACTACCCCTTGGGGGACTTATGTGTATGTGAGAATGCCATTCGGTCTAAAGAATATTAGAGCTACTTTTCAAAGAGCAATGGATGTGGATTTTAAGGAGTTTATCAACATCATAATGATAGTCTACCAAGATGATTTGACGTGTTTCTCAAAGAAGGAAGATGATCATTGCAGTCATTTGGAAAAGGTTTTTTGCAAAGCTCTAGAGTTTGGTGTATCCCTGAACCCAAAAAAATGTAATTTTGTCGTGAGTAGAGGAAAATTATTAGGGCATATTATCTGCAAGGAAGGGGTTAGAATAGACCATGAGAGGATTGAAGCTATAAATAATGTACCTCAGCCAAAGAATGTTAAAGGGATTCAGTCTTTCTTGGGCAAGGTGAATTTTGTTAGGAGATTTATAGCTAACTTTGTTGAAATCGTTAAGCCTATTGTTAAATTACTTAAAAAAGATGCAAAGTTTTTTTGGGATGAAGAAGTTGCACAAGCTTTTGACAAAATTAAGAAGGCTATTCAGGAAGCACCAGTGCTGAAATCACCTGATTACAGTAAGCCTTTCTCATTATTTTCTTTTGCTTCTTATCACACAGTAGCAACAGTTCTACTTCACAAGGATGATGAAGGATGTGAACATCCAATTGCTTTCTATAGCAAATCTTTATAGGCTGCTAAGTTAAAGTATGAAATCATGGAAAAACAGGTGTATGCTCTAGTCAAGGTTGTTAAAGTATTTCGCCCTTATCTGGTAAATACCCAAACTGTAGCCTATGTACCACATGCAGCTGTGAAAGACATTATGTCCTAGTCTGAAGTAACTGGAAAAAGATGCAGATGGATAAGCAGAATACAAGAATTTGATCTTGAGATAAAAATCACAAAGCTGGTAAGAGGTTTAGACTTAGCCAAGTTAATGACTAAGACAAACTTTAAGGATATTGACATAAATAATGTTGAGATTGAACAAGTTGTTGTAACCGGCATTGAGAGGCAGCCATGGTATTCAGATGTGGTATATTTCTTGAAGAATGCCTCATGTCCAGAAGGTATGACACACAACCAGATGAGAACATTAAAGTTAAAATCACAGAAGTATGTTCTTATTCAGGAAGACCTGTATTGGAGGAACAGTGATGGGGTATTACTGGGTTGCCTAGATGAATTCGAAGCTGAGAAGGTTCTGAAAGAGATGCACAGTGGGGTGTGTGGAGGCCATTATTCAGCTAAGACTACTGCTGGTAGGATAATCAGAGCAGGGTATTATTGGCCAACTTTGTTCAAGGATGCTCATAAATATATTCAAAAATGTGGTCCTTGTCAAAGGTTTTCTTCTAAATTAAGGTATGTTGATGCTTTGCCTTTGAATTTTGTTACAGTTGAAGCCCCTTTTGTTCAATGGGGCATTGATTTTATTGGAGAGATAATAGAAAAATCAAGCAGAGGTCGCAGATGGATTTTGGTGGCTACAGACTATTTCACCAAGTGGATTGAAGCCATACCTACCAAACAGGCTACTAGTAAGGTAGTCATTAGTTTCTTGATGGATAATATAGTGACAAAGTTTGGCGTGCCAGCTAAAATAGTCATGGACAATGCCATGTGCTTCAGGTCTAAGGAGTTTGCAGAGTTCTGTGCTAATTATGGGATTATTATGTCATACTCTTCACCCTACCACCCACAGGGAAACGACCAAGCAAAATCGAGTAATAAAAGCCTCCTCAACATCATCAAGAAGATCCTAGAGGAAAATAAAAGGTCATGGGATCAAAAGCTCAGGTTAGCTTTATGGGCTGACAGGGTGACTATAAAAAAGGCCATTGGTACATCCCCTTTTGAGCTAGTTTATGGAGTGAAGGCCAGGTTACCTGTGAATAATTTGCTTCCAATTTACCAATTCTTGCACATTGAAGAATTAGGAATGTCTGAACCCATGGAAGAAAGAATGATTCAGATGGTAGAGTTGGAGAAAATGAGGACTGCAGCCCATAAAAGGAACATGAAACTTCAATTACAGTCGAAGTACCTTTTTAATAAAAGGACTAGTGCAAGAAAGTTCCAGATTGATGGCATGGTGTTGCAGTGGAATGCAAAAGACCAAGACAAAGGCAAGCATAAGAAATTTGAGTCACTGTGGATAGGCCCTTTAATGGTTTGTGATATCAATGGAAAGGATTCATACTTCTTGCGAAGAATGAATGGCGAAGTACAAGAACTTCCAGTGCATGGACAATTCCTAAAATTTTACTTCTCTTGATCTGTTTCAGTCCATGCACAGTAGTTGTAGGTTGTATATATTTGCTTTCAGTTGTGTGTTTTTTGATAAGGAGACCCTATTTTGAATTTGAGGGAAGTCTTTTGTTCCTGTTGGTCTGTGTTCCAAAGTTTTTGCCAGATTCTTGTGTTGGTCTTGCATCCAACCATCCCCAATCAGAGCCACTGTTGGGACCTATAAAATTTTGAGGGTTTAGGGTTTTTGCTTTTCCGTGAAGGCATCTTAAAAGATTGAACCTTCGTTGTGCGTTGTTATAATTCATATTGAACTTGAACCCTTAAACTTTTTTGGTTCAAGGTTCAAGGTTCAATCGCTTCTCCTGCTTATGTCGTGGCTTTGTAATTTTTGTTTATAAGCATGTGTGAATGTGTAGTGTCTATTTTGAACCATTTTCTAATCAGTTCAAGGTTCATGGTTCAATGTGTCCCTTTCTTTTTATCCAATGTCTTTGCTCGTCATTTTTCCACTTAAGCGGAAGGGTCTGTGTGTTGTCAAGAGCGGGGCCCTTTTTAGTCTAGGCCTGGGCGGGTTCACACAAATTTTAATTTTTGCCTAAGTCTTATGTCTTTTCCTATATCTCTGTCAGGCTTCCTAAAGATCGAGTAGGTTCCTGTTGATCTCGCGGCTGTCGCTATACCGCAACCCAAAAGTGCTCGATGGTTAATAGTTGCGACATGGCGACTAAGTGGTGGGACCCGTAAGAAATGTGCGGAGTGCAGAAAGTCATCATTGACCATCGAAAATTAAGTTCTAAAGTTATCCCGATGACTCGATGGATAGTGCAAAGAAGTGCGGAGTGCAGAAAGTCGACATCGGTCATCAAAAGTTAGGTTTCCAGACTATCTCGATGACTCGATGGTGCATCATTAGGTGGAGGAGGATGGCGTCAGCCATCTGGTTAGCATTTTTGAAGGAATCTTGATGACCCGATGGAAGGGCCCAGGTAGCCTATTTGTCCCACATTGGCTGCAGGGAGGAGCATTTTGGTATTTAAACATAAAGTCGCACACATTCATAGTGTTAAAGCTTAAAGGCTTTTGGCAAGTGGTAGCTCAGAAGCGGTGGGCCCCCTGCACACATCTCAAAGCACCCAAAAATTTGCAATAAAAGGGCAAACTAAACAGCGGGCAAGTTGCAGAAGATCGGACGGTGGTCGCTATACCGCATGATGAAAGTGCTCGACTGTTAACGGCTATGACTTGGAGACTGATGAGGTGGCAGGCAAGTGGCGGACACATGGTGACACCGTGGCATAGGATGTAGCCGCTCAGAGGGGCTAAGGGTCAAGCAGATCAAGAAAGATCAACGGTGATCAAGATGGATCCAAGGGTTGTCGCTATGTCGCGACGTAAGGGTGCTTGAGAGATAAAGATTGTGCCTTGGCAACAAACCACTATCGGTGAACCATGGCCGGCAGTTAATGCAAGCAGTTAAGGCAGGCGGTTTATTTTAGCAGTTAGTAGAGGTCGTGCTAAGGTGTTAGAGTGGAGAGCCCATATTGAATATCCTTGCGACAGGTGGCACCCAGTTGTGAACTCTGGAGCCAATCAAAGGGCACCACATGGCAGACAGGTGGCATATCATCAAGGTGTATATCGAGCAGACCATGGCTTCGATGGATCATTGAAGGGACTCACCGAAGGCATTAGTTTCATCGACATGAAAGGTGTTGATGAAACTAAGGTTTCGATAAAATGTGAAAGCAATTCACCGAATGCTCGGATCCATCGACAAGGGAACATCGAAGAAATATCAACCGGTTCTATCTAAAAGTGAGGGCATCGATGAAAATGTGGTTTCGATGAGACAAGAAAATGGATGGCCGAAGAGGAGGTTTAGCCGAAAGAGTGGTGGGTTCTTTAGTGCTGAGTTGGTGGATGGGGTCGTGCTCAGAAGGATCTCGGGAGCAAATCATGAGGTACCACGTGGTGCCACGCAGCTAATGAGGTGGAAGGTCCAATGGCGGGCCCAAGTGGTGATTGGGTGGATCTCGGGAGCAAATCATGAGGTACCACGTGGTGCCACGGAGCTGATGAGGTGGAAGGTCCAGTGGTGGGCCCAAGTGGTGATTAGGCAGATACTCAGTGCAAATCAAGAAGTAACACATGGCAGGGATGGCATGACGGATGGAAAGACTCGGAGGGTTTTTCAAGCCGATCCCCCGATGTGAGTTATCGGGTATCAGTCGGAAGTTGTTCTTGCTACCCCGATGACTCGATGTGAGTTATCGGGTATCGGGGGAATGGATTTATGTTATCCCACAGAAACGATAGGAAAGCGCTCGCAATGTTGAGAGTCATCGGCCATCAGAAGGAAAGCTTCATTGTTATCCCGAGGACCTGATGGACGGACCCAGGCGAGGTAAAGGTCGAACATGTGAAGAGAGATCTGACGGTTGGATGGATGATCTGACGGTGGTCGCTATGTCGCGATAGAAAGATGCCCGATGGCTAAAGGTCGCGACTTGGCAACCAAGTGGTGGGGCCCATTGGAGAAGAAGAGCAGTCCGAAGGAAGTAAAGAACAAGCAAGTTCAAAGCAGATATACGGTTGTCACCATACCGCAAGATGAAGGTGCTCAAAAGTTAATGGTCGTGACATGGTGACTGATGAAGTGGAAGGATAGGTGGAGTCTAGAAGGACTCACGAGCAAACCAGGAGGTGACATGTTGTTGAGATCTGCAACGGTTAAATTTCACGCAGATATCAATTTGTCAAATATCATTGGATGGCTCTCGATCCGAGGAATCTGATTTTGTAGTCAAGTGCAACCCATGACAATTATTTTTGGGACAGTGACCTCGGGATCTCTGGATTTATTCTCAAGTGAGAAAGATTGGATTTTCTACAGGCCAAGTGCAGTAGCGATTAAGTTTTTAAACAGCCAGAGATCGGGTGGTGGGGCTTGTTTGTTGGCGGATTAACTCAGGGAAGTTAAAAGGCGTGTTAGTTTCCCATGATTGGATGGTTGTCGTTATACCTCTATGGAAACTCATCTGAACTTTAAAGGCCGCGACTTGGCGACTAAAGGAAAAGTGCTCAGAGAGAAGATCTCCTGATCCGTTTGCGCCAAGGAATTTTAAATATTCAAAAGAAGTATTGGCAGGGCTATGCAAGTTGCATATGACATTGCTTCAAGATGAAAATGGGTTGGTGAGAGGTACCCAGGAGATCTACAGTGAGATATGCAAAGAACATAATGGCACGCCGCTCTGTGATAAGAAACCATCAATGCTCTAGCACAAGATGATCCACCGGCATTATGAAGATGTCGGTTGTTGCAACCATTTTTGGGTAATAGGAGCCTATCGTTTCGGCCATCTTCCAAATGAATGCCCAATGAATTAATGAAGCACGCATCCCATAAGGAATATTACATTTCTCTCTCAACTGTAATGGCACATAAATATAACTTTTGCAATAAATGACTGTTAGGGTAAGACTTTTCTTCTAGGTAGTCTGAAGCTTGTTGCATCCTGATTTCTATAAAAAGATACCAAGGCTACCTAGAAAAGGGACACAATTTTGGTAGCTAAACTCTGGCAAAATTAATACAGGCCTTTGTCTTAGCAATTTCTGAGTCAAATATGAAGTACTTGTAACCTTCTGATAGAGGAATGAAATATACAGTCCAGAGAATTTAAACTCAGACTTGTATTATCTTTGTGTCATTGTACTGGTATTTATTCCTGTAAATGGTGAAAATGGATAACAATAAACAACAATATTGAAAGACTAAAATGGATTCAACCACCAAACCCTAGCCTAACAATGAACAAAGATCCACCATAACATATGAAGATAACCTAAGACAATGCAAAATAACTCAAAAATCACAAAGATTTTACCATCACATGCCCACTAGGGTTTTGATCTCCATTCTTCCTATCTCCATTGATCTTGTTTGATATGCTTGCTCTCAGATTTTTGTATGCACAAGAGCTCAACAAAGAACGGAATGTGGTTGCAAGTAGAATTGTAGTGTCGTCAATTGATCAAGTAGTTAGGGTCTGATAATGAAGAAAGCATCTCCTTAAATAGAAGACACAATAGAAAATGGAGGGTTAAGATTGAGAGGTGTAAAAAGGAGGTCGGCTAGGATTAGAGGGTAGGTATAAGAAATACCAAAATAATGAAAGGGGTAGGTAGTGTAGGAAATAAGAGATGAATGACATGTGTCATGTGTAGAAAAGGTTAATGAATTAATTAAATAAATAAAGATTTATTTAATTAATAGAAGAAGTAGGACAATTAAATAAATAAAATATTTATTTAATTTAGGAAAGGGATAATTTAAATAAATAGATGTATTTATTTAAATGAGAAATAAGGCTAGAAGAGGATAAATGAATTAATTAAATAAATAAAGATTTATTTAATTAATAGAAGAATTAGGCTTAGATAATTAAATAAATAAAATATTTATTTAATTAGACATGACAATTTTGGGTGTCTACATTTTGCCCCTCTTTGAGACAATGCGGCTTGTCGCGTTGTTTCAAAGAAAATAAGATGAACTGATACAGAGTTGCCCCAGAATAAGGAATTATATGCCCCCTCGAGAGATTGGATGAAAATGTCTGAAAAGATTGCAGACAATCTCTCGATAAGAAAGATGGGATAGAATGGACTGATTGGATAAAGTGACAAAGTCACGGGATGAGGAAGACTGACTCGGGAAATGAGGGCGAGGGCTAGGGTAGGCTATAAGATAGACCACGGGCAAAAGACATCCTCATTGTCATCCACACCCTTAGAAGATCACAGTGCAGAGCGAGAAAAGAGCAGCAGCAGTCAGCAGCGATGGCATTCGTTCATAGATTCGACCGTGTCCGCCGATTCCAACGACCAGCCGATGCAGGAGAGCCGGTAAGTACCCGAAAACCTCCTCGTACTTTCACGCATTTCGAGTTTTGTCATTAATGCATGTTTAGGAGCAATAAATGCGCTAGGAATAGGATAGTGTAGAAGTGCAAAAACGCGCAACCGCGTCTGTGTCAGTGCCAGGCGCGTTTGTGTCCAACAGGCGCGTCTGTGTCGGGTCTAGGCGCGTCTGTGCCTGGAACCGCGTTTGTGTTGATTGCGGACGCGTTTGTGAAATTCAGCAGCGTCTATGATTTTTAGTAGCGTTTATGTCATGCAGGGACGTCTGTGTTCCCTGGTCGCGTTTGTGTCTGGCATAGGCACGTTTGTGTTCAGAAAGCGCGTCTGTGTTGCAGAGGCGCGTTTATGCAGTCTATAAGCGCGTTTATGAGTTAAAAGCGCGTGTGTGTTGAAACAGTGCGTTTGTGTGTTTAAATGCATGGTTTTAGTCCTTTAGGTCAAATCGGCAGTTCTGTGATGAACATACGCTGTCGATTGGATAAGCTGCTGAGAGGATACACTCAAGCAGGTCCTCTAGGAAGATTAGGATAGATCAAGGCACTTTGTGATGAACAGGGAGCACCAGGATATGCAGCACTTTGTGATGAACAGGGAGTGCGAATGTGAGTGACACTTTGTGATGAACAGGGAATGTCACACACGTAGTACTTTGTGATGAACAGTGAGCACTACTAGGATAAATAGCAACACTTTGTGATGAACAGTGAGTGTCACTAGGGTAGATAGCCATATGCATTTAGGTAGCAAGTAGCATTTTGTGATAAACAGTGAATGCCACGATAACTGACAAGATTGATTTGCTTGACTGCAGGAGTATTTGTCGATGTTGGAGTCACGGGAGAGATTCCCATCGACTCAGAGGTTGCGACCAGAGTTGTCTATCCAGGACATGATTTCCGTTGAGGAGATGGGTCTCACACATATGCTCTATGTGCCCGAGTTTCGGGCAAACATGGGGTTGCTGACTGCGTTGGCCGAGAGATGGCACTCAGAGACATGCACGTTTCACCTGCCGATGGGTGAGATGACAGTGACACTGGAGGATGTATACAGGATATTACATGTTCCCATTGATGGAGAGTTGATCCCCTACGACCGTGACGGTGACAGGGAGGCCTTGAGACGGGTCTTTCAGGATCCTGAGTTGGAGATGCGAGCAGGACATGTAGCCTGGGACACCATGACTGCCACAGGATTAGCATTGCCGGCAGTTGTTGGGGGAGTTATCAGTAGATACTTGTGTCCAGACAGGGCCACACGAGGATTGGTAGTGGGTTGGGGAGAGGCCTTGGAGACGCTGATGGCAGAGCACACTAGGTATGCATGGGGGCCATGTGTCCTAGCACATTTGTATTATGAGCTGCATCAGTTTGTATACCATGGATCAGTGGGGTTGGGCTGCGGTGTGACTCTCTTGCAGGTGTGGGCCTATGAGCACCTTCCCATCACACAGCCTATTCATTTCAGAGGCAGAGGACAGGGACAGAGTTTTGTGCACCTATATGCGATGATTACATCCCAGCCTCGGATTGGGAGATTGGAGCACTGGAGGAGAGTCATTGATGACATTGACATGGTGATCTGGAGGCCGTACCTGGGGTGCGAGGAGTGGGAGGACGATGCACTGGAGCTGCCCTACACCTTCCGGAGCAGGTACCTGATTGGGCGGATGCCCTATATATTGGAGAGACAGCTGGTGGACAGGGTATGCAGGCAGTATGGCAGGATTCAGAGGATGCCGCGAGGCTCGGGCATGTATGCCCGTACGGTCAGAGATCAGGTGCAGTTTGGCCCACTGCTATCCTATGATCAGGCAGTTATGCAGCTAGCGGAGATGATGCCGATGCCATGGGACATGTGGCCAGAGGTAGATGATGCAGGGATGGACGCAGAGTACTCTGCGTACTGGGCAGAGCATCCATTTCCTAGATTGACAGATCCAGCAGAGCCAGTGGATGGAGAGGGTGGAGGAGAGGATGATGATGGAGGAGGGGATGGAGGTAGGGGCCGGCGGAGGCGGAGGGGAGTGGTGGGAGAGAGACGGGTAGCACCTCGGAGGGAGGGAGGACAGGAGAGAGCAGCTCCAGTGGTGAGAGGACGGGGTGGACTGCCCCTACAGGTGCCAGCAGCACAGGGTCCCAGAGAGGGACAGAGACAGGTGCAGCCAGAGGGACAGAGACAGGTACAGCCACAGGTACCTATACAGGCACAGGGACAAGCACCTGTAGAGGAGGAGCCACAGGCAGGGACGGAGAGCGGAGACTCTGAGGAGGATGAGGTGCTTAGGCTGCGGGAGATCTGCCAGGGCCAGGCAGATGAGATTGAGGATTTGGTTCGAGAGAGGAACCACCTCAGGATCAGGGTCCGAGATACAGAGCGGGAGAGGGATCAGGCCATCCAGAGATATACCGAGGCCGAGACAGCTCTGAGGGCAGGTAGGCGGGCAGCAGAGGATGCAGGGGCAGGCTACGCCTATGTTTTGCGAGCCGAAGAGGAGATCGCCTACTGGAGGGATCTATATTATGCAGCCGTGCCAGCAGAGCAGCGGGCTAGGAGCTTCCAGAGATCGTCGCGCACAGCGACGGCTACGGGAGGGAGCCGCAGGAGACAGGCATCCAGCGGTGGGGTTATGGGGCCTCCACCACCACCAGAGGGACAGGGGGATCCTGGGGCGGGTCCATCTATAGCTCAGACTCCGTCGAGGCGAGGCGGCTCCGAGGGAGGGAGTTCCTCATAGCTATAGTGGGCTCCCATTGTATCAGTAGATGTATCATTGTTGTATTGTAGACACCTGCGGGTGATTCTTTTGTAGCCATATGATTCTTTTGACATCATTGTATTATGACACATTTGATTATATATATGAGATGATTCATCTTTTGCGGCAGCTATATGCATGTGTACCTTATGTGATGAGATGTTCTTATGTGATGCATGTTTTATGATATGGATGCTTATATGATGCAATGCCATATATTTTTGTTCTTTTATGTTGTATATGTGATGCATGATGCAAATGAAAATGTATGTGATGCAAATGAATATGATAATGCAAATGTAAATTGTTGTGATGCAATTGTAATATCTATATGTATGTATGAAATGCTTATATGTGGTGATGCAGGTGCAACTATATGAAATGCAAATGTTTTTGGTGTGTCATTATACTCAGTCATGTGATAGCGGGCTACGCGGACTCGAGAAGGACAATGGAAGTCAATCAAGAAAGGGGGATGGAAGACAGAAGATATGAACGTGAAAGAGCTTCTTGTGCGTTATCATCATTGAGCTTTATTATGGCAGAATAGGTTATGACAATCGAGGCATATGTTCGGCCCAGAAAGTCATTGTACCTGTTTGCATGGAGATAAGACAGTCACAAACAAGGAATGCCCCAGTTCATACTAGACTCACAGTGTCCTCCTATCCTTGGACAAGTCATAGCATTACTAAAAGACAATCTACAGACAGCAAATGCAAGTAGGTGACGATACCCCATCCTCGCCTTTCTAGTCAAAGACATCCTGGAGATAGAATCTCTAGTCAAAGACATCCCGGAAAAGCTCAAAGACATGTCACCAAAAAAGATGAAATCAAAAGAAAACCAAGACTCGACACTAACATCCACTGTAGTCCTCAAGTTTGTGTCTCTTGTCACTTGTTTAAGTCTTATTCGATTGTGGTCACAATGTTCACTTTCACCAAAAAGGATAGATAGCACTGAACCATAATGTTGTCCGAGTCTGTTGAAAGATTTGATTTTGTTGAAGCCCATTGTTGCTGTTGTGTCTCATCTGAAACTGACTGAATCCATGAAACTGAAACTTTATTATGGAGAAGATGGAACTTTATTGCGGATCTGCGATGCAAAATGTTGCTTTATTGCAAATTGTGCACGGATAGACTTGAAGGAAACTAGAAGAAACTGTACTCCTCGGAACATGTGATGTTCTCAGTTCCACACCCATTACTAGACGTAGGAATTGGCCGTAGTCACAGATAGGATCTGATTTATTATGGATGGAAAGGGAGTGAAAAGGGAGGGTTTATTATGAATGGCTAACCAATCTTGGGTAGATCAATAACAAGCCATGATGGGAATGGGTAAGTTTATTGTGAGTGAATTGGTTGTGAGTGTGTGCAAAGTGAAAGATGAAAGAGAATCCTGAAGGAGGGAGGAGCAAAGTCCCTACGCATGGCGCTGGTGACCCAGTTTTCACCATGGTACTTGCCCAAGGCGCCACCGAAGTGGTTTTCACTGTTGGACGAAATTATTTCTCTTTACTTTTTTGGATTTTGCAATTTTTTTGTTGTCACAAGGCGCCTGTTTGCCAGGTTTTCACCAAGTAACGATTTTTTTGTTTTATAATTTTTTTGTATTTTTGAATTTTTTTTGATTTTTTTGTGTTTTTGCATTAGGATACTCAAAAAGAGCTTATGTGTAGAACCTGCGAAGGTGCATGCTGTTGATAGGATCCTCCAAAGATTCCCCTTCTGTAGTTGAGAGTTGATATGCCCCAGATCCATATGCTGTTGTGATGATGTAAGGACCAAGCCAGTTGGGTTCAAATTTGCCCTTCTTTTCTCTATCTTGCTGATTCTTGGGGTTCTCTCTGAGGACTAAGTCACCTACCTCAAATGTGCGAGGCTTGACCTTGTGATTGTAACTGCGACTCATTCGTTGTTGGTAAGCCTTGAGATGATTAAAAGCAGTGTGTCGTCGTTCCTCCAGCAGTTCTAGTTCTTGTAAGCGAGAGACCCTGTAGTCTTCATCGTTGATTATGTTTCTCAGGGAGACCCGTAAAGAAGGTAACTCGACCTCAATAGGCAAGATGGCTTCAGCACCGTAGACAAGTGAGTAAGGTGTAGCCCCTGTAGGTGTGCGGACACTGGTACGATAGGCCCAAAGTGCGGGATTGAGTTGGACATGCCAGTTACGGCCAGCGTCGTCGACTGTCTTTTTAAGTATTTTGAGAATTGTTTTGTTAGACGCCTCAGCTTGGCCATTACCTTGGGGGTAATATGGTGTGGAGAAACGATGAGAGATATGGAAGTGCTCACAGAGTTCACGAACATCCTGGTTCTTGAAAGGACACCCGTTGTCAGTGATAATGGAAGTAGGAATCCCATATCGGCAAATGATGTAGTTCAGGATGAAAGTAGCGATTTGTTTCCCAGTAACTTGCGTGAGAGGCACGGCTTCAATCCACTTTGTGAAATACTCTGTGGCTGTGATAATGAATTTATGTCCGTTGGAAGAAGGAGGGTGAATCTTGCCTATGAGATCGAGTCCCCACTGACAAAAGGGCCAAGGAGATGCAAGTGGTTGTAGTTCCTGCGCTGGTGCATGTATGAGGTCTCCATGAATTTGACACTGCTTACACCTCTTGACAAACTGATATGCATCTTTTTCCATAGTAGGCCAGTAGTATCCAGTCCTGATGAGTTTCTTGGCCAAGGTAGGACCACTAGTATGCGGACCACATATCCCTTCGTGCACTTCTCGTAACGCAACCTGAGCTTCGTCACTCTCTAAACATCTAAGGAGGGTGCCATCTAGACCTCGTCGGTATAGGATATCAGCTAGGATAACGTGTCGGGAGGATTGGCGGATGAAAGTGCGGCGTTGGTTGTTCGATAAATCGGGAGGTAAGATATTGTCGCAAAGGTATGTGAATATGGAACCATATAACTGGGATTCAGGACCAACAACACATATCATTTCCGTAGGCGTGATCTCATATGACGGAATCAGCAAGTTGTCAACCAGGAACTCATAACAGGTCTCATTTTGCGATAGGTCAATGAGTGAAGCAATTGTAGCCATGGCATCAGCAGCGCGATTCTGTTCTCTTGGTATCTGCTCAAACTCTATCTTTGCAAAGTGTTGTTTCAGATCATCTACCAGTTGTTTGTAAGGCATTAGCTTTTCATCTTTTGTTTGATAATCATCAGTTGTTTGACGGATGACAAGTTGAGAATCGCCAAAAACACGAAGTTCCTGGATCTTCCACTGAACTGCAATTCTTAACCCCGTTGTTAATGCCTCGTATTCCGCTATATTGTTGGTGCAAGGAAATGATAAGCGGTATGACTTTGGTATAAAATCACCTTGGGGAGTTATAAAGAGTATACCCGCTCCTGCCCCATGCTGTGTGTATGAGCCATCAAAGTATAGTTGCCATGGCTTTGTAGGTGATATTGTTAGAATGGACTCATCTGGAAATTCTGACTGTAGAGGAACATCATCTATCATGGGAGCATCTGCCAGTTGATTTGCGATGGCTTGTCCTTTGATTGCTTTTCTGTCCACGTATTCAATGTCGAATTCACTCAAAATCATTACCCACTTAGCCAGTCGCCCAGTAAGTGTAGCTTTGTTGAGCAGATATTTTAGTGGATCAATTCTGGCAATCAACTTGGTCTTGTGAGTGAGCATATAATGTCGTAATTTTTGTGAAGCGAAGACCACAGCGAGACATGCAGGCTCAATTGGTGTGTAGTTTAGCTCATATCCCACCAATGTGCGAATGATATAGTAGACTGCTTTTTCCTTGCCGTCAGATATTTGTTGTGCTAGTAGTGCCCCCAGTGCTGTTGGAGTAGCTGATATGTAAAGTAGCAATGGTTGATCCGGAATTGGTGGCATCAAAACTGGCGGGTTCAAAAGATAGTCTTTAAGTGCCTGAAAAGCCTGTTGACAGTTCTCATCCCATTTGAACTTAATGTTTTTGTGTAGCAGGTGCGGGAAAGGATTACACTTATCTGCAAGTTGTGCTATGAATCTTCGTATGGACTGGAGTCTCCCTTGTAAAGACCGAAGTTGACTGATATTCTTGGGTGGCGGCATGTCCAAGATAGCCTTGACTTTTGCTGGATCCGCTTCTATTCCTCTTTTAGACACAATGAATCCTAGGAGCTTCCCGGAGGTTACTCCAAAGACACATTTCTTTGGATTTAATCTTACCTTGTATTTTTCCAGCCTATCAAAAGCAACTGAAAGTATGTCCAAGTGTGTATTTCTGTCTATTGATTTAACCAAAAGGTTGTCAACATAATCTTCCACCTTTACATGCATGAGATCATGGAAGATAGTAGTCATGGTTCGTTGATACGTGGCACCTGCATTTTTCAGCCCAAAGGGCATGACATTCCAGCAGAAGGTTCCCCATGGACAAGTGAATGATGTTTTATGTTGATCTTCAGGTGCAATCTTGATCTGATTATATCCAGAAAATCCGTCCATTAAAGATAACATCTCATGGCCTGCTGTGAGATCAACAATTAAATCAATGTTTGGTAATGGGAAATCGTCCTTCGGACAAGCCTTGTTGATATCCCTGAAGTCTGTACATATTCGGATGCTGCGATCTGGTTTGCTAACAGGCACTAAGTTGGAAATCCATTCAGGATAATCAATTGGGCGTATGAATCCGACATCTAGTAATTTCTCCAGCTCTGTCTTGACTAGCAATGCCACCTGTGGGTGCATTTTCCTCAATTTCTGTTTTACTGGTTTTGCCCCCGGTTTGACTGTTAAATGATGCATTACTAAGTCGGGGTCTAGTCCAGGCATATCAGCATAAGACCATGCGAAGTTGACTTGTCGTTCCTTAAAGAAGCTTATGAATTTTGCTCTCTCGGTCTCTGTCAATGATTGAGCCAAAAATATGTTGTGTGGAACCTCTGCTGTACCAATGTTTGTCTTTATAGTCTCTTCTACCAACATGGATGATTTTTCCTCGTATGATGCTGGGAGAATGTCAAGCCTTCCATCTTCGGGCGCCTCAGAGAGGTTTTCACCCTCAGATACGTCCTTTCTTTTTACTTTTTTAGAGTCAGAGAGCGCCACAGTGTGGTTTTCGCCATAAGACCCTTGTTTTGTCTTTATTTTCACATTTTTGCGACTAGAAGGCCCGACACCCTCACCAAAGTATGCCATGTTATTTAGCTCTATGGCGTATCCTGCTTTATGGTCTCCAAGAGGAAGATCTTCGCGAATGCCAAGATAATCAACAATAGCTTCGTCATTTTGAAATGTATCAAACTGTGGTGGTCCATCCTGATCCCAGTCAATGAGTTGGGGGTGAACGAGGGGAAGGTCTTTAGTGTTTTTAGAGTCCGCAAGGCTAATAGTGAAGATGTGGTTATATTCAGGTATGTCAAGATAGTCATCGAGGTCGTCAATGGCACTCTCCTCATCAGTTTCGATCGTGAGTGAGTCCAAATTATCATCACTAGTAGCACCCTCAGGGACAGGTGTCCTCATCCTATGTGATCCTGACCTAGGGCCTTGAAACGAAGCTTGTGCGGGATCCTTATGGGTCGGTTCTTGACCAACTCTGAATTTCTTGTAAAACTCCTCCTCCTCTGTAGGTTCATCTGGCTCTCTAAATGTCTCATTGAGTTCATAGTCGCTGGAGGATTTGTCTGAACCCCATTCCCACTCATTGGAGTCTGTGGAATAATTATCCTCTTGTTGAACTTCAGCCACTTTGACTCGCCATATCTGTTTTGTTCTCTTGTTTTGAATCTTGGGATTCAGAAAACCAAGCCCCTTAGAGCGTTCCCTTCTTGTAGTTAGCTCAGGTTGTAGAGGCTCCATGACACCTTCTTTGCGTAGTCCGAGAGGACTTTTTCCATCATACCCGAATCTCTGCAGAATTTTGAAACCTTTACCATAGTTTTCACAGGGTATTATAATTTGATCATGTGTATCTTCTTCAGCGTCCTTATATAGCATTTTATATAAACTTTCTTCCTCTAGTTCGCCCCATTTTTGAAAGACGGTAGGATCCCATTTGAGTAGCATGATGGAGATTTGCTTATTAGGATGTGGTCTCCCATATTCCTTGGGGGAGTTCATGACTTGTCGTAAGAACATTGTTTGATTCAGAGTGTATTCTCCCATGCCTTTGTCTTGAAACTTGGCTCTAAGTTCACCTTGTTTGGATGTCGAGGGCTTTAATGACTCAGGATCAATATATGCTGAAGAAGGAGTAGCCTCACGATTGCTGGGAATGATAATCTCAGTATGTGATCTCAAGTTATTGCAATATATGAATGGATTTGGATCACCATTGACTGTTACCTCGACTCCATTATGAGGAAATTTTATGCACTGATGGTATGTTGATGGGACCGCTCTCATTTCATGAATCCACGGACGTCCTAGCAATATGTTATACGTGAGGTCTAGATCCAGGACTTGACAAATCACGTCCTTTGTGACTGGCCCTATTCTTAGTGGTAAGATGACTGTGCCCTTGGACGAACGCTCTTCATCATCATAAGCCTTAATAGTGATTTGGTTTGTAGCATTCACAGCTTTGTCAGAATATCCCAATTGTCTGATGGTGCTCAATGTACAAATATTAAGACCTGCTCCTCCATCTATCAGGACTCGTTTTATTTGGTGTTTATGTATGAAGGCTTCAATATGTAGAGGTGCATTATGAGGCTGACTTATGGAGGCGTCATCGGCTTCTGTGAATGTGAGGGAGTGTGGAACGGATAGGTATCCCACCATGGCTTGAAACTGGTCCACGTTTAGATCAGTAGGGACAGCAGTATCTCTCAAGGTTTTGTCAAGGACAGCTTTATGTGCAGGAGATATACGTAAGAGCTCAAGAATAGAGATGAGTGCGGGTGTTTTCCCTAATTGCTCTACAAGATCGTACTCAGGCTTAGTTGACGGAAGATTGGTATTCTTAGTAGAGGTTCCTGGCAATGTGATCTTACCTCGACGGGTTGTAACATGACATTCAGAGGTAGATGCGGACGAAGATCCCACACCTTTTAGGACAATTTTAGGTCGCTGAGGAGGATTCTCAGGATTTTTATTTTTGATAGTAATGGTAGAAATATGATTGTCCATTGAGATGTGATTAATAGTGGAATCATAATTGTAAGATGTTCTGGTGTAATTAGCTTGATCATCTGTGACTTTGCCTTTTCCCTTGTCATGTTTTGGGAATGGTTCCTTAAACACCTCATGCTCTTGGTTAGATGAATGTCCCTCAATCTCAATATCTCCTCTGTCAATGAGATCTTGTACAATGTTTTTCAATCGATGGCAATTACTTGTCTTGTGACCCTTGCTCTTATGAAATTCACAATATTCATCATCATTCCACCAATTCGGTTTTACCTTTGGTTCATATGGAGGAAAATCTGGGACCGTGATCACTTTGTTTGCTACAAGCTTTTTGAATACTGATTCAAGTGGTTCTCCCAATGGAGTGTACTTCCTTCGTGGTTTAGCAGCCGTTTGATTGTTCACTTGATTGTTGGTAGAATTTGATCCAGAAAAGATGAACTTTGGTCTCACTGTGTTGGCATCAACAACACCATCATTAACTGTGTTCTTGTTCTTGTTCCAAAACTTTGGTTTGTCCTTTCCCTTAAAGTCCTCTTTGTTTTCTTTGAATAGTTTGATAACTCCTTGTTCAATCAAGACCTTTTCTGTTGCTAGGCCCTTTTCAATGACATCCTTAAATGTAGACAAACAAGCTTTTCTGAGATCATAACCAATAGCCTTGTTAACATTTTGTGTGAACATTTCCACCATTTGTTTTTGCGGGATTTCACAAGAGCATCTGCTAGCTAAGTTTCTCCATCTTTGTAAAAATGATGCAAAAGATTCTCCTTCTTTTTGTTTCGTATTGCACAAGGTAGTAACTGAGACATCTGTTTCAATGTTGTAAGAGAAATGTTGGATGAATGCCTCTGCTAAGTCGCCCCATGACTTAATACCAGGAGGTAATTGAGAAAACCATTCCATCGCTTGATCTCCTAAGCTCTGTGGGAACAACCTCATTAAGTATGTTTCTTCTGCCGCTACCTCAATGCAAGCTGTGAAGAATTGTCTTATGTGTGCCTTGGGGTCTCCTCTCCCTCTATATTTGTCGAATTTCGGCGTTGCAAAGTGCGGAGGAAACGGAGGCATTGGAATGCTCTTATCAAAGGGATAAGGGCATATATCTCTCATAGTATATGTGGGTTTTGATGTGCCCATGTCTTCCACTTTCTTTTGTAGATCTCTAATTTGTTGCTCCAAATTATTTTTGGGAGGAGATGGATTTCTTGTAGCATATCCCATGTTTGAAACACCCATTTGAGGAGGAGCTTGTTGCATGTATGGATGATACTGATCGTAGACATGTCCATATGGAGGTCTATATTGTTGCGACATGTATGGAGCGCTTGGCATAACTTCTTGTTGAGGGACCCCATATCTGTTTTGTGTGTATAAACCATATTCAATAGGCCTTTCATTTTCCATTGTGTTGCCCCCAATTTTGGCATGAGGTCTCCTTGTGTCAAGATTTTGAGGAAGTCCTTGAGTATCCATTTGTCTTGGTTGACCCATATCTTGAGCATGTGTTTGAACATAAGGCCTCCATGATGGTCTTTGAGTGTAAGTATCATGCATTTGAGCTTGTGTATGTGGGATTGCTGGTTTCTGAAGCAAAACTGATGGTGACTCCGGCATCATATTATTGGGTCCTCCACTATTTGGTTGAGTTTGTTGTGAAGGTCTACTTTCCATAAGTTGAGATAAGTCAAAATCATGTGGTATTTTAGCTCCACTTTGTGCCATCATGTTTAGAAAGTATTGACGATCTCTCCTCATTATCTCTTCAACCAATCTATTGAATTGAGGATCCATTATAGATTCTTGTATGTCTGCTGATAGTATTGAAGAATTGTCCACATTATCATTGTGTGTAGCGTTGTGTATAGCGTTTGCGCTTTCCATATTTGGATTGTGTCTATAAACATTCATGTCTGGTAATGTAGTGTGCTCAGGATTGTAGAAGACATCATTGTCATACTCATAAGAACTCATGTTTACGGACCCTTGAGCTTCTTTAGCTTTTCTCCTAGATTTTTGAAGACGGGTTTCAACCATGAACTAGGTGTTTAGCAATATGTGAGAGATTTAGACGAAAATGACAAGAGTATGTAAGACCAAGAGTTGTATGGAGTGTAAATGAATCTGAAGTTTACTTGCAATGTCCAAAGTGTAAGACCAAGTATGTATGTTGTAGAGTAGGTGTGACTTCCAAAGAGAGGATAGTTTCTCTTGATGAGGTAAGCTGACCTTGACTCTAAGTAAGACCAAATGAGACCCAAAGGTAAGAAACCTTGATGAGGGACCACTTAGCAAAGTGTTGTTGTATGTAGTGTGTTGACAAAGTATAGTGAGGACAAGCAAGTGACCTTTTGACTCAAGTTTAGACAAGTATGAATGTAAAATGAGGTATGAAGCAATGATGGACTGTGTAAGACCTTAGAACAGGCTGAATGCTAGATGAAACCTGAAGAGACAACCTAGGAAGCTCAAGTATGCCGAAACTGATTTCTTTGTTTGCTGGACTGTTAAAATTTTCAAATCCTGACACAAACGCCTCTGTATACTTCACAGACGCGGTTTTAAGACACAGACGCTATTCTGTTTGACGCAGACGTGATTCTGAGATTTCCTGTTGATGTTTGCTGGGACTGTAACAGTTTTTTTTTTTTTGCAATTGTGGACACAGACGCGCCTGTATACTTCACAGACGCGATTTCCAGACACAGACGTGTCTCTGTTCGACACAGACGCTGATAAAAACACAGACGCTATTCTGTACTTCACAGACGCGTTTATCTGACACAGACGCGGTTTTAACAGACACAGACGCGTTTCTGTAACCTTAGTGCAATCTTTCCTATCTGTAAATTTGTTTTGCTGTGACCAAATCTGATTTTTCGACTGTTTTTCGTGACAAGAGGACACAGTGTTGATGACCCAATGTTTGCAGACTGTTTAGACTCCAAAAAGTGTGTTGTTTGATGTAAAAAGTTTTTGCATACACTTGAAGACACAAAAGACACAATGTTTTGCTATTTTGTCTTGATTGTTTGAATGTTTATCATAAGTCAAGCACAATTCTTATGGCTGGCCAGGACAATAATTGTTGATCCCACATGGGGTTTTACCCCCGAGGCTACGCTATTCAGAGCGGATACTTAGATGCTTGACCTCACTGGCTCCACCCTCGGCACTCACTTCTCGGGTCAGCCAAGCATCAGTCCCCATGAAAACTCCCCATGGCGAACTTTGTATCTCTACTAAGAACCGTATGTGTGTGGGCCGCTACCAGAGGTCCGACCTCCTGCCTCAACAACTAGAAGGGTTTGGGCATCTAAAACAAAATGGTGCTAGTAAGGGCATCCGCTCGTGTGGCCATACATGCGGCACTTTCAGCTCTGTAAATACAGAAGGCTCCCAGCCGGTAGGGGTTACGCCCTACAAATGATTAAATAAATTTGATCAAACGGGTTTATGGGGAGACATAGTGTCGGTATGAACTAATCAGCACACGTTATTCATAGTTTTCACCATGAATACATTTGATTATAGTGGCTTGGAAGAAGATGGCTTTTCTTTTGCTACCACTTGGGTCGTTCTCTTCTCACTAGTAGTCCTAATGACCACACGGGAAGACAGGCCCTCTAAAGAGTAAACAAAAAGAGCCTATTGCTCAAGACACAAAAGACAATGATTCAATTTTAGTGCACCAATTGAAGTGTTTGCTAAGCTATGAAGACAAGGCACACAAATAAAATTACAAAACCCTAGCTAAGGCCCTGCAACAAAATTGTTAGTAGTTTGGGTTGTTTCAAGTGATAACCCCTTCCTGCAAGCACACAAGTTAGGTAAATTTTAAGAAAACCCAAAAAGACTTTGTGAAAAGGGGCCTTCAACAAAACGTATTTGCCTCCAAAGCAAGCTGCACAAACTAGGTTAGCTAGATCTGCAAAGGTTAGCCAAAAATAAACCAGATCTGAAACCCTAAGCACAAAAATCCGAAAACCCTAATCGAAAAACTTGAAAAATTTGCAAAACAGAATGCACAGACGCTATTATACCAGACACAGACGCGTCTGTCTGACACAGACGCAGTTCTGTTATTCACAGACGCGGTCTCAGAACACAGACGCGTCTTTATTCTGCAGACGCGATCAGATGGTGCACAGACGCGATTCGGGATCACAGACGCGACTTTCGGAAACCTGCAAAAATAGAAATGACAGAAACACAGACGCGATAAAAGATATCACAGACGCCTCTGAAATACAAAAACGCGATCCGAACACTCGCAGACGCGAAAAAAAACCTAAAATGTCGTCGAAATCGTCCGATCTGCAACTTCAAAAATGCAAAATCTGCAACAAAAATGTTAAATGCAAAGGGACAAGAGTCCCACCGGGCGTGCCAAAATGTAAATGGTGAAAATGGATAACAATAAACAACAATATTGAAAGACTAAAATGGATTCAACCACCAAACCCTAGCCTAACAATGAACAAAGATCCACCATAACATATGAAGATAACCTAAGACAATGCAAAATAACTCAAAAATCACAAAGATTTTACCATCACATGCCCACTAGGGTTTTGATCTCCATTCTTCCTATCTCCATTGATCTTGTTTGATATGCTTGCTCTCAGATTTTTGTATGCACAAGAGCTCAACAAAGAACGGAATGTGGTTGCAAGTAGAATTGTAGTGTCGTCAATTGATCAAGTAGTTAGGGTCTGATAATGAAGAAAGCATCTCCTTAAATAGAAGACACAATAGAAAATGGAGGGTTAAGATTGAGAGGTGTAAAAAGGAGGTCGGCTAGGATTAGAGGGTAGGTATAAGAAATACCAAAATAATGAAAGGGGTAGGTAGTGTAGGAAATAAGAGATGAATGACATGTGTCATGTGTAGAAAAGGTTAATGAATTAATTAAATAAATAAAGATTTATTTAATTAATAGAAGAAGTAGGACAATTAAATAAATAAAATATTTATTTAATTTAGGAAAGGGATAATTTAAATAAATAGATGTATTTATTTAAATGAGAAATAAGGCTAGAAGAGGATAAATGAATTAATTAAATAAATAAAGATTTATTTAATTAATAGAAGAATTAGGCTTAGATAATTAAATAAATAAAATATTTATTTAATTAGACATGACAATTTTGGGTGTCTACAATTCCATTCAAGTAATCAAGGATCGCTTATTTGAATGATTTGCTAGGCATCTAATGATGTTGTTTTTAGTCTATTTTCTCAAGGAGGAAAATATAAATATACTTGAAACAAAATCATTGATATCAGTACTTTTGGTGTGGATTGGATGATGAAGTTTAATGCAGATTAGGACTTTGTATATGTCAGGCATATTCAAAGTTGATAGATCAAGAATTTGTGATTTGTGTATTAGTTTCTCTTGTTAGGTTGCATTATGTTATAGATGACTTTGTTGCCCAGATAAGGCACTGGTTTATCTGTTGGATCCTTCGGTGCATTTTGTGATCCTATTCAAGAGACAAAATCAACTTTCCATTTATGTTTTAGTTGTACTGGTCAGTAAGGAAAGTTTGCAGGAATTTACACTGGTTTTCTGCAAACCATTTATTATTTTTGTGAGAAAATAGTCTTTAAAAGGGTTCACCTGCCCAAGCTTTTATAAGCTTAAAGTGTAGGAGGTTTCCTAATTCTGGAGCCTCATCTTGTTGTCTTTATTTCAAACTTTTGTTGTTCTCTTCCATTGCAACACAGAGGCAGTATTTTTCACTTTTAAAGAGAAGGAACAGAGGTTTTCAAAATGGAGAACAACATGGTGAAGGAGCTACATGGCATCCAAGTGGTAGAAAACATTGAAGAAGGTGGCAGATGAGGGTAGTTGAGTGGGTGTACCCATGTGTCATCCAAGTAGAAGAAATCATTTAAGGGGGTAGATGAGCAAATTTGGCATAGTTTTAAATAACAATGGATGGCCTCAACCTTAGGGCCATCGTATCATTTCCCTTGTCAAGCGTATTTGCAGAAGGTACACTGTTGATGCCTCTTGAAAGATTGAGGAGATTTTCGCACTAAAAGAGGATGTTCTCATGTGTGAGTAGTTATGAAGAGGCAGAATCTACTGATGCAAGCAGAGGCAAGGCGGTTTATGACTTCTTCAACAAGCTTCTACATTTACAGAAACATATTACTATTGCAGGTGATGTTTGTGGTATTGAGTGGTTTCAATGGAGCCAAACTTTTTGTTGGTTGCATCCAAGCAAGAGTTAGCCTTCATGGGTACCATATCAGAAGAAAAGATGCATAACGTGTTTAAAATAGAGGACTTGTGCTTCCTACAGATGGTGAAATTATTCCTTGGCAAGGAATACATGGATTTGGAGTTCAAGTATGAAACCAATATTGATTTGGCGTCAATTTTATTTTCTTGGAGGCTAGAGGTTGGGACGAAGGAAGACGTCAAGTGGATCATGAGGGAATGTGTGAAAGAAGAATGGAAGCACGAGATGGACATTTTTATCGCCATGGCCAAACTAGGAGAAGGATTTGTGACAGAGAGTTGTGAGTTGAGTTTCTTCCACCACTTCAGCCTTCTTTTTATGGGGTGTGGATATGGATAGGGAAGCAAGGCGTGAGGAGGCTCAGAGGGGATGGGAGCACATTAAGGATTACCTAAGATGTCGAGAGTAAGAGTCGCAAGTTATGGGCCCAAAGGACACTAAGAAAGTTAGGAAGCAGATTGTTTTGAAGAAGGAGGATTATTGGTTCACTGATGAGAAGGCAAAAGCACAAGTTCTAGACCAGTAATTTCTTTGTTTTATGTTTGAATTGTAGTAGGTTAGACTATTTTAGGATGGATATTTCAGATATACTAATTATCTTTGTATAGGGTTGGACAATGTTTCATGGCACTGTGGTAGAGATACACAGATAGTTTGATAGTAAGTATTTTGTGTTGAACTTCTAGATTATCTATGGTTTTAGCCACTAATGGGAGACTCGTTCTATGTTTTTTGTATGGATTTCCTTGCTGATCTATAGTTTGAACCACTTGTGGGAGACTCCTTTTTGTAATATTTCTTATTATTATAAATATAAATATAAAAAATATTTACCGATTAAAATAATTAAAATATGAAAACTAAAATATAATTACAATAATAATATAATAAAAATATGAAAAATAAATTA
The DNA here is from genome assembly GCF_030272615.1 of Cryptomeria japonica. Classification (NCBI taxonomy): domain Eukaryota; kingdom Viridiplantae; phylum Streptophyta; class Pinopsida; order Cupressales; family Cupressaceae; genus Cryptomeria; species Cryptomeria japonica. The sequence continues at coordinate 44,057,144 of NC_081414.1, forward strand.
AGACTAAATTAAGTAATGTAGACTATACATTTTTCAATCTTAAAGAACAAAAATTTCTTTTAATTTTATGCTATGATTTATTAAAAAACAAAAGATTATATGCTTGTGTTCAATATGATATTTTAAATTTATAGGTTGTATATGTAGTCTCAAAGTAAGATATTTGGTTGATTTTGTTTTTTTTGTTTTGTTTTGTTTTTTTTACAAAAAAGGGGTAAAAATTTATTCAAACACAAAAGAGAAACAAACAGAGAGATGAGAAAAAGAACTAGAGAACCCTATCACTATCCACTAACTGATCTAGCAAAAGAGCCATATCAAGAGGCAATTGCCCCATATCCACTATATTCCAACCCAACATCTGATCTAAGGCCCTTTTCGCCAAACAGTCTACAATACTATTCCACTCCCTAGGAATGTGTGTGAAAGTAACTAAATCCAAAGAGCGGCACAACTGAAGAATCTATATGATAACTAAAGCAAGTACCAACTAACATCCCCATGCTCTTGTCGGGTTAACAAATTCACCACCACCTAAGAATCAGACTCACGTTGCGCCAACCAAGGGCAGAACAATGATATTCAAGAGCCTCCATTAAATTATTAGTATTAAAGCCCTCGTAGACAGAGAAAATAAATTGAACATCACCAAAACTGTCCTACCCAACTCCACCAATGCTAGCATGGTGTTAATTTTTTACACATCAAGGGGAGGGAGTGTCCACTGACCCTCTTGATTGACCCACCGAAAAGGATGTCTGCATCTACCTCTTACACCCTGCCCACCAAACACCAGAGCACCCCCTTGAAGAGGAAGAGTAAGACGAGTGTAAATATCTACATCACCATGATCTACGCCACCAGTCAAATCACACTTAGCCACAATAGTCTCACAAAGAGAATGAATAATTTTCCACTACAAATGAATAGCATCCATCCTTATATCCTGAAAGATTCTCCGATTCATTTCCAGCCAAACATGCCAAATGATAAAAGGAGGACCAAGAGCCCAAGCAACATGAAGAAAAGGGGTTCTAGCATGGGACTTACCCCAATGAGCCCAAAGATCAAACAAAGAAGAAACATGGCAACAAGTCTGACCCCAAACACCCCACCAAAAGTGCCATATTTCTTTAGCAAAGGAGCATTGAAAGAAAAGATGAGAGACAGATTCCTCACTATTGTGGCACAAAACACATATTGAAGGGCCTTGAAAGTCCCGCTTGTGAAGATTATCCTAGGTAAGACAACGGTTGTGAACCACAAGCCACAAGAAATTGCATTTGGGCCAGGCAAATTTATTCCAAACCTACTTCCACAAAGGCACCTCAATATCACCAAACAACTATTTGTTAAGCTCTGAGTACCCTGCACAAATAGATTATTTGCCAGATGGCTCACTACCCCAAGCCAAAACATCAGGCCCCCCAAGGAACTGCACACCCTAGAAGCCAAAATCTGAGACAACTCAATCCGATCCCTCTCTGACCCACCCGGTGGCCAGTTGGAAGAATCCTTCCATCTATAACCAACAGCCAGACCAAAATACTGAGCAGTCTTATAGTGCACAACTTTATCCCACCCAGGTGCAATAAACAAGTCACAAAGAGCTTGCAAATGTGGATACATGGAAAGAAGAGGAGGATTACCATCCCAAGAATCTATCCAAAAAAGAGTTTCAAAGCCCCTGTTGCAAATCCAAAAAAGACCTCTCTTAACCAGATGAGCACCAGTCCTCAAATTATTTTGAACCATACACCCACTGCACTCCAAAGGATGTCGAGAAATATCCAAATAGTCAACTCCTGATAAATACTTATGCGAGAGAATGTGAGCCCAAAGATGATGTTGATTGGTACACCATCGCCAATATAGCTTAGCTACAAGATCCTGCCCACTTAAGATAGCAGAATGGAGGCCAAGACCCCCCTTCTTCCTAGGTCGACAAACAAGTTCCCACTTAATAAGGCTCCATTTGGAATTCTGCAGAGCACCACTCCAAAGAAACTGGCGTGAGAGAGCATCAAATTCCTTAAGAAAATACACAGGAGCAGTCAGGACCATGTTCTTGTAAATAGGTAGAGCCTGAATCACCGATTGAAGAAGGGTCACCCGAGCAATAGTAGAAAGCGACCAATGAGTCCAATTGTTAACCTTCCAACGCAACTTATCAAGCAAGTCCTACCAAAATAGCCTAGGTTGTCTGCCAACAACAATAGAAATGCCCAGATAATGCAAGGGAAGAGATCCAATTTTAAATAGAAGGATGGTAGCAATCCTCCTCTGGACAGGCTTTGGAGTATTAAAAAAATAGATTGAAGATTTATGCTCATTGTCTTTCTGACCTAAAGTAGCCAAATAAATATACAACAGTCTCCTGAAGGTCTTTGCATCATGCAATCTCGTAATCCCCAGAAGAGCAGTATCATCCACAAACTGGAGATGAGAAAGCTTAGGCGGGTCATTACTCCAACTACAACCCTAAATATGATCTTGAGAAACCTAAGATTTAATCAATCTGCCAAGGCCCCCAGCCATAATAATAAACAAATAAGGAGAAAGGGGATCCCCTTGGCGAAGACCCCTAGAGGCTCCAAATAACTCAGAAGGCTCCCCATTTAGAAGAACAGAGAATGAGGAAGACGTGACACAACTCATAGTCCAACTAACCCACTTTGAGTTGAATCCAAAGGCAAGGAGAATCTTCCACAAGAACTGCCACTTAACTCTATCATAAGCTTTAGCCATATCCAGTTTGATGAACATAGTGTTGGCATTGCATGAAGATTGCATTGATGAAGTATAGTGTTTTCATCGATGTCAATAGTAACCGGTAATGAAGTTGTATTGCAACCGGTAATGATGCAGTAAAGCAACTGGTAGTAAAGCAGTGAAGGCAACTGGTATTATTATTGAAGCAGAGAGATCAACCGATAACCCTAACCAGTTGATAAGAAGAACCCTAACTGATGGAGCTTGGAGAATAGGTTGTGATGACCTATGACCGAATGGTGATCAAAGATGAAGATGCCACGTAAGCATGATGCACGTGATGAGTTTTGAAGTGGATTTGGCGCGTGAAGATAACCATTTATCTTGGGAATGATCAAATGCATAGCATGAAGTGAAAAACGCGTGATGAGCTACAAGATCCAATGTGCAGCAATCCAAGAGCAGTTGATGTTGTCTAGAACAATGTGTAGTTGATTTCTATGTAATCTAATGGTCAAGATTGAATCGATATGTTTGTAATCTCTATGAGATTTGTAGGTTTTGTGGTGTTATCGACCCATTGTATTTTCTTATAAGGTCGATGATTTGTTTCAATAATGTGTTGGAAAATTTGATTAAGTGTGATTATTGTCGAACCAAAATATGTGTCTGTAGAATGTTGTAAAGGCAAATAGGAGCATAAAAGGATCTAATTAAGAAAGGAAGTGCTATTTCTAGATCAGCAAAGAACCTGTTGTTCTCTAACCATTACAACAGTTAAATCCCTTAAGCGAGTAAGCTTCAATAGGCTTCTTGTTGAAATCCTCTAATCAGGTGATCCATTAGCTTGGATTTGAAATCCTCCACCGAGGTTACCTCTAATAGGGTATTGTAGTCAATCCCTTAACCGGGTGGTCCTTAACCAGATCTGTTCTTAACAAGACATTATTGTATAAGCTTCTAACAAGGCTTGGCTCCTAACAGGGCGAACTTCAGAAGAGTTCAAAATACTTGTGGGTATTCATCCCCACCGTGGTTTTTCCCATTTGGGTTTCCACATGAAAAATCATTGTGTCAAGTGGTGAATGATTTTGTGGATGTGTTTTGATATGGTTGATATGAATGACTGGTAAATCCACTTAGATATGTTTAGATGACTAGAAATGATCTGAAATGAGCTATTACTGATATTAGTGAAGTGGTTAAATGTTTTGGTTAAATGGTATTTGAGTTTCAGATCTGTTACATTGTATCATTGATGTTTTGGTCAACCGGTAAAGTTTGACAGTGCAGTTGCAGTTTTTGATATAGTGACTAAACCAGTTAGTTTAGTGATTGGATTCTGAGTTGAAAGTTTGTTTGGTGAAAGTTTAGTTTATTTTCTATCTACTGATTCACCCCCCCCCCCACCCCCCTCTCAATAGTTGACTGGATCCTTATAGTTTCATCATATTATCAGATAGATCACACCTTAGAAATTGCCATAGAGTGAATGGCTTCAAAAGCAACAACCAACACATCTAAAATTTGTCTTCGAGCTACAAAACCCCCTTGCTCATCTGAGATCATAGTGCCTAGCCACGGTTTAAGACTCTCCACAATTAGCTTAGTAATAATTTTGTAGACCACATTACACAGAGGTATAGACCGAAAGAAGTCCAACTGATTAGCCCCTTCTATTTTAGGAATAAGATCAAGAAAAGTAGAATTGAGGGCCCGAAGAATTTGTTTATTAACATAAGATTCATGAACCACCTCTAACAAATCCAAATTAACAATATCCCAAAATCCTGAAAAAAATCTACTGGAAATCTGTTGGGACCTGGAGCCTTACCCTTACGCATCCCAAAAACAACCTCCTCCAATTTAGACATTGATATTGGATGCATAAGAGAAGCATTCATCACATTGATAACAAGAGAGTGAATACAAGCAAGGATCATGTTCTCCTCATCCTCAGCAGGAGGTGAATCATCTGAAAAGAGAGCAGAATAGTACCGAGTAGCTTCACAAGACATAACATGTAGAGATGTCAATTGAATTCCATCTGAATTAACCAAAGTGGACATGTAACTCTTATTCCAACGAGCTTGCACAGAGTTATGAAAAAAGGCAGTATTCATGTCTCCTTCCTGAAGCCAGTCAACCTTGGCCTTCTACTTCCAAAAAATCTCCTCCCTAAGTTCCGATTCCTCCAATTCTATAACCACATGAGACTCCTCTCCGCCCAAATCCTCTGAGAACCCAAGATCTCGAATTTGACGAGTACCTGTAGCTAAACGATCTTGAGCCTGCCTCTTCATGGCATAAAGGTTTCCAAAGCAGGACCTATTCCATTTCTTAAACTGCCATTTAACATATTGCAATTTCTTAACAAATGAAAACATAGAAGTACCATAAGCTGGGCCACCATCTCTCCACTAAAGGACCATTAAATCCTAGAGGGAAGAGTCTCGAAGCCACATTAACTGGAGACAAGAAATCTATCCAAGAATTCTGAGATAGCGTCTTCTCCCCCACTTCTATTATTCCACGTAAAAATCCCATTAGATGGTTTGATATCAATTAAATGCAGGAGGTCGACATTCTCTCAGAAAAGCTCAAAAGAAGGGCCCAAACGAACGAGCCCACCCCTTTTCTCCTCCAAGCTTAATACAGAATTAAAATCACCCACTAAAACCCAAGGAAGGAAAGGAGCACCTACTCGAACAAAACGGATATGAGACCAAAGCCTGATTTTGCTATTAAAATCAATCGGACCATACACATTAGTAACCAAAATCGTTTCTCTAGTCTCCAGGCAAGAGACAACCATGGAGAGAGAAGAAGGGCTAGAAATCCACCAAAGAGGAGCAATCTTCCTTGGATCCCGAAAGAGAGCCAAACCTCCAGAGCTCCCCAGAGAGCCAATACACTGGCACTGTCCATGACACCAAATACTAGAAGCACATAGGAACATAGAATCAACTGAAAGCTTAGTCTCTTGAATACAAAAGATAGACGGAGAGTGAACTGCCACCAACTCATGAATAACCTTCTTTCTAGGGATGTTATCCAAACCCCTAACATTCCATGAAATAATAATCATTGAGAAGAGTGGGAGAAGTGGGCCTCGATGGGCTTGACAGACCCGGAATCCTTTTTGCGACCCCCTTATGAGGAAGTATCAAAAGAGACTTTCTTGAAGGGTCTTTGTTGCAGACCCAAAGTCTGAGAAGACACTTTACCTCTTCCAGATGCTTGCACTTCCTTAACCAAATCTGCCAAAACAATATCATCCTATGAGTTTGTGGGCTCACTTGAAGCCCCTAAGTTGGGACCTGAAGGAGACTTACCCTACTGCTGCCCATCACCCTGACTCAAGACAAAAAGTTCCTGCTGCATAGGTTGATTTTCTTGTTCAATATTATTTCATGATTCATATTTAAATATTACATAATAATACATTTTATATGTTCATTTCTGAAATTTATAATGGAATTTTTATCTGTTATCCTTGGTTAACATTGATATCAATACCTGGTACACAACGAATGCAAGGTGGAGGAAGTTGAGCTGTGACAGTTGATAGATTTAAGCAGGCAGATTGGGCATATATTTTTTTAAGATGAAATTCAAATTTTGTTTAGATGGCAATCCTATGTGAAGCATTGCAATTTAAAGGCGATTGTGGTCTCAATACAATACAATGTTTATAGAGGTTAGTTGAAGAATTATGGTGAATACTTTTAGCAAAAATAATTAAAATAATAGGTTTTTTTGTATAGTGTTGCTTGATGGCTGCAAATCATCAAAACTAGCAAACTGTTTTCTTGATTAGTCTATAAAGTTTATTTCAGAAGAATTTTTTGGTACTTATTGTTAATTACATTTGTTAGAAGAGTTCAAAATATTTTTGGAATGATTAATATCTAATTTAAATATGTAAATATTTATTAAAAAATAAGGAGAATATATGTTTGTGTTCAATTTATGTTGATTTTCATGTTACTTTTGATAAATAGAAGTTAAAGGGGAGTTATAATAGAGGTTGTTGGACCTATCCAAGAGGAAGGCTTTGTATTAATGGCTAGGTTATTTTTTCATTCAGCTACCTGTTGGTAGCTCCTATACATTGTAATTTGTTTCGTTTCAATATTTAAAAGAAAAAAAGAAAAAGAAAAAAAACAAGCTCCCATACATTATAATATGTTTTGTTTCAATTTTATAAAAAGATAGAAACAAAATGAATAGCCCAATAGCGTTCATACAACCTCCTCAACAATGGAGATCATTTCCTTCACTCACCAAACTCCCTTTTTTCTTTATTTGGCTTTGACAAACCATTCAATCAAACATTGGATAGTTGCCACTCCTCTTGAAGGCCTTTGTAAAATTATCTAACTCACAATCTCCCACACAAAATGAGATATGATTTGGGTCTATCCAAGCCTCTTAATCCTCCAATTTGTTTGCAATGATCATATATTCATGTTGCAAGGTCAAATTAAAAACAAATTAAAAATACAATGAAATTTCATCACAATGGTAAATATGTTTTCAATAATTTAACTTTATTTTTCATCAATCTTCAGCAGTGGCAATTACCTTCAAAAGCTTATGGTTTGCAATGGTTTGCAATGGTTAAATTATGATGTACAAAAAAAATTGGAAAAGCTTTAGCATAAATCTAAAATATCTGAAATTCATGGTAATGTTTTCTTGATTGCAAAGTTTGAGCCTTTTGATTAATTAAAAAAAGATTTTTTTTTTAAATATTCTATTGTCAAAATTAAATCATAAAATATAAGAACTATACAAATTTATAATAATAATAAAAAGAAGATTACTCTATTTTTAACCGCTCAATAAATCATCACATAATAGAATCATTATATTTATATCTGTTTTAATAATATTTGAACAACTTAAAAAAAATTCAAAAAAAATTCTAAAAATAGAATCCATAAAAAAATACTTAAAAACAATTCTTTTTAACTTCTTAAACAAAACTCATCAACATCATTCAGTTTATATATTTCTATAGTATCCATTTTAAAATGGCCATTTCACGTTACAAATATAACTAACAATCTTTGAAATATTTCCTAAGAAAAGGTACCGAAAAAAAAACCAGCTTCTTCCAACGCCCAATGCTCGACCTATAATTACCTATAAAACGACGACAAAACCTACGTATTTCCTTTTATGTTAAGCACTTACATTTCAATGACAATTCGTTCAATTTGGCTTCAAATTTCTCAATTGTTGCATTGTCATTCTCATCTAGCCATTCCTCAACCATATTTAGTGCCCCACTGATATCATCTGCAACACGTGTCTGTATTGTTCCCCTGCTCTTGGCCTCCATTAGCCTACTTTTCATGTTGCAAATATAACATTCTAGAGTGTTTTTGGCCAAATGCTTCTTTGCCATTTCTTCATCCTCTTTTCGGAATATCTTTGCATCAGCCACCATTCTATCTATCTCCACCTTGCTCAGTCTCTCACGCTCATTTGTAACAGTAATTCGATTGATTCTCCCTGTTCCCACATCCTGGGCAGAGACTGTAAGAATTCCCTCTACATCCACTAGAAAACACTCTCTTATGTTTGGCACCCCACACCGGGCAGGTGGAATCCCATGGAGGACAAATTCGCCAAGCAAATTATTGTGTGCAACCAAAGCTCTCTCGCCTTCATAAATTGAAATATTTACACTTGTCTGGTTGTCATACTTTGTGGTGAAATATTTCTCCTTCAGAGTAGGAATGGGAGTATTGCGGGGAACTACTACACTCATTACACCATTGCTAACTGCAACTCCAAGGCTCAGAGGAGTGACGTCCATCAAGACTAAGTGAATGATTTCCTTGTTGAGTACAGCTGCCTGCAGAGCTGCACCATAAGCAACTGCCTCGTCTGGATTTACACTTTTGCAGAGCTCCTTTCCCTCAAAGAATTGACTTAACAACTCCTGAACCTTGGGTATACGTGATGAGCCTCCTACTAATACAATGTCGTTTATTTGGTGTTTGCTAAGCTTGGAGTCTTGCAGGCATTGCTTCACTAATTGCATGCATTTGTCAAATAGGTCAGCGTTGAGCTCCTCAAACTTGGCTCTTCTGATCTTTGTGTGGAAATCTTGCCCTTCATACAGGCTATCTATGTCAATTACAGTTTCTACTGCCGAAGACAAACTTCTTTTTGCCCTCTCGCACTCTGAGCGTAGTCTCCGAAGAACTTTGGGATTTCTACCCATGTCCACTTTATACTTTTTGTTGAAGAGCTGAACACAATAATTGAGCACCCTATTGTCAAAATCCCCACCTCCCAAATGCATGTCGCCTCCAACAGCTTTTACTTCAACCTTACCTCTTTCCACTGTAACAATAGATACGTCAAAGGTACCTCCTCCAAGGTCGAAAACTAGAATGTTTCTTGTTCCTTCTTCCAATGCATCAAAGCCATAAGTTATTGCTGCAGCCGTGGGTTCATTGATGATCCGCATGACATCAAGCCCTGCAATCTTACCGGCATCTTTAGTTGCTCGCTTCTGTGAATCATTAAAATAAGCAGGCACGGTAATCACAGCTTTCTTCACACCACACTGGAGGTATTGCTCGGCTATCATCTTCATTTTTACCAACACCATGGACGAGATTTCCTCAGCCGCAAATGGCTTTTTCTCACCTTTATATGTCACTTCAATCATAGGCTTCTCATTCTTACCGGGAATGATAGTGAAGGGCCACAATTGTTTGTCAGACTGCACCAAGGGATCATTGTATCTTCTTCCAATGAGTCTCTTAACATCATACACAGTGTGGGTAGGATTAGTTGAAATCTGAAAGTTGGCAGCTTCTCCAACAAGTCTTTCATCGGGGGTGAAAGCAACCATGGAGGGAGTGGTTCTGTTTCCTTGGTCATTAGCAATAATTTCAATTCTGTCATGCTGCCACACTCCCACACAGCTGTAAGTTGTCCCGAGATCAATGCCAATAGCCTTATCTTTGACCTTCCTGGCCATGTTATATTCTACATGAATGTAAGAAGAGTATTTAGAAAATTTGCAGTTAATGTAATCACATGAATTAATGTAATCACATGAAACTGCTGTTATCAATTCCTAGATGAAAATTCCAAGAACAGAATGCAACCTTAAACATATTGCAAAAGCCTTATAATGTGAAAGGAAGAGGCAGAGGACTGAGGAGAAAACAAAAGACTATTACAGAGAACAAAAGAACATAGATCAACCCAAAATGATATGTGTCTATATATATTTCAAAGACATAAGGTTTAATAATATAAGACAGAGCTGCTGCTCTGTGTTGTGGTCAGAAAAATAAGAAAAAGAGAGACACCTGTTCGTTGACTGCTTCAAACTGTTGCCGTGCTCTCGTACAACTACGATAAAAGACTCTAAAAGCTGCGTATATGGCGAACAAAGAGAGCAATAAATAAACGATTAGTTACAATTAAATGAGCATCGTCAATCGGAGAGGAAAAGTGTGAGAATGAAGATTTTGCAATTAATTCTCATTTGAATGTCTGAATAGAGAATGAGGAGGAAGGCAGTTATGGATCTGAGCTGATGATAGAAATCCTGCACGCTTGAATGGACGAACAAAATAGACAGGGAGAATATGAATGGTCTTTAGCATTCATTTAAATTTCTTAATTGTTGGAATTTTCTTTGAACATAAACTGGATCCTGATTTGTATGAATGTCGCCTGGTATTTGTTTATTGAATAAACTAATACAATCTCGAATCCCGATAATACTGAGGGAAATAACTAAGAAAAGGCATGGTAAAATGAGAACTATTGCATAGTTAATTAAATTGAGTGAAGAAAACAGAGAAATGACCTAAAAGACAGCTTCCACATATATAAGTAAACCACATTTTATATTTTCATTAATGATTCCGACAAACAGATAATCAAGTGCCTTCATCCAAATCCAAGATGCTTTAAACCAAACATCAATGGGTCGTTAAAATGAAATGCATGAAAATCCAATCAGGAGGGCTCGTCAGGGTAAAAATCTCCTTTGAGGGTTTGCATTGTGCAGGGTCATTTTATAATAAACATATTCTATATTTGTTGTTACGAATTCAAAAGATCCACATCCCATAACAAGTTTCAGGCCAACAAAGCTGTGGCGGAAGCTGAATAAGCAGAGGAGAAATGAAACAAAACAGAGCAAATAAAAACAGAGGTAAAAGAAACGTTGCTAAATAAATAAATAAATATATATATATATATATATTCACACAAATCTGATTTATAAAACATAACTGTTGCTTTTTTATTTCATACACATTAAATCAGAACATATATTCCTCTGTTCTGTTCTTCAAACAGCAATATACTTGTAATCTTTGTCTTACTGAGCACCCATTAAACTGCCCCTGTTCTGGCCATAATACTTCTGTTCTAGCTGCAGCAATTTTAAACTTCTGCTCATTTTCTTGTCTTCCTCTAAAAAATAAATAACTAGGGGAAAGAATTGAGTATTGAGCACATTCCAATTCTTGTGATAGAAGTTGTTGATTTAATATCCAATACTTGCTGATTTAATGTCCAACCTTTGTATAACATTGCACCAATAGTTGTATGATAAGTACCAATAATTGAATGAAATATACCATTTGTTGTGAAAAGTAACCAATCATGTGATGCTACATCAACTGCACAAGTATTGGGACCCTTTTGCACACCTATTGGTTTCACTTTTTTTTGTGGCTGTTTTGGACACCTTGGCAAAAAGCATGCTGATGTGGCATCATATTTGATGATGTGGCCCTGAAACCTTAGTTATAAGCAGGGGACTTGCCAAGTAAGCTGCTGTACAAAAATCGGAGTGATTTGAAATTTCCACATAGAATTTTGAGAAACGCGAAGTTAGGGTGCACAACTACTGGGTCCTTTCCCCTAGACTATACATATATACACAGCTAAACTAAGAACAGCTTTAACAAATATATTAAATGCACTGACAGGATATACATACAAAGTCTACAAGAAAGATTATAAAATGGGTTTTTTTTTAAAAACACTATCTGCAGCATGGAAGCCCATACGTATGTGATGGTTAAGAAGAAATCACAGCTAAAATGTACTACTGAGGAGTAAATGATGGTTGTTGGTGATTAATTCCAACATGTTTTGATTTGTAGAAATGGTTGCAGTTATCAATGCACTATCCTAAGCTGACAGTTTTCAAACAAATTGTCATTTGGTGGACACCATATTATGTGGTTTTGGAAAAAGATATTGGTATTATTATAATTGCCGAAACAATTATCTGCCACTACAAAAGCTCCTGCTGCCATCTGGGCTTATTGTTACGATATTCATGCACGATTGGATTTCGTGAAGGGGGTTGGTCTGTTTTCCTTTTTCGAAGCAGAATAAGGGCATCTGTGCCATTTATGGGTAAACTTGTGAATTTTGTGTGTAATAGAATTTCAGCCTAACCTATGCCTTGTGTAATGCACTATAGTAAGGGGGCAGAGTTTTTGAAATTTTATTTTGCTGCTTCTCGCTTAGGGGCACTATATCCCACATGAATGCCAATTGACAGTATCCTCAAAATTGTGAAATGATGCACTAGGATTTTAGAGAGGATATCCATCCCAAGGCACACTTCTTTTCAAATCATAATGCTTCACTTTGAGGAAACTAATGTGATAACACGAACTGAACAGGCTTCCATATTTTTTTCACATGTGATAAGTTGTGAGAGATAAAGAGTGATAGGGGAAAGTGAAATCAGCCATGGTGACTGCGAAATCAAGTATTGTCAGGGGCAAAATTACAACCATCAGCGTGCAGGCTCATTTCAAACATGGTTGAGTAAGTCAGAGCCCTTGATTTAGTGTAGAATAAAAACCCATTAGGGTTTTAAGGGAGAAACAGAGGCCAGATGAGAGGAGAAGTGAGATTACCAGATATGACAGCAAGGCTAAGAGCCTAAAGGGGATTAAGTTGCATACAAACAGCGATGCAGGCCTGCTCCAATTATTTGGGGGAGAATTTGAATGGTTTGGTGTAGTAATACCTTTCGAGCTCTAAATGAAGTCCACAAAATAAAATAAAATCTATGTATTTGTGATGAAAACTGTTTCATGAGCATTTATAGGGATTTAATTTACAGGTTTAGAGAAATGTCTGCATCAATTTGCGGCTCAAAAAGTGATGAAAATCACATTAAAAAAACAAGTAAATGCAATAGTTGCTCTCAAAATAAAAAATCGGTGATGCACGCGTAAACAGCTTGCTAAGGACCATAGCATACACCTTTTCCGAGCGCAACTGAACAGCTACCTACATAATCTTAGCAGTGCTGCAAAAGTAATGTGAAAAATAAATGAGAGAGAAAAGTAAGATTACCTTTTATAAGTCTCCAGAATTCTCCGTGAATGGCTTTCCTCTGCAATAAAAGATGATGAGGGTATAACAAGCCGAGTCTGGACTTAGAAGCCGAGCTCACGACTTCCAAGATAATAGCTGTAGACTTCGAATAAAAATAACGGATGCATGTCCACCTTTTAATTTCAACTGAACAATTTTTTTCCCGCTCATAATAATTGATAATTTTTTATTAGTTAATTATCTCATTCTCTCTCCCCAAAATAAATAAAATGAATATTGTATTTATTTCTTTAACTATACATTTAATTAAATTCGCCTATTCTACATCATCAATCTAATTTAATCCTTTCAATTTAATAAATAAAATTAGTATTGCATTTATTTTTTTAAGTATGCATTTAATTCTCTCAACTATTTCATGAGAGAGAGGGGGAAGAGGTAGAGAGGTGAATGAGGGAGAGAGGATGAGGTAGAGAGAAGTAAAGAGGGAAGTAGGGAGGGAAGGAGAGGTAGAGAGTGGGGAGAGAGATATAAAGAGATACAAAAGAGAGGAGAGGTGAGATAGAGATAAATAAAGAGGAAATGAGGAAGACAAGAAGAGGTAGAGAGATAGGTCTAGAGAGATATGGAGATCTAAAGAGGGACAAAGATAGAAGGAGAGAGAGGAAGAAAGATAGGTCTAGAGCTTGAAGAGGGAGAGAGATGTTGGGCTTAAGGTATCTCAACCTCAAAGTCCTAATATGATGTTAATTGTTGCATATATTGTTATATCCCATGTTTCTAACTTCCTATTGTCACATCAACTTTGTGGGACCTTTTTGTGAGGGGGAATCCTACATGGAAGGTAAGACTGTGACATGGATTCCTAAGTTAAAGGAAGTTGGTGCCCACTTAGGGGTCCTAAATTTTAAGGGACTAGTGTCATAATATTCTATGTTGGGACTATGATGGTTTCCCATTATGACTATGACAACTACTAGTTCAGTGGAAGAATCATGGAGAGTTAATGCTTGGCAACTAGCATTTATGGTGGAGTTCACTTTTGACAAGTGGTGTGAGGTAAGGAAGGCACCTATTCTTGGTTATGACAGTTTATACATTGAACATGCATTGCATTAGGCTAGATGGTTGTTATGGATGAGATAGGTGTTAGTGTTTTGGAAATTGCTATGTGCAACGTGTCATGGAAATGGCAATTTGTTGTTTTTGACACCACTTACCTCTTACTTGTGGGATTTAGATTTTGGAAACCATGGGCATCTACCTTTTTCATGTTGAGCTCTATAAATATTTTAATGCATTGTTGTATTTTATGAGATATCTTTATTATTTTTTGAAATGTTGTTATGTTGTTAGAATTACTTCAAAATTATTTGTTGTTGTAACTATTCATGTAGAGCATTGGCTCGATGTATTGTATTGTATTGCTTAGTTATTGTAATACAATTGAGCTTTGTGTTTGGAGTGTGGGTTTTTTCTTGAAAGACTTTTGCCATGTAAATACAGTCTTATGGTTTTATTTGTTTAAATTTGAAATATATATGCACATCTAAACTATAACTATTTGAGGGTTTGTAAGAAATTTTTGTGCATTCATGCTTCTCTTTGATTAGCATTGGAAGCATTATTCCACACTCAACTTTCTTTCAATTGGTATCATAGACTCGCCAACTTTGTTATCTTTGTTGTGTAGAAGGGTTTTTGTGTTGACCTTGTTTCAATAGGAATTTTATAGAAAAAAAATTGTAACCTTGTTGCAGTTGTGAGATGGCAAGCACATCCAACAATGTGTGTGTGTGTGTGTGTGTGTGTGTGTGTGCGTGTGTGTTGGGTGAAAATTTTGTAAACTCAAGAGAGCTTACAAAATGTGGGTTTCACCGCAGTATGTGAGACAATATCTCTTAGAAGGAAAGATATGGTCCCTCCTACTTGTAAGGGAAGGCTCCCCCTTTGTACTGCAAACTATATCTAGTATTATCCTATATGCTAACTTTACACTAATCTAGGATGATACAATTACTTTACTCTCTTTTTTCAAAGTAAGTATCTACCCAATTCTCTATTTAGAATAGAGCAACAAAATAATTTTAACTTGCAGTAATCTTAAGAATCTATGCTAATTAAGAGCAAAGTGTCCATAAGAGTACAAAGCCTCCCGTTGCTCCCTTTTTTCTGAAAATAACTTTGCAGGGACGGGAAAGTAACTACAAAGCTCAAAGTCTTCTTCTAATTATTGGCCTATCAACCTTTTACAAATGACTCTTTTTTCTTACAATAAACTTTCAAGTACAATCAAGCAGAATAAACCAAGAAGCTCATGAAAGATCAAAGACTTTCCATGACTTCCTTTAAAGCTTCAAGAACAAAGATGACATAAGTGTAGCTCAAAAAATTCAACATACACTTCACCTTAAATGCACAAATGTAGAAGGTAAAAGCAACACAAAGACTGCAAAATATCTCTTTGCTTGAGCATGAAACATTAGCTTCAAACGTGATAAGTAGCTCAAAGACTACAAGATCAAGTTTGAGAACATTACACTAATGATAAATTGTGAGATTATGCTTGAAGCAATGAAGATCAAAGAGACCAATAGATAGCACAATAACAAGAGAGACAAAATATTTGATGAGAATAAACTGTATTCTAATCAAGATGCAAAAGAGACCAACTGGATCATCAAGAATTACATATAATGTATGATGAGCCTGCTTATAAAGGCAAGGCTAAGAGACAAGAGAGCACACAATGATGACATGTGGCTCAATGAGATGCAAGGGTAGGTAGGGGTAGGTAGGAGAGAGTAAAATATTCCACATGAGGTAGATCACCCACCGAAGGTGGAATTATCACCCCACAATAAGTGGATATGATAAAGTAACAACAATATCACACCATAAAAGGTGGAATTTCTCCTACATACACAATCCCAATGTATGCACATCTCCCTAAGTGTTTCATATGCAAACTACAATGTGGTGCATGTATCTAAGTAAACTTAAGTAAAGTGTAATTATATCCAAGATGAATAAATAATTACACCAACATAAACACAATAAGCAGCTCAAAGACTACAAGATTGAGTTTAAATATCTTTCAAATAACACCACAATACTCACAATCAACTCGGAATAATGTCGTCACATTACAACTCGTTCCTGTTGAACACAATGTACCACTAAGAGGGGGTGAATCAGTGGTTCCTAAAATATTTTTCTTTTAAACTGTAAAGCGGAAAATTGCGATCGAACCCTAGTTGCTCTCCCCTCTTCCAACTCCAAGGAGAGAGAAGGGAGGTTCACTCTAGGGTTGATGGTTTTCACTTAGGGGAGAGACTTTACATTCAAAAGAGGGGTTGGAACCCACAAGATCCAATCCCACACAATGCAAGATTGGATGCTAAATGAGTTTCAAGGGTTATGACAGCAAGGCTACCCTCTTTTGTAAAGAATGTTGATAGAAGAATTAAGCTAGGAATGTATTGAAAGTGAGAAAGATTCGCTTATAAACTGAGATAGGGATACAGTATGGAGCTGCAGACCTGGAATTAGCAGTAAAATGTCGATACGGCGCTGTCCTGCAAATTTGAGCAAAAGTTGTCGGGATGATGGCGCCCGGCGCCACGGTCCTCCGAAAAATCTGCGAAACGAAGGGGGATCTGTTCGTCTCTGCACAAGGATTCCAGATCTTCAATTTCAGCCGCGTACCTGCAACCTACACACAGAAAAGCGAAGACGATTGGGGGGTTAGGGATTAGGGGTTTGCCTTTAGGTCAAACCCCGATTTTGGAATTAACCAAGAAATGAGCAATGTTGTAAATGTAAATGTCTGTAATGTAAAACAAGTACTAATACCTTGTTGTAAGGATGTTTGTATCCTTATGTGCGAAGGTATAGATGTTGTATGTTGTATGTTGTAGTAGTATGTTGTAAGTGATCTCCTCTTCAATGGTTGAATCCTTGTCTTGAATGCAACACTTAGCCTTGAATGGAGACTTGAAATGATCAATTGCTTGAAGGAATGCTTGAATGCTTGAATGCTTGAATGCTTGAGTATAGTTTCCACGCTTTTTCCGTCATGTATCTATCTCTCCCAAATGAGAGAGGAAAATGTAGTTTATATACTTGTCATTTAGGGCTGATAGACTGATTTTCCCGACCTTAGGCCGACCAGGAAAGATAATTTTCCCATTTGCAAACATAAAGACCTGAAGTCCAAAAGAGACCGGGCCCAAAATAGGACCCAGGGACCAGGGCGTTGGGCGCCATGGTCCTGGGGGACCAGGGCGCTGGGCGCCCTGGTCCTGAAGGACCAGGGCGCTGGGCGCTCTGGTCCCACCTCCCGGGACAGCAGGGTGCAAAGGAGTTTCAGGCCAGGGTGCAAGAAAATGCAATTTTCAGTGTCATAATCAGGTTTCGGGGTCTCCATTCAGGTTGCGTGTTGCGTCGCCATCGTGAAGACTGAAATGCAGTCGAAATTGCAAGTGTCGCAATTTTAGGACGCTACATTTAGCCCCCACTTTAGCGGGAGTATAGGTGTATGCTCATACTTCCGGTAAAGTACAAGGAAACAACATTGAAAGACTTTCACCACGTCAAGGAGGCAAGATACACCAAGCCCCCAGTGGACTAAGGATCTTACGACTTCGATTGACAAAGTAAAAGGGAAGATCACGAGGGAGAACCATGACTGTCAGTAGTAAGGTTCCCTCACTATGAGTCATGCAAGAAAGATATCAAAAAATTTCAAGGCAAGGTTAAATTTGCCAAGAAATTTTCAAGTATCTTGAAAAGATATGAACGGGATGTATGCCCCCCTACGTTAAAGCGATCGCACATGCCTCACCGGGGGTGATTGCTTTAAGGTAGTGATACATATAAGAAAATGAGAAGGGAAAGGAGCACATTATCGCAAAGATTTAGCCCCCAAGTGTGGGATAAACCCAAGGATAATAGACACAAAACACAAAGCACAAGGTGACTTCGCTTTCCTCGGGGTTAGTATGTTGTATGATAATTCATGTATATATATCATATGTATGTATGCATAATTGTTCTTCATTCCCCAATCAAGGAAGGTCACCTAGAAGAAGGGAACACATGTGTCTTTTGAGTCAACATGAGAGAGATCGAGAGATCTCAATGCTTTGCATCGTCCTCAAGTAGACAACACTAAGGACAACAAATAGAAGAATGAGAATAACATATAGAAGAAGTAACACAAGAGAGGAGGAGAGAATCTGCTATGCTAATGTAACTAGTCTAGCATGTCATCTACCCCCCAATCTTGCTGATCAATGTTTCGGGAAGGCAGGGAACACGCTAGAGGAGGAACATTCAACACAGCAGATGGAGCTATCACAAGATCCAAACAAGGGCTATGTTCATGTTCCAAGCCACGTTGTTCTTGTCTAGGAGCTAGGATAAGTGCTTTAGAAAATTCGTTAGATAAATGGTTATCAATATCAACAAGTTCATATTCACTATCAGAATGAACAGGAGAAGTAGCATTTTCATCATGAATAACATTTTCATCTATATCATCATCAAGATTTATAAAAATAGGATCTTTAACTCGCACAAGATCAAGACCATCATGCATCTTATGTTTAGGAGATTTTGGCTCAATTTTCGGCTGAGGAGAAAATGGAATAATGCTTGTTGAAGGTGTATTTGGAGATTGCAAAGTTTGAGCTCTAAGACGACGCTTTCGCCGACATTCACGTGCAGAACGATTTCGTCTAGTCTTAGTAGGAAGTGAAGAAGATTGAGGAGGAGGAATGTTCTCATCCTTATCACTTGGGTGTTTAGGTTGTGGTCTCTTAGGTTGAACAATAGGAGAAGAAGAAGGTCTCTTCTCTCTATAAAAGGAAGGAGGAGGAACTGCTCCATATAAAGGAGGAATTTTTGGTTTAGGAAGAAGACCAAGTCCATCATGACGAGGAGGTATAGGTCTACTTTTAGGAAGTTTATTAGATATAGACATAGTCACATCCATAGGGATGGGTTGGGAATCTTCTTGAGGAAAGACATTAGTTTTATCTTTCAAAGGAAGAACTTCCTTCTCAAGAATGATAGGAATGTCAAGTTTGGGTGTTCTAGGTTCACTTAGAGATAGGATCATATCTGTTTTCCACTTTTGATAAGATTTGAAAAGATGATCACTTCGCGGAGGAAGAGATTGGAATTGTTTAGGCCAAAAGTAATCAAGAGGAACGCTAGAAGTTCTTTCAGCTGGTTTAAAGAGACTATGATTGACAGTAACAACTTCACCATTATGGGGAAATTTCAAACACTTATGAATAGGAGAAGCAATAGCTTTCATGGAAGATAGCCAAGGATAGCCAAGCTTCACACGAAATTGTTCGGAAGATGGTATAATAGCAAAGTTCACATCAAGGGATTTGTTATGGACCTCAATAGGAAATGTAATAGAACCAATTGCAGGAGAAGAAAATGCATCAAATAGTTTCACAATCACATCTGTTTTGTCATATATCACTTGATTCAATTGCAAAGTAAAAAGAAATTCTTCAGTAATAACATTAACCATGCACGAAGGATCAATAAGCACTCCACGGCAAGGTGTATTCTTGATTTTTGCAACTATGTATAAAGGACCATCAGGTGCCCTAATGGTTTCACTGGAATCAAATGTGATGGAAGGTTCTTTAGGGTTTTCTTGCTGCTCTACAAAGTTAATCACATTCGGAATCATAGACACAAGACCATCAGATGAAAGAGAGGAATCATTAGCCTCAATCGCATTAGAGGTATGAGAAGAATGAGAAGGTAATGGATCAGTAAAAATCTGAAGATTTTGGTTAGGAGGAGCTACAGATGTATTGCCTTTATCATTCACTCCAGAAACAGAAAGAGTATTATTATCAATCAAATCTTGAATTTTACCCTTTAAAGAAAAACATTTTTCAGTATCATGCCCAGGCTGACGATGAAATTGACAAAAAGCTTTGTTATCAAAATAAGGTGAAGTAATCTTTGCAGGATCAATTTGCCTTATAGGAGGAAGAGTAAGCACATTTTGTTCCAATAACTTATTCATAATACTATGCAATGATTCATTCAAAGGAGTATACTTTCTTTCTTTCTTGAAAAATTTAGAAATAGGAGGCACACCTGATGCTGCATTCACATTGTTGTTGATGATGTTTTCATTGAATTTGATGGAATCTCTGTTCAGTTTAAACTTTCCAAATGGTTGTTGACTGCTATCACCCTTATCACTCGGAGCCATAGGATGTGATTGTTCCATTTGACTCACAGTCAGTTGATAATTGTGAAGAGTTGCACACAACTGTTGGAAAGAAGTAAACTCAGAAAACAGAAGTTTGTCTCGAATATGTTTTTGTAAATTAGAAATAAAGATTCTTTGAATATCATTGTCAGGCACTGGAAAAGAAATTTGAGCATACAAATGCTTATATCTACCAATGAAATCAATCACTTTTTCTTTAACACCTTGTTTACAATGCATTAAATCAATCAAAGTAACTTTAGGACTTATATTGTTTTGAAATTGTTGAATGAAAGCATTTGCAAGTTGTTCGAAAGAAGTAATAGAATAGGAAGGCAACGAGCAATACCATTGTAGGGCTTTGTCTCTTAATGTTCTAGTGAACAATTTTGCAAGCAACCTTTGGTCATAAGCAAAATCAGTACATATTGTTTGAAAAGTCTTAACATGCGTTAGAGGATCACCTTTACCATTATAAAGCTCCAAATGCGGAATTTCAACATGTTTAGGGGGAATAGCTCGAACAATGTCAAGAGAAAGTGGGCTCGCAACATCAAATGTGGGCACACTAAACTTAGATTGATTCATAGAGGCAATTTGTTGCTGTAAAGAAGAGACAATTTGTGCAAGATTGTTAATGGTCGCTTCAGTCGAAGAGTTCATATTAGACGTGTTAGATTGAGATGGAGGTGTTATGTTATTGAAAGAAGGTAAAGAGTAAGGTGGTGGGACTCTATGATAATTAGTCATAGGAGATGATTGGACAGGAGGAACACTACAAGGAGGAATGGAATGATTGAATGAATTGCCCCCTTGCATCATGTTCATTTGTGGAGATGTAATAGGAATACTCATTGAAGGAATGAATGAAGAAGTTGGATTGAATGAAGGAAGAGGGTTAATTGAAGAAGAGGGATTGCCCCCATGACTAGTGATCATAGGAGGAATGTCTTGTGTAGAAGTAGCCATTATGTTTGATGTAAAGGTAGGTATGCTAGCAATAGAAGTCGTCAAAGGAATAGAATGATTGACTTGAGTAGGAGGTTGTGTATAACCCAAATTTTCAGCACAACTCTTCATAGGCATCACATTCGAATCCACAATGTGTGCAATACCACGCAAAATATCAATTCCATTCTTATCACTTTGAAGCATACGTTTTAGACCCTCAATTAAAGGAAGAGCTTGACTATCGGGGTATTCTTGAGACATCCATTGTCGAAAATCGTCAAATTGGTTATCCAATTTTGAAAGTTGTTCTTCAGAAACCTCATGGAGAGCTTCTTCATCATTAGGAGGATTAGAGGAATTACCCATGTCCTCGTTAAAAAGGCTATTCAAATTAGGTTCCATCTCCTCAGTAGTTAAACCTCGGAAAGACTTAATTCTACGGCTTCGTCTAACGGGAATAGTGTAAGTAGGGCTTATTGTTGTAAAACTCATGCACTAGAGAGGGAGAGAAAATTTTGAATTTAGAGGTAGCAATTTTCAGTAAAATCAGCCAATCTTCTGGATTTAAGCTGTTAAATACAATCAGGACAATCTCCCGAAATTTCAGAAAAAATGTCAGGGACCGTGGCGCTTCGGAGTGCACACGGTCCTGGCAACTTTTTTCGAAATTTGCAGGGATGAAAGTTATGATGATTTTAGAGCTAATCTGAAAAAATTGAGTGATTTTACGATCTGTAGATAGGCCAAATTAAAGTTGCAATCTCGAAATTGAACCCTACCAAGATTGTCGAAAAATGCAAAATTTGAATTTTGAAAAAAGAGAGGGAAACTGAAATTTTGAATTTTATGATTTTAGAGGGAATGTCAAGAGCAATGCAAATTTTGAAATTTAAAAATTGACTCAATTTCACGCAAAATTCAATTTTGAAAACGGAAATTAAAGTTGTTGTAATTAAGCACTTAATTTCAAAAGTCACAAATTGTAAGAATTTGAATAAAGCACTAAAATTTCGAATGAGTGCAAACACACTTTTCAGATTTAGGACAGTAAGAACACAATTTTGACACAAAATTTCAATTTTAATGATTTTTGAATGTTTAGAAGCCTTAATCCAAGCAATCACAAGACCAACTTTGACTGTAATTTTGAAAGTGTTATAATTGATAAAATCAGCCAAAATTCTGGATTTTAGCAGGAAAATACAGTAAGATCTAGCTCCCGAAATTTCGGAAAAAATGTCGGGGACGATGGTGCTCGGAGTGCACACGGTCCTTGCAACTTTTTTCCAAATTTTCAGGGATGAAAGATATTGTGATTTTATTGCGGAATCCAAAGTTACAGCTGATTTGGAGATGTTTTGATCAGTGAAATTGTCGGACAAAGGTTGAATCAAGAGGGTTTCAAAAATTAGGGTTTTAACACTTAACCACTTAATTTTTTAAAATTAAAGCATAGATATGAATTGATAATTTGTAATAGAAGGGCAGATCTGAAACAAGCATTAACATTTAGACATTTCACAAGTTCAATTACTAAAAAGAAAATTTAGGGTTTTTTATGCAATCACCTATAAAATTTTGCAAAAGATCAAACATGGAAATGTAATCAAGGAATCAATTTTCAGATCTAAGCATGAATAATCAGAAAGGATGTTCACGTCGGGTTCACCAAAATGTAAAGCGAAAAATTGCGATCGAACCCTAGTTGCTCTCCCCTCTTCCAACTCCAAGGAGAGAGAAGGGAGGTTCACTCTAGGGTTGATGGTTTTCACTTAGGGGAGAGACTTTACATTCAAAAGAGGGGTTGAAACCCACAAGATCCAATCCCACACAATGCAAGATTGGATGCTAAATGAGTTTCAAGGGTTATGACAGCAAGGCTACCCTCTTTTGTAAAGAATGTTGATAGAAGAATTAAGCTAGGAATGTATTGAAAGTGAGAAAGATTCGCTTATAAACTGAGATAGGGATACAGTATGGAGCTGCGGACCTGGAATTAGCAGTAAAATGTCGATACGGCGTTGTCCTGCAAATTTGAGCAAAAGTTGTCGGGACGATGGCGCCCGGCGCCACGGTCCTCCGAAAAATCTGCGAAACGAAGGGGGATCTGTTCGTCTCTGCACAAGGATTCCAGATCTTCAATTTCAGCCGCGTACCTGCAACCTACACACAGAAAAGCGAAGACGATTGGGGGGTTAGGGATTAGGGGTTTGCCTTTAGGTCAAACCCCGATTTTGGAATTAACCAAGAAATGAGCAATGTTGTAAATGTAAATGTCTGTAATGTAAAACAAGTACTAATACCTTGTTGTAAGGATGTTTGTATCCTTATGTGCGAAGGTATAGATGTTGTATGTTGTATGTTGTAGTAGTATGTTGTAAGTGATCTCCTCTTCAATGGTTGAATCCTTGTCTTGAATGCAACACTTAGCCTTGAATGGAGACTTGAAATGATCAATTGCTTGAAGGAATGCTTGAATGCTTGAATGCTTGAATGCTTGAGTATAGTTTCCACGCTTTTTCCGTCATGTATCTATCTCTCCCAAATGAGAGAGGAAAATGTAGTTTATATACTTGTCATTTAGGGCTGATAGACTGATTTTCCCGACCTTAGGCCGACCAGGAAAGATAATTTTCCCATTTGCAAACATAAAGACCTGAAGTCCAAAAGAGACCGGGCCCAAAATAGGACCCAGGGACCAGGGCGTTGGGCGCCATGGTCCTGGGGGACCAGGGCGCTGGGCGCTCTGGTCCCACCTCCCGGGACAACAGGGTGCAAAGGAGTTTCAGGCTAGGGTGCAAGAAAATGCAGTTTTCAGTGTCATAATCAGGTTTCGGGGTCTCCATTCAGGTTGCGTGTTGCGTCGCCATCGTGAAGACCGAAATGCAGTCGAAATTGCAAGTGTCGCAATTTTAGGACGCTACATAAACCAAGCCTTGAGTACTGGTTAACAACCTAAACACTGAACAATCAAACCGGTAAGATAAGAGTGGATATCAAAAGAGTCAAATACACAGATGCATAACCCACAACACCGGATGTACGAGGAAAACCCAATATGGGAAAAACCTCAGTGAGAAATATTGTTGGAGTCTACTGCTCCAATCCAACCTCACAATAAAACAATAGATTACAATGATTTAGGGAACCAACCCAAGGAGCACCAACCCCTATTGATTGAGGGCACCAACCCAAGGAGCACCAACCCCTGCACCAAGAACCAACTCAGTGTATGTGACGAAATACAATTTTAACACAGTGATAGCATCTAGTTGCAAATGAGTTCTGCAACACCTAATCAATTGATTTTTGTCGGTTAACAACCTCCTCTTCTTCACTGGTTCTCACACTATCGGTTATCTAATTACTCTCTCTGATCACTCACCAGTTACTCCCAGCCTTTCTTCTCTCTCTCTCTTAGCCTCACACTTCATAGTGTCACTCTTGGATGCCTTCCTAACGAATCACTCATTGCCGGTTTGTTTGACTGTTAGAACTGCAACAGTTTGTCGGTTACTCTGTCTCTACTGGTTAGACCCTCTCACCGGTTCATCCTACTAACACACACTGTAACTCTCTGAGAAATAACTCTAAGGAAGATAGTCTTTCTTCTTGCTCAGGCTCTCTTCTCTCTCACACCTCGCATCCAGCATCAACTGATTTCAGTCTTGAGCTAAAATATTTATCTTTTAGGGTTCCCGCCAAAGGCTGCATTCAAACAGTGTCGTGTTAGGTTTTTCCTTCACCAACTCGATTTGTATTAGATTTGATTCGATCTATTTTTCTGGAATGGTGATTTGCATCACACCAAATAGAACTTCCATCTCCTCGCTTTTCGATGTGCATTTTCTATTTTAGGATGTCTATGACATGCTTTTCTGCATTTCTCTGTCAATCACCATTAATGGCTCGACTGTTTCCTTCAACAAGTGGGTACAAAGACCAGATCTTCTTGCAAGGTTAGTTCAATCATCTTGCCACCTTGTCTTCCTTGAGCCGCAATATTCTTCCATCCTTCCATGATTTTTGAGTCCTTCATTAAAGTTGACCTGCTTGTTGACTACTACATCGATGAACACTTCACCGACCTTTGCATACTAGCCACCTAGTTTCCACCTGTCATCCTTGTCAACATCCACCTATGCTTGGTTTGTTATGCTCGGTTTGCTATGTCGGTATGACATCCTTCACTGACCAAGATTGACTACCGATTCAACTCACCTTACTAGTATAACCTAACTTCATCAGTGGTATGTCATACCTATTGAACTCTTCTCTGTTGGTGGATCAACTTGGCCTTCCATCAAACATGTCGGTCCAACTACTCAGTCCATTTACTGGCAACATTAAATGTCTCTGTGTATACTGGTTCACATCCTTCAATTCTTCTTTTTCTTGCTTGCTTTGGCTTGCCGATGGTCCCGCTTTACCGGTAGATGATGCATTTCATGTGTACTGACAACATGTTTTTATATCTTCTTACATACATATGGATTGACATCATCATGTCTTACTTCCCCATACCAGTCACCACTACTTACTCATTGGTGACCATGCCATACCAGTTGAGATCAATGACAACCTAATGCCAACAATGCCAATAGTTCCAACACAAATATTGAAAGCAACTTGTCTCTTTTATTGATTGCAATTTGATTTACAGCTAAAAACAAAGTTTTAGAGTGCTTCCCAAACTGACAGAGTTTTGTTGCATTACCCAAAAGATTGAAAAAAGATCCTTATTACAATGAAAATCCTCATATATATAGAGGAGAGGTGCAACATGAAACTAGGAAAGTTATAACTAATTTGTGACTAAGTCAAAGGTAGAGTCCTATTTGACTTAGAACATGTGCATTCCTACATGTGTACTAGTGCATACATAGAATGACACTTGAGGTGTCAATTGAATTTACAAAATGCCACTGCACTAGAGATGCATAAAAATGACTAAGTGTTTGGATCTCCACCTTGAACATCATCATCTCCATTTTTCTTCAATAAATCTTCATATTGTTGCAAGGTAGCTTGTATTTCAGAGTTATCTGGTTCCAGTGTGTGGAATTTGGCATTTGGAGTGGAGTCTAGTATGAATTTGAAGAATTCTCAGAGTTGGATTGTAAAAAAAACCAGAAAATTGCAAGGAGGGGTTACTTTGGTGCAATTCGGGTTTATAAACCCGATTTACACCAAAAGGGTGACTTTGGTGCAAATCTAGGTTATAAATCTGATTTACACCAAGAAGGGGGGACTTTGGTGCAAATTGGGGTTATAAACCCAATTTACACCAAGAAGGGAGATTTTGGTGCAAATTGGGGTTATAAACCCAATTTCCACTAAGAAGGGGGACTTTGGTGCAAATTGGGGTTATAAACCCGATTTATGCCAAAAAATAAAAACTAACTCCTAAAAAGAGAATTTGACAGTTTTTTAGACTTGCCAAATTGAGACTCGAATCAAGATGATTTCTCAAGAGCCTGACTACACATGAGGGGGTTTGGCAAGCACCTCGACATGAGTTCTTAGAGGGTATGGGCTTTGAAACAGATAAATTTTGTAGGGGTTATCCCACAATTTTGAGCAAGCCAAAATTGAGGATAACTATATATATGGAAATATTTAATGGTGACAATTTCGAGTTGTGGAAATTCAAAATAGAGGATATCCTCATGGATATGGTTTCTTAAAAAAAACTATTGCTACACTACAAGTTGATTGTGATTTAATGGATCAGAAAGCTAAGGTTTTGATAAGACTCTATTTGGTTGATTCAGTGCTCCTGAATGTCCATGAAGAGAAGACTACAATTGTAATTTGGAAGAAACCTAGAGATAAAAATTATCAGGGGAAATCTTTGGTCAATAATTTGTTCCTAAGAAAGTCTTTTATATTCTTTGAAGATAGAGAAAGGAGGATTCGTTGTAGATCACTTGATTACATTCAATGTAATTGTTGCCAATTGGCTCTATTAGTTTGAAGATTGATGATCAAGACAAGTGTGCATGTTTTTGTTATGTTCTTTGTCGAACTCATGGGATCACCTGGTTATGGTTGTTGGAAGTACTACAACCACTTTCAAAGATGGAGGATGTGGTTTCCTCACTATTGTCTAAAGAAATGAGAAGGAAATCTTTTGAGATGGCTAAGTATGCCCTAGTTGCTCATGGTAGATCAATGGAGAAAGGAAAGAAGAAGGACAAGAAATCTAAGTCTATGTCTTTTGGGAGATCTAAGTCTCCTAGAAAGTCCAAGTGAAAAATATTGACAGTTTATTACCAATTTTTACATTTTTGGGGAAAAAAATCAGGCCCAACAATGACTCTAGATTAATCGTGATCAACTGTGACTATTTCCAAATTATTACTTCTTTGATTTAATCTTGATAAAGAAAATGGGGGTTGAATATGCAAAAAAAAGAATTTTCAATTGATTGATATGGTTGAAAGGGAAGATTACCCATTGTTTGTAGATATTTTGGAGGTGAGAACCACGTGGAAAAAAATTGTTTGGAGAAGAGGAACAATGAAAGACAACCATTCAATCCTAAGCCAAAAAGGACCAAGAAAGGAAATGTAGATAAACATAGCTTTGTGGCCACCTCCAGACAAGTAAAATCAAGTGTATGGGTAAAAAATAAATATAGAGTTAGGGGGCATAGATACTTTGGTTCAAACTCTAATAAAAACTAGATTTTAAATTCAGAAGTTTCTTGATTTTTACGAAGGAAAGAATTCAAACCAAGAAATTACCATCGACAATAAAACAAAACTACCAATTCTGGGAACAAGGACTACTAGTGTAACAAATAGAACCTTGAAAAATGTTTATCTAGTTGAAGGATTAGGAGTGAATCTTATTTCAGTGTTTAAAATTTTTCAAGTTGATATGAGTTAGTTGTCATTGTTGATTAGTTATTGTTAAAGATATAAAATATTCAAGAATATGGTTGCTATTGGTAGAGTGCTTATAAAGAGAGTCTCTTTAAATTTGTTAGCTTTGTTGAAGATGGTCATTCTCCCATGATTTTATTGCTTAGAGTGATTACATGTAAAAAATTTGGCATACTAGACCTGGACATACAAATTATAGCAAATTACAAAACATGTTTAGAATGAATATGGCTAGAGAATTAACAAAAACATTATCTTTTGAAGGTGTATGTTAAGGATGTGTGTTAGGTAACACCATCAAAATCCTTTTGATTCAAGAAAAGAATGGAGAAACAATCATCCACTCCAACTCATTCAGAATGATTTATGTGAGCTAGGCTACCTTCCATTTCAAATGCAAAGTGCCTTCTCGCTTTTATTGATGAGTATAGTAGACCAGTATGGATTTATTTTCTTTAAAAGAAAAATGAAATATTCGAGGTATTTCAAAAGTTGAAGGCATTAGTTGAAAACTAAAGAAGAAGAATAATTAAACACTTAAGAACAAACAATTGGGGTAAATATTGCTACACACGTTTGAATCATTTGTGAAAAAATGGTATTAAAGTACAAATAATGGTTCCATATACCCTTCAAAAAATTGGGGTAGTTGAAACGATGAATAAAACTCTTTTAGAAATTGCTTGTGTATGTTGCATTTCAAAAGTTTGCATAATAAATTTTGGTGTTTGGTTGTCTCTTATGCTGTACAAATTGTGAATAGAATCCCCACAAAAGCCCTCACAAATATCACCTCCTAATACTTTCATGGAGTGGAAGAAATCCTCACATTCGGTATTTTAAAGTATTGGGTGTATTGCTTGGGCCCACATCTCAAAACAAAACATAAAAAAGCTTGAACCAAAGAGTCATAAATGTTTGTTTATGGAATACAACCTAAAGTATCAAAAGCTTATAGAATGTATGATTTGGTAACAAAAAAAAAGATCTTTATTACCAAAGATGTAAAGTTTGATGAACATTTACAACTTATAGCCACAACTAATTTCCACACTTTGTATATTCTACAAAGATATGGAAAATCCATTGATAGTGTGGATAAGTGCACTAGTACTAATGAAGAGAATGCTATTTAAAATGAAACAATTAGTGCTTGTGATCAGCTATTTTCTACATGTAGTGATGGTGAAGAAGACCTTGTAGTTAGAAAGAAGATAAAGAGTGTTGAAGAGATATACTATAAACAAGCCTTGAAGATCCAAGGAAGGAATGGTGGTGCTCTCATGGAAAAAGTATTACAAATAAATGATCCAATCTCATATGAGCAAGCTATAAATGAGGAATATGATGCATTACAAAATTAAAAAACTTGGGAACTTGTGCCTCTCCTCAAAGGTAAGTACGTTATTGGTTGCAAATGGGTTTATAAAGCAAAATTAAAATTAGATGGAGTTGTAGAAATATGTGTTGATTATAAAGAAACATTTTCTCTTGTCTACAAAATGAGTACAATTAGAATATGTTTTTTTGGTGTAAGGACCACCATAATTCATGATAATATAATTCATAAACTACACATCAACAAGCATACATTAATGCCATGTGTTCAAATACACAAGATAGAGACATGCAATTACATTTTGACATATAAGTCAAAGTATATAAGCTACAAATCACATGAAACATATAACTTTATAATAGATCACATGATCAAATACAATGAATACACAATGTACCAAACATGGAGGCCACCATTATAGGAACTCCTGACACTTGTCTCCCTTGCACACATCATGGGGGATAACATTGTTGGAACACGTTTCCACCCTACCACAAAGTACTTACACTTCCCCGAAATCTTTCATGACATGAAAGATACCCAGCCCAACACAAGGAAGACTAGCAATGTGATACTAGCAAGAGTAATGGAATTTGTGCAACATGATGTATCCAAATTCTCACACTAATGTAACAATATCATGGGCATGCAAGATGCATATATGTAACTGTATACACATAAAAATGGCTATGAGTGATTAAATAAATATTTTATATTTATTTAATATTTATTCTTCTATTAAATAGTTAATTTGAAAAGATTAATTTATTTAATTCATTTTATGTCTTTTTATTAATTAATTTAATTAAAATATTTTATTAATTAATTCATCTATCCTATTCCTCTAATTAATTAAATATATAATATTTAATTATTCTTCTAATCAATTAATTGAATATCTAATATTAAATTATTCCTCCAATCATTTAAATATCTAATATTTAATGGTTATTCTTCTATCCTATAGTCTCAAATATTAAATAATTTCTAAATTATTTAAATCCCTTATCCAACTCACCTTCCATCTCCACTTCATCTTTCCTTTGCCAACTCATCAATCATGTGGCTAAAGATATTAATATTTCTTAAATATTAATTCATCATTTATCTTCAACCTCCAAATTTAATGAAATATTGTGTCGGTACACATATTTCCTAACCTTCTTCTATATTCCTTCCAACATCCCTACATCTTAGGAAGGACTTGAGTCCACTTGTCCTCTCATGCCTAAATCTTCTCCAACTATCCCTAGATTCCCTCAGTCAGCAACCCAGTTAAGGTGAGATGAGTGGCACTTGTCTTCTCCTTCTCCCTTTCTCTCAACCTTCACCTTTGCTCACAACCATCCAAATCTACAGATCTTATCATGACTGTTGATCTAGGCCACATCATCTTATCCTCTCAAAGTCTATTAAATCAGGAGTTTGAGTTGAGAAATAGTTAGTCTTCAAGTGAGTTTTCAAGCTAACCATTTGTGAAAACTTGTGCATCCGTGAGTTTTAATCTTGAAGCAAATAGCATAATCATTTAGCACATTCATTTAGTAGTCATTTAGCATTGCATATCATAGTATCAGTTAACTATCAGTTATCAGTCCATTCTTCATATGCCATCTTGGAAGCTATCAGTGCTTGTCTAAGAGCACACCATCTGCAACTAGGAACAATGGAGTTAGGACACAATGACACTTAAATCATGAAGGTAATAATAGTGTTTTTATTTTATATCAATTTCATGTAGTTTCATTGGTTGAGTTTGGATTTCCTATAGCATTTCCTTTGTATTATGTGAAACTAATATGTTGCAGGTAGTATTCTGATGATGAAATTCAAGTCGACACATTTTGGCACCCACCATGGGGCTCAGAGCCTCGCATATTCTTTCTAATATCCTGTCTAATTCTTGCAAAAAGCAATTTTAACGCATATGTAATATAAATTCACGTGTGTGTGAGTTCTGACAACGCCTTTATTTGATAGGTTAGCACTTTTGTCCTACAGGTTAGCACATTTTTCATTTAGGTTAGTGCGTTTGTTTTTAAATCAATG
This sequence comes from Cryptomeria japonica, assembly GCF_030272615.1. Lineage (NCBI taxonomy): Eukaryota > Viridiplantae > Streptophyta > Pinopsida > Cupressales > Cupressaceae > Cryptomeria > Cryptomeria japonica. Next base: position 44,088,702 of record NC_081414.1, read on the forward strand.
CATTTAATCTTCAGAACAATATTTTTGTCCTTCAGGTTAGCACATTTGTTAGTTTGGTTAACGCTTTTGTCAGAGAATTCTCGCTTCTTAGTCCGCAGAGCAGCATTTTTGTGTTTCAGGTCAGCGCTTTTGTCCTTTAGGTTAGTGCTTTAGAGGTGAAAGATAGCGCATTTGTTAGGATAGCGCTTTTATTTGCAGCTAACATAATTTTCTTGCAAGTCCGAATGTCCAAGAACTTAAATTTTTCAAACTACTGACATGCATGTGCAGGATTGTTTTTAAAGCAAATTTCATACATTTCCTCACCTAGTTAATTAAGAGTTCTATTTTGGAAAGTAACACATCATGTCATGCTCATTTAGCTTGACTAAGGGGGATGAATTAACAACATGCAACTTGCATTTTGAGTGACTTCTTTAAAATAGTTGCACATAGATTTTAGAAGGCTAAAATGAACTTGTGTTTTCCGTGCTTGATGAAGTAGTAGGTAAGTATGCTCTCACCATCATACGGTGATTAGAAAACCAGACCTACTTTCTTTTATGTATAACTTTTAGAGGGCATGCCTTCCCGAGCTGCCTTGAGGGGGGCAGTGAGAGGGGAACAACCCAAAGTGGAAATGGGATAATACTGAGTCCTTCCAATCCACTCTAAATAAATCATGTTTGTGACGAAATTCACAAGCAACATGTGCTGATAAGTTCATACTGACACTATGTTTGCGCATAAACCCTATGGAGCGTAACCTCCATAGGCTGGAAACCTTCTGTATTTACAGAGCTGAAAGTTTCGCATGTATGGCCACATGACCAGGAGCCTTTACTAAAAACCACTTGTACTAGTTGCCAAAATCCTTCTAATTGTTGGCGCAAGAGGTCAGACCTCTGAAGCGGCTCACACACATATAATTCTTAGTAGAGATATAAAGTTTGTCATGCGGAATTTTCATGGAAACTGGTGCTTGGCTACCCCAGAGAAGTGAGTGCTGAGGGTGGAGCCAGTGGGGTCAAGCATCTAAATATCCACTTTGAATAGCGTAGCCTCGGGGGAAACCCCATGTGAGACTCAAAAAATATTGTCTCAGTCTACCATAGGATTTGTACTTGCTTATGCATTTTGTTTTTCAAAAAAATTGTGTCTCCTATGTCTATGACATGTTCAAAATGGTAAAAAATTGAAGAAAAATCATCATCTCAAAATGAGCGAAAATCCAACAACTTGCTGAAGGACTTGAGGAAAATCCTTGAAACATAATCAGAATAACGCTTTCAAGCAACAAAATAGTGCTTTTATCTCATAAGTTAACACTCTTTGCCACAACAGTTAGCACAAAGGCTTTTTCACATCTAAAAATTATATCAAACCAAAATTTCAACATCAGTATCAAAACATTTCTTGAGTAAATTTGTATCTAAACTATCACACATTTTCAAACTAGTTCAATAACTAGGTCACTAATCCAACATGCTATTTCCGAAAGGTTTCCATAAGCATAAACATTCAACAAGCTATTGATTCAAACATTTTAAGTGCAAAAATCAACATCATTGTCAAGTTTCTCATCAAGATATATCAAATCCTCTATCACGAAGCTTGACCAATTCATTTTGTGTTCATTATCTTGGATATATCTTTCCTATTTTGAACCTAGGTCATATCAAAGTCAGAATTGCACCAACTTTGGAATCAAACAAACTTGTAAACTATCAGATGCTTATATGACTTTTAAGTATCGCCTTAAGAAAAGAAAACTCAGTTATAAAGCTACTCAGAAAAGAATAAGGTTCTTGTATATCAATCGCAAGATCTTATTAAAACATAGGACATTCCTACACTATTTTCGTCACTATTTACATGGCTGCGGGACAGAGTTTGATGGAGAAATTTTGCAAGGACGTTCTTTTCAACAAAGAGACACTTTATCACAACGAACAAACAATAGTGGTAAAATCAACAAAGCATATCTTCCTAAACCAATAATCACTTATTGAGTTGTCCTTTGGAAACTTCAAATTTTTGAAACAATCACATGCCAGTTTGGACTAGAGCTTAATACGAACAACTTAGAAAACAAAAAAAAACAAATGGAGGAAGAAGATAATCCAATATTCCAAACTTTTGGGTATACCGCTGTTGACGAAGAAGCGACCAATAACACCATTAGAGACCTTGAGCAAGATTTCAAATTTGATAGACTAATGGAAAAATTATTGGCAAAATAAAAAGAGAAATATCTTTTGATGTTGGTAAAATCAAGATCTAAATTGCCACAAGACTTTAACATAGAAAGCTTGAAACAAGATGCGGAGGCAAGTAACACCCAAAACAAGATGATCTAAACAACAAAGATGTAAACAAAGAAAGTCATGAAGAAACACGAAAAGAACATGATGACACACGAAGAGAGCGAAGTGATAAAAGGACTTACGAAGAAATAAGGAGAAACTATATGGATAATCTGTTATTAAACCTTACTCAATAAATGCAAACTCTACAACAACAGATACAAGATATGCAAAATGGAACAAGCTCCAAGAAGTATTCATTGGAAGATATCTACCCATATCCTTTCGATAGAAAATTGAATATGGTAAACCCTAAATATGGCAAATACGATGGAAAATCTGATCCTTGGGATCACATTAGGGAGTTTTGTACTATGAGTATGGAATTTGCACATGACGAAACTTACTTGATGCATATTTTCCCTAGGAGTTTAAATGGATAATCAATGGAATGGTTTTCAAGATTAGCATCCGGAATCAAATCTTTTGAAGAACTCATGAATAGATTTATTTCACAATACTCCTACAATGTAAGGAATGAGATAACAATGCTGGGTTTATGCAATGTTAAACAAAAGAATGGTGAATCTTTTCTGATCTTCTTGCAGCGATGGAAATGGATGTTTAATAGGTATCCAAGAGATGTACCTGATCAAGAAAAGATGAACATATTCATTGATAATCTTATTAGTGAAATGAGTTATTGACTAAAAATGTAATGTCCTCCCTCCTTCGCCAAGATGATTGAGAATGATTTGAAGATAGAAAACGCGATGGTAAAGAAAGGAGAGCTAAAACTTTACAATAATTCTTACAGCAACAACAACAACAACAACAACAAAAATAACAACAATGGCAACAATGACAAACCCAAGTTCTGGTCAAAGAATAGGAATCCCATCAACGAAGGAAATGACGACAATAGTGCTACAAAACAACAACCAATTTTTAATCTATCAAGTCAAATCCCAAACAATAACAATCAAGAAAGCAATAAAACCAAATCTTTCTTCTCCAATCCTCACAGGAAATTCACAAACATTGGAGAACCATTAGAATCAGCTTTAAAAACTCTTCTTGCAAACAAATTGATTATTTTACCAGAAGTAAGAAGTTATGAACCATAAGTAAAGCGTAGTTGGTGGAATGACAATCATTTTTGTAATTACCATCGGAATAAAGGACACCAAACAAACGATTATCAAATATTGAAACACCTTATCCAAGATCTAATCGATAATGGAACTATCATAGTGGATACCCATAAGACAAATGAATCACACCTAGCTTTCAAAACTTCACTTCTGAATTATGACAAAGGTGAACAATACCAATTAAAAGATGACAAAGGAAAAGCCAAAGTGAACTACACTTATACATATGATGATGTGGTAAATGTCATCATTGTTAAAGATAATCCACCTTCAAAACCAATCAATGTCATTACGAGAAGAAAAGCAAAGGTCACCTTTCTGGGTATAACAAAAGACTCAACATCCACTTCACAACAATACAATTTAGTAGAGCAATTACAGAGAATACCCGCTCAAATATCAATTTTGGAACTTCTCAAGTTTCACCTATGCATAAGGAAATTTTGGAAAAAGCTTTAGTAGAAATGACAGTTTTAAAAGACTTGGATGTGGATCAATTCCAAAACATGGTGGGGAACCTTATAGCCCCTCATTGCTTATCATTTTCGGAAAATGATGACGTGTCCTTGCAACATCCTCACAATGCTCTTTTACATGTTGAAGTCACCATTAATAAAACTTGTGTCAAACACGTACTCATAGATGGTGGAGCGGGCTTAAACATTTGTGCATTAAGTTTGATAAAAGCTTTGGGATATTCAGAAAATGCAGTAGATCCAAAGAAGAAAATAACTATTAAGGCTTATGATGAAGCAGAGCATTCTTCTAAAGGAACTGTGGTGTTACCAATTAAAATAGGACCTGTGGAAAAGAATACATTATGTCAGGTTTTATATTTGAACATCTCTTACAACATTCTTCTGGGAAGGCCGTGGATTTAGACCATGCAAGCAGTTCCTTCTACATATCATCAATGTGTAAAATTTCCTCATGAAGGACAAAAGGTCACTATAATTGCAGACTCTAGCCAAAATTGTAATAATCTGAAGCCAACACAAGATACAAGAGTTCCACATAACAGAAAATCAGTATATCCTACCAAAGAGATTCAAGAAAAGTTATGGGAAACCTTTGAGAAAAAGCTCAAATTGAATGATGAACGAATGGGAAAATATTCTTTGCATAATTTTCCACTTTCACCTAAGTCATATGGAAAGCCTACAAATATCCAATCAAAGACCTCAGAGAAATCAAAAGACATGTTTAATGGAGCATTTGTTAGAGCTGGAACACTTGAAGAAGAAACCAAAGACAAGGACATTCTTGGTTGGTTGTACAAAGATGAAAATGAAACTATAGCAACAACTGCAGAAATCAATATTCCCATAGAACAATATGGCAATGGTTATAAGATCATGCAAAAAAGGGATATGAAGGAAAATGACCAATTGGTAAGTGACATCAAGGAATTTGAGAACCTATTTGTCCTCACTCGCAATCTAAAGAAGATAAATCAGGACTTGGATATCTAAAATCAAATCAAAAGCAACATAATCATCAACAACAAAAGTGGAGAAAGAAATCAGTCTCTAAAGAAGAAAAAAGGCAAGAAAAGCTACATCAAGCAGCAGAAATAGTAGCCAATAAGCAAAAACAAGAAGAACATGAGAAATAAGAAGAGGAGATTGCAATCAAAAGAAAAGAAGAATCTTGTCAACAGGTTCAAGGAATATGAGAAAGTGCAAAATATGAACAAGATATTCTAGAAGCAGTGAAAATCGAGATGGCAGAAATCAAGGAACTTTTTGCACCATACAACATTCTTGTGTGGTATAGTGGTATAGTCCTAGATAATGGTTCAAAGAGAGAATCAAATGAATATGAATGGGGTCCAGATGTCCCATCTAGTGTATCAAGTGAAGAAAAAAATAAAGAGCAAGCCGCTATCACAAAGGAAGACTTGTCTATTACAAAATAAAAGATGGAGTTAGAAAGAAGACAAGAAGAACTCATAATCCAGAGAAAAGAGGCATATACAAGACAACAAAAGAAAGGGGATGACAAAGACAAAGAAATAATGCCATAAGAAGTACAAACAAATATGGATCAAGCATCTGGAAATATTAGATTTCTATCAAATAAAGAGCAAGATGTACCAAGGTATGGTAGAACCATAGAATAACTAAGAGATAGTCAAGTAAGATTGACTATTAGTTCAGAAGAAGCTGAGTTTGAAAGAAGACAAAAGCTAGGAAAATAATTCTCTATATCATGTACACAAGTATGTCAACTTCAAAATGCAAATGAATTTATTGAAAATAACAAGAAGGAACTTGCAGTACTAAAGACGTGTGCTTTGATATAATCCATTCGTTTAAGGGACAAATGTCAAATGAAGAACCATTTGAGTGTGAACTACAAAATACTAATATTGATTTTGTTAGCACTAATTGGAGAACACTTGGGAGAGACTATCCTCAAGATCATTCTATCTATGACATTACCTACTCTATGCCAAATTATGACCCATTATGTCATGAACTTTGAAGCACCTAACGATGACAATGATTATGATTTACCCCTTCTTCATCCTGAACTAATTGATTGGGATAATCTAGAAAACCCTGAATTAGATGTCTTTTCCAATACTCATGACTTAGTTGTATATCTTAATGCTGTCGAACCCATAACACCTAAGATATCTTCCATTATAGAATCAAGTAATGTTTCTTACAGTCAAGAGAATGCCAAACTTTCTAGTCGCAAAATTGAAATAAAACAAGGAAAGAGACCTACTATTGAAAACCATTTCATGGCAACACTAGATCAATCAAAAGGGAAAATAACAGATGTATCTGACGGTGAAAACCTCTTGGAGGCACCATAAGATGGAAAGTTTGACATTCTCCCTGCATATTTTCAGGAGAGATCTACTATTCTAAGAGAACCAACAGAAGCAATAAACATTGGCACATCAAAGGATCCCAAGATACTTCATTCTACTGCCTCATTATCAGATAAAGAGAGGAAATAATACATAGAATTCTTCATACAAAGACAAATAAATTTTGCTTGGTCCTATGCAGACATGCTAATATAGATCTTATAATGTATCATCTTAATGTGGATTTAAAAGCAAAACTAGTTAAGCAAAAGTTAAGGAAGATGCATCCACACATCGCTCTTCTTGTAAAAGCTAAGCTAAAAAAACTATTAGATGTGGGTTTCATAAGACCTGTTGCATATCCAAAATGGGTTTCAAGCATTGTACCAGTGTCAAAGATGGATAAAAGCATAAGAGTCTGTACCGATTTCAGAGATTTGAACAAAGCATGTCCCAAAGATGATTTCCCACTACCCAACATTGATATAATTGTAGACTTATCAGCAGGGCATGAGATGTTTTCATTAATCGATGGCTTCTCAGGATACAATCAAATAAGAATCGCCCCTGAAGATCAAGAAAAGACAACATTCACCTGTGTATGGGGTACTTATTGCTGGAATGTTATGTCATTTGGGCTTAAGAATGCAGGAGCAACTTATCAAAGGGCTATGACAACAATTTTCCATGATATGATGCATACATTTATGGAAGATTATGTAGATGATATACTTGCAAAATATCATACAAGACAAGAACATTTGAACATCTTAAGCAAGATCTTTGATAGGCTAGAAAGATATCAGTTGAGATTAAATCCAAAGAAATGTGCATTTGGAGTAACCTCTGGAAAACTTCTTGGGTACATTATATCAGCCCGTGGAATTGAAGTAGATCCTGAAAAGGTCAAAGCCATCATGGAGATGGCATCACCTAGGAACATAATTCAATTGCGATCTTTACAAGGAAGATTGCAATCAATCAAAAGATTTGTATCTCAATTAGCAGATAGATTTCATCCATTCACTCATCTTTTACATAAAAATGTTCCATTCAAATGGGATCAGAAATGTGAAGAGGATTTTATGCAAATCAAAGAATATCTCATGAATCCTCCAGTATTGGTATCACCAATAAAAGGGAAACCATTGTTTCTCTATATCTCGACGACAAACGTATCATTAGGCGCTCTCCTAGCTCAACATGATGAAGACGAAAAAGAAAGAGCAGTGTATTACATCAGTAGAACACTTGTCGGTTATGAACTAAATTATACATCAATAGAGAAGTCATGTGTAGCAGTTGTATTTGCAACTCAGAAGTTGCGACATTATATGCTAACTCATTCTGTGAAACTAATAGCAAAGATAGATCCAGTTAAGTATTTGCTGAACAAGTCAACTTTGAACGGGAAGACTAGCCAAATGGGTTATGATACTAAGTGAATTTGATATAGAGTATGTTGATAAAAAATCTATCAAAGGACAGGTCATTGTTGATCAATTAGTTGAAGCACCTTTACAAAATGACATACAATTGCACATTGAATTTCCTGATGCAGACAATCTGACAATAAGTACAAAATTTTGGGAATTGTACTTTGATGTTTCTTATACACTATATGGCTCAAGCACAAGAATTTTATTCATCACACCTTAGGGACACACAATTCCAAAATCATATAGACTACGGTTTCCATGCACAAATAATACTGCAGAATATGAAGCATTGACTATTGAGCTCAAACCGGCTATTGAATGGAATATCAAGGAATTAAATGTCTATGGTGATTCACAACTTATCATCAACCAAATAAATGATGATTATCAAACTAAGGATGACAAGCTCATGCCCTATAAACAGCTGGTAGAAGAGTTTAAAGAACACTTTGAAGAAGTATGGTTCACTCAAATCCCAAGAAATGAGAACAAAGTAGCAGATGCAATAGCTACAATAACATCTCTCTTGCAGAATCAGGAGAATCAACAGTGCTATGAATTCCTCGTGGAAGACATCTTAACCCCTACAATTCAAGCCCAGCATACCTACATGAATTGGCATATACTAGGGATCAACCAATCCTTATACGGCCAAACCTATCAGTACTTAAAAGAGAATATCCTTCCTCCTGACCTAACCCACAATCAAAGAAGAAATTTTATCCGTCTGTCATCCTGCTATACTATTATTGCCGATGCCTTATATAGGCGAGGTCTAGATAGTACTTTATTGAGATGTCTTGAACAAAAAGAATCTAAGAAAGTTCTTAATGAAGTTCACGAAGGTATTTGTGGCACACACTCAAGTGGATTAACATTGGCTAATAAACTTCTTTGTATGGGTTACTATTGTCCTACTATGGAGAGATATTCATTCACATATGCCAAGAAATGCAAACAATGTCTGATCCATGGGAATCTCATTCATGCACCAACACAAGAATTGTATCCTATGGCCGGATCATGGCCATTTTCTCAATGGGGCCTTGATTTGGTAGGAAAGATAAATCCTTCATCTTCTAATGGACATATGTTCATTCTGACCGCTACTGAATATTTCACTAAATGGATTGAAGCAGTACCTTTGACAAAAGTGACAGGAAAAAAATATCATCATTCATCTTGAATTATATAATCTGTCGCTAAAGAGTTCCTATGACCATTATCACTGACAATGGATGACCATTTAAGAATCAAGATGTGAAGGAACTATGTGAGCAGTTTCATATCCAACATAGGTTTTCTACTCCATATTATCCACGAGGAAATGGTCAAGCTGAGGCATCAAACAAGACTATCTTGAAAATCTTGAAGAAAATAGTCAATGAAGCTAGAAAAGTCTGGCACATTTAGCTAAATCCTCCTCTTTGGGCATACCGAACTAGCATCCGCACACCAATGGGGGAAAATCCATATTTCTTAGTCTATGGATTAGAGGCCATATTACCCATAGAAGTAGAGATACCTTCTCTACGGGTTTCCTTGAAAGGTCTTATACCAGAGGAAGAACAACGAGTCTCTAGACTCCAAGAACTTGAACTGATCCAGGAACATTGCCAAAATGTAACAGATCATTTGAAAGTATATCAACAGAGAATGGTAAGAAGTTATAATCACAGAGTCAAGCCACACATTTTTCAGATTGGAGATATAGTTCTAAGGGAGAATCCAAGAAATCAACAAGACCGAGAAAAGAAGGGTAAATTTGAACCAAATTGGCTAGGACCTTTTGTCATAGTAGCAACATATGGCTCAGGAGCATACAAGTTATCTAACCCTGAAGGTGATTGGTTTGATGAACCTATCAATTCTATTCATCTAAATAAGTTCTATGCTTGAGATATAAAGTCTTGGAAAAAATCAATAAAAAGTATATAAAATCCTGAAGAAATCAGTAAAAATTAGAAAAGCAGAAAATCCCTAAAAAGAATAAAATAGTGAAACTTGGTAAACAGATGCTATCTAAAAAAGTGAGTTCTTCCATCTATGAGATCGCTTTGCGCACCTATTCACTCCATCCTATCGCATCTATTGCTTCCATCCATCTAGCTCATCCATTTCATCTTTCGCATCTATTGCTCTGAACCATTTAGTAGGAAATATGCAGCTTACCAACAGTTATCAATATTTGACATACTTGTCATAGTCAGTGTCTTAGATTTTATCAGAATCAATCAATCTGGATTTGTATCCCTCCATGATTTGGATCTTGATCAATTCATAGATCCATAATAAAGTTTTTTTTCTGCTGGGGACAAAATCCTAATTCCTTTTGCTAAAGTGATCTTTTGAATATTTGAAAATCCAAAACATTCGAAAAACTTAGAAAAACCAAAAACACCTAGGGTTTTGAAACAGATAATGAGCAACAAAGCAACGAAGATCAAGGCGTTTTATGACAAATGAAACGGTCTCCCAATCCTGCCAACTGGTCCAAACGGTCCTCCACGGACTTTCAATCAACCTCCTCTCCGTTCGGGTCTCCTATCGCCACCACCTCCATCCCCTCTGGTCTCTTGAGCATCTCTAAGCTCTCATCTCCGTCTCCTGATAACCAGATCATCTGAATTGTCATCCTCATCTCTTGAGCTGGGAGGAGGATCTGCTGGATTGGTAATACGAGGAAACGGGTGTGCCAGTATGTACTGAGTATAATCTGTAGTAACCCCAGGATCTAGAATGTACAATCTCATATCATAAGCCACCCTAGGAGTAGCTAGAAACTCTGCACATGCTATCTCAAATGACAAAGAAGGTCCCCAATCTTGCCTATCTCTGTACTGTCGTGCATATATCATGACACCAGTAGGCATAGGCTAAATGATACCAAACTATCTCAGAATGCGACTAATCAATTGTCTCTCAACAATGTATGAAGTTCGACCAATGAGATATCTACTCTGCATAGTAAATGGTGATATTTGTGCATCATCCATCCATGGCTCACAATCGATATAAGGTCTCCAAATAACACTATCTAGTGAATCAAGAGCTCAACACCAATACTCCATGTTACCCAGCTTATGCTGAGTAAGGATAGTTGCATACAGATAAACATATGACTTCCTCTCACCACAAACTCTATGATGAATAGGCCAAGTAATAGCAATGTGCTCCCAACACCAGATCTGCAAAAGTATGCATCCTTTCGATAGAGTAGCACTCTCATCGAAAACAACCTGATGAAGATCATGATACAAATGAGCAAGCATACACATACTCCACACATATTGAGTTTGACGCTGCATCATGCTCTAAAGAATCTCTCCTCACCCAACAACAAAACCTCGAGATCTCCTATCTGGACAGATGAATCCCCCAATCAAACCTGCAAGAATCACAGGGAGAGTCTCATAATACATAATCATATTCTCCCATCGGATCTCTCCTCTTGAAATGCTCTCATCACCAAATATGGCTCTGCACGCCTCTGTTCCTCCACGATCCTGAAAATCATACTGAACTAACTCATCGGTCACTGGGATGTGGAGAATCCTGTAGACATCCTCAAGTGTCACACTAATCTCACCCGTGGGCAGGTGGAAAGTGTTATGCTCGCTATGCCATCTCTTGGCTAACACTGTCAACAATCCCCTATTATGGGTAATATCAAGCATGTATAACACATGGCGTAATCTGCAGGCATCTATATGTCTCACCTCTGTCTGTGTAAGCTCTAGCACTAAGTGCCGCATCGCCGGAAATTTCTCCTAACACTGGAGAACATCAAGTTTCTCATGTTTACCAAGAGAATTCAATCAATCATCACTCATTTATCTATCAAATCAAAGAGCTCGCTAATCTATCACATCAACAATTGGTAGATCTTTTCAAATGAAGTTAATCAGGCTATCAAATCAATCTAAACCTATCAATCATGGTTTTCTATCAATCACTGAGTTCAATCAAACTTTGCTATGCTCTTCATCAGAAACTAAATTGGTTTCTTAAAAACTAAATCTATCAAATCAAATCAAATCGATCAATCGTTTATCCTATCAATCAACATTATCAAATCAAACAATCAAGTACCTATTCATCACAATTGTGCATCAAAATGCCTAAATCTAATCATCAAAGTGAATTTTTACTATGAAAAACATCAAACACATTCATCTGAAACAAAAGCGTTAATCTTTTTAACAAAAAGCGCTATTTTATTGAACGCAGGCGTTGAACCACACATATGTGTGAACCTTTTTAACAAAAGCGCTAAATCTTCAAGCATATGCGTGAAGCAATCAAAAGCGCTATCTTAAACATCAAATGTGCAAACACTAAAAGGAAAAGCGTTGACCAAGCAAAAATGCTAAAAAAATAAGCAAAAGTGCTAACAGAATGAGCACATGCGCTAAACTAATCAAATGTGCTAACTTTACATTCAAAAGTGCTAACAAAGAAAACAAGAACGCTAAACATAATTGCAGAAAATTGAAAAAATTCAAAATACCCAAAAATGCGCTAATCAAATATGAAAAATCGTATGACAAGTTGCAAAAAGATTGGGATAAGATACATACCAGATACCCATACTTAGGAGGTTGTTGATATCATCGAACGTGCTCAAATCGATGGTTCTCCAACGGGATCACCATTTTGCCATCTCACCAAGACAATTTCTTCACAAAGCTGATAAGGATACAAATGAAATTAAAATTAACTTTGGTTAATTATATTTACTATTCAAAAGGGTAATTAATGTTTTTCAATGGGGTAATTATATTTATTTTTCATAAATAAATTTAATTGATGGACCTTTTCAATTATCATGAGATCAATCGCTTATCCAAAATTTTCAACAAATTCATGATCAATCTCCCAAGGGGGCACACAACCAAGATTTTTATCTCTATCAGGCACATTATCGAGACTTGATTTAATCTTTGAAACAATGTTGTCTCGATATCATTTCAAAGAGGGGCAAAATGTATACACATAAAAATGGCTATGAGGGATTAAATAAATATTTAATATTTATTCTTCTATTAAATAGTTAATTTAAAAAGATTAATTTATTTAATTCATTTTGTGTCTTTTTATTAATTAATTTAATTGAAATATTTTATTAATTAATTCATCTATCCTATTCCTCTAATTAATTAAATATCTAATATTTAATTATTCTTCTAATCAATTAATTGAATATCTAATATTTAATTATTCATCCAATCATTTAAATATCTAATATTTAATGGTTATTCTTCTATCCTATAGTCTCAAATATTAAATAATTTCTAAATTATTTAAATCCCTTATCCAACTCACCTTCCATCTCCACTTCATCTTTCCTTTGCCAACTCATCAATCATGTGGCTAAAGATATTAATATTTCTTAAATATTAATTCATCATTTATCTTCAACCTCCAAATTTAATGAAATATTGTGTAGGTACACATATTTCCTAACCTTCTTCTATATTCCCTCCAACATCCCTACATCTTAGGAAGGACTTGAGTCCACTTGTCCTCTCATGCCTAAATCTTCTCCAACCATCCCTAGATTCCCTTAGTCAGCAACCCAGTCAAGGTGAGATGAGTGACACTTGTCTTCTCCTCCCCCCTTTCTCTCAACCTTCACCTTTTCTCACAACTATCCAAATCTGCAGATCTGATCATGACTGTTGATTTGGGCCACATCATCTTATCCTCTCAAAGTCTATAAAATTAGGAGTTTGAGTTGAGAAAGATTTAGTCTTCAAGTGAGTTTTCAAGCTAACCATTTGTGAAAACTTATGCGTCCATGAGTTTTAATCTTGAAGCAAATAGCATAATGATTTAACACAATCATTTAACATAGTCATTTAGCATTGCATATCATAGTATTAGTTAACTATCAGTTATCAGTCCATTCTTCATATGCCATCTTGGAAGCTATAAGTGGTTGTCTGAGAGCACACCATTTGCAACCAGGAACAGTGGAGTTAGGACACAATGAGAGTTAAATCATGAAGGTAGTAATAATGTTTTTATTTTATATCAATTTCATGCAGTTTCATTGGTTGAGTTTGGATTTCCTGTAGCATTTCCTTTGTATTCTGTGAAACTAATATGTTGCAGGTAGTATTCTGATGATGAAATTCAAGTCGGCACAGTAACTTATCTATGAAAGAAGAAACAATCATTTCTTAACTATCGAAAATAATTTTGAGATCTCATTTCCATCTCAAACACATTTATTATGATAGGTAAACATAATGTGAATTTATCTCAATCACAGAGAAAACAAAACAATGTATATAAAAGCGTGCTTCAATAGTATACATGAGCATTCACAAGAATATATGAGCACATAAGTGGATATAAGTGTTATAGTCTAGACATACCTATAGTTCCACAAAATCACTCATTGGCTTACAAAGACATCTTTCTATGCATGCAAACAAGTCCATCTATATCACTCATATAAACTAAACTCAAAGTTTTCAAACATATATGATAAAGAATAATAACTTATGAATTTAGTTATAAGAAAATTTATGTCATCCTTGCTTCCCTACTTAGCACAAATAGTAACAAGATCTAGGCATCTATTGTACTTATAAAGCCAAGGTCTTTCATGAAGTTGAAATCCAAGCTTAAAGGTAAAGATTTCCTAATTTTTGACATGAATTTTAAGTAAGCTAATTTAGGATCATACACTAATATTAACCCATTCTCTAATTTGATAAACTAATTTAGAATCATGCAAATGACACTTTATACAATCACAATTATGTTCCAAGGACCTATCCCCCAAATAAAATTAGGGTCAATCATGAAACCAAATTCCACTCTATTGACTAAATTCCCTCAAAGTAATCATTTATCTAATAACATTTTAACACATCAATATTTGTTAAGGATAACTAGTTAATTCACATCTCTTCAATGATATTAATAATGATAAGTTGGTAGCACACAACACATTCTATTAAAGAACCAACTTTTCTATCCAAGTATAAAACATTCCCAATGAATATTACTTACTTAGTTCTAGTTTGCCAATATGTCTTAAAGTGAAATATTTGATAAGGAAATCTACAAGATGTTACCTTAATGACACTCTTCTAATGGACATATATGTAGAATCCATATTTAGATTTCAATCTTTGTCATATATAAATATAATGCATATTATATGTTCAAAGAGTAGGGACGTCATGCCAACCAAGGTCAATACTCTATTTTGGAGGTGTCAAATTCTAAAATGGACATACTATTACTCCAAGGAAAAACAACGACATAGATAAACAAAAACCGACCCCATACAAGTTTCAAAGATATCCTTAGTCTGCTTTAATTATGCAACCAGGAATGAGGAAATCCAAACAAAGAGGTAGTATTATCGTGGCCAACTATAATTTAGATGATCATTACTAAGGTCATTATTTGGGTAGAAAGATAGCATCAACTAGAGTTTGGAAAGCTTATTCTACTGCTGCTCCCTTGTGCCTTGATTTCACCTAACATGGAAAGAGGCTGTCCATGTATTAAATACACAAGCAATAATCTCAATGATATGCAAGAAATATAAGTATCCACCGTGAATGTTTCTAGAAGCTATGCAAATATGTATAAAGATATTGCTCTGTTATTACATATCTAGTTTTCATGTAACTAAAATCTTACCTATCGACATCAAAGAAAGAAAAAAATTGCAAAACCGACAAATTACTACTAACATCCAGCTCCCTGGGTATCTATAAGATACAAGACCCAATTTAGAAGATATCTAAAAAATGATAGAATGGATTGACATGTATGAGAGTCTAGAGATGATGAGATTATAATATCCTACCTGAAGCGACTCTCCTCTAGTCTAAATCCTTCTTCCTCTCCTCCTAGAAAAAATCCCCTGCAAACTCTGTGTCGCCCTCCTTTCCATTGATGTGCCTATCAAGCTTAGCCTCATTCCATCTCTGCGCACTTGTATCTTGTACTATTTCTTCAATATAGTTTTCACTCTGGTAAACACCTACTTCACAGATCTCTGTCCAAGCTGCAAGGAATTACAGAGATCCCCAAAATCGCCCAGCTTCTCTGAATGCATGCATCCATGAGATATGAATAATCTGTCTTGTCTGAATGCATGCATCCATGAGATATGAATAATCTGTCTTGTCTGAATGCATGCTCTTCAGCTTCACTTACTTCCTATTCTCTTGGCCTTTCTTATACTCACGTCGGCTTCTTAAAGTATCGCTAGCTCTAAGCTTCTGTTTCCTTTTATTAGTTTTTAGTCTAACTTTATTTAAGATGCTTTTTTTTAACTCATGCTTAACTTATAGTCTATATTTACGTGGAATATGGGGAAATGCTTTTTTGTAAGTTTTTAAAAAGAAACTTTGTTTTTTTAATTAATAAAATATGTAAACTTTACTTAAGCTCATGAATACTATTTTTGATATATAATTTAGTTTTTATTTACTTTTAGTTTTGTAAATATAATTTTTATTTTTAATTTTTATTTTTTAATATATTAATAATGAAATTTTAAAATGTTTTTTTTGTATTAATAATAAGGATTTCAAAATATACAGTTAGACGTAATCAAGTCCGGGCCTCATAGAGGCAGCAAAAAAAGGGTACGAGGCAGGGCCTCACATCGAGGAGATCAAAAGAGAGTATACAGTATAGACATGTTTACTACAAAAACAACATCAAAAGGAGACAGACTAAAGTAGGATGCCATCAATGGCATCAACCCAGGTTGTCCATCCCTTATCCCCCTCCATCCAAACAACTTTCTTGTTTTCCTGGATCGGCATGGCAAGCACCTCCTTTTTGGTGTTCTTGTTCCGCCTGATTTCTTGGTTCATTTTGTTCAGGGTCTTGTCAAAAGCTTTGATGTCATCAATGTTCTTTCTCCACTCGTAGCCGTGCTTCATCTCATAAACAAAGGAGGTGGCGTGACCGGTCTTCAGGAACCGCCTAAGCTTGTCTTTATCAATCATCATCATGGTATAGACCTGCAAGAGGATTTTAAAATATGTGAGTTTACGGTAAAACTCAGTAAGGGACCGGGGTTTGTCCTGATATTTTTCCTCGTTCCTGCACTTCCAGAGCTGCCACAAGATGTTAGAAGAGAGAATGTACCAAAAAAGATTAGTATCCTTTTTAATCCCATAAATATGTCCAGTCACAATATTCAAAATGGAGTAATCAAGTGGATAAGATATATCAAACATTTGCCAAATTTTCCTGGCAAAAATACAATAAAAAAAGATATGTCTACAAGTTTCAGGCATCTTACAGAATTTACAGTATTCAGTTTGAGCTTCCAAGTTCCTGACAGGGAGTCTGTTCAGTAACAACAGCCATCTAAAGAATTTAATTTTAGGTTCAATGGGCCCCTTCCAAAGGTGGTTAAGGAGTTTCTTCCAGGAACAGCTATCAAGGGAGGTAAACCAAAGAGCATTAATATGTTCAATGATGGAGCTGTTATGATTGATAACATTGTAAATATTTTTTGCCTTAATCTTGCTGAAGATGTTACCATCAGGCCATTTGCACTGAAGGAACCTATTGGAATCCACATAGCAGGTAATGGGGAGATCTTTAGTGGCTTTAACAATCATATTATATGTTTTCTTTTGCGAGTCAGGAATGTTAAATTTAGTTTTGAGATCATTCCAAGGCATCAGTTGGTTATGTTCAAATAGGTCAATCAATTATTAATATAATTTTTTATTTTATTAAAATTAGAATTTAAAGGAAAAATCAATAAATATATTTACTAGCATGTTTATATTTTATAAATAAAATTTATGTAAAGTATGCCTAAAGATATCAAATTTAAAAGATGTTTACTTTTAATATAGATTAATTAATTTCATATGGTTAATTTAATCTTATTTTAAAATATGAAATGATTTACATGAAAAAAAGAAGAAGTTTCTTTTAAATCTAGATTTAAAAACATAATTTTTTTAAATTAGAAGTTTCTAGATTTAAAAATATAATTTTTAGAATATGAAATGATTTGGATCCAAAATAAATAGAATTTTTTTTTTTTTTTTACATTTAATAAATAATAATAAGAACTTGTTGCTTTTTAATTTAGATTTGTTTCTTTTAAATCTAGATTTAAAAATATATATTTTTAATTAATAAATAATAATAATAGAAATTTGCTTTTTAATTTAGATTTTAGTCTTTAAATTATTTATAAATTATTTCTTGTCTAGTCATAATAAATAATAATAATAGAAAGTTTATTTTTAAAATTTTAGTCATTAAAATTAAATGGATTAAAAAGATGGGTGGGAGCCACTATAGTGTTATGCCTCTCACTCTAATTAAAATATTAAAAATATACATAATCAATTTCATTATTAAATAATAAATTTAAAATAATAAGGGTTGTGACATTTGGTTGTTAGTCTTGGATAACATATTCATCAAATGGATGTTAAAAACCCTTTCTTAAATGACGATTTAAGTGAAGAAATATACATGTCTCAACCACTAGGTTTTGTAGATCTAGAACATCTTTTAACCTTCTTCACAAATTAAATAAGTCACTTTATGATCTAAAATAAGCACCAAGGGCTTGGAATGAGAAGATTGACTATAAATATTTTTAACTTCATGGATTCATAATACGTAAATCAGATCCAAATTTTTATGTGAAGAAAGTTCAAGATAAGATTATTCTTGTTGCAGCTTATGTAGATGATTTACTCATTGCTAGACCGAATATTAGGTCAATCAATGATTTAAAATTTGATCTTAAACAGACATTTCATATGAGTGATTTGGGAGAGCTAAACTAGTTTCTTGGTTTGCAAGTTTGTAGTCTACATAATGGATTTTTCATTTCACAATCAAAATATGCTTTGGATCTTTTAGAAAAAAATAATATGCTTGAATGCAAGCCAAGCTCTAATCACTTTCAATCAGGAGTCAAGCTCACTAAATAATGTACTTCTAAGAGTGTAGATGCCACTTTATATAGACAACTTGTTGACAGTTTGGTTCATCTAGCTCATTCTATACTAGATATTTGTTTGACAGTCAACTTAGTATTTAGATCTATGTAGGCACCTAAATAAAGTTAGTGTTTGGCTGCTAAGTGAATTTTGCAATACATTATTAGAACAATACACTTTGGCATCCACTACGGCTATAAGTCTTCAATTTCTTTGGTTGGATATACAAATTCAAATTGGGGAGGTGATATGGATGATATAAAATGTACTAGTGGTTAGGTTTTCAATCTTCACTTAGGTCCTCTTACATGGAGCAACAAAAAGAAAACAACTACATCATTGTCGTCATGTGAGGAAAAATATAAAGCTGATTTTTTTTTATTTTTAAAATGAAACAATTTAGATTTGAAACCTTTTATTTAAGCATGGTTTTCCACAACGTTCTGAGCCACTAATTTGTATTATGACAATTTAAAGTACCATCAAGGTTGCAAACAATCCAATTTTCCATGCTAAAACAAAGCATATTGAGATTGATGTTCAACACATGTACGAGATCTTGTTGAAGGAACTATTGTTAATCTAGAATTTTGTCCAAGTGAAGAATAAATGAATGATGCATTTTTTAAGAGTGTGACTAAAGCCAAATTCCTGAAACTATGAGGAATGCTTGGCATGCTAGAGGTGAACATTAAGGAGGTACTGGTATACAATGTTCCCTCTCCTTTGTATTATTCTAGTCAATCTTAAAGGGAGATGTTAAGGAAAAGTAAGGTTGTTTAAAAAAGAAGATATTTTTGGATTCTTCTAAAAAAGTTAGTCTTCTATAAAGATGGAAAATTCTAGATTATTGGAATAAAAAAATAAGTATGTAGATCTTATGAAAAGCATAGAATTTTATAGATTTTAGAAACTCTCAATTAAAATAAGATTGCTCAGTACAAAAAATACTATTGTAAGTTGTTGAATTGAATGTAATAAACAACTAGCTCAATATTATCTTCTTTAAGCAGTTCAATCTGTTTTAAATACTTTGTTTTGCCTTGTTTGTTGTTGTTAGTTTATTTTATAGTTTGTTGTTGGGCCTGTTTTTATTTATTTATTTATCACATCTAGGTAATAGGCACAACTTTGCACTTTTTGCTCAACAATTGAGAAGTACATAGGTGTCAACACATAATTCACAAAGAGGACAATATTCCATTCCTATTTCACCATTAGCTTTCCAACTTCATTATTTCTGTTACATGGCATGGCTTTGCTGATCTCAATCTTTTCTTCGCACTTCATAATCTCACTCAAGTTAAATATAGAAAATTGGTCCTTGAACTGCCCCAATAGAGATATCAGTTCATTCAAGCTTTAAATCAATTGAGACAATGTTCAATAAACATGGAGGTAAGAAAAATTAAGGGGCAAGCAAAGACAAACTTGATACCCAAATTATTTTTTTAGCTTTGATACCAATTTCAAGTCGGAGAATGTACAAAAAAGAACTTAGCTTCGACATCAATGTCAAGTCGGAGAATGTAATACATGAAAATATTGACAAATGAACATGATTTGGACAACCAAAAAAATATTTAATAAAAGCTTGTTTTATTCAATCAAAATGGAAAAATTTAAAAATACGACACTGATTCTAATTAGATGACATTCAGCAACACTTGTCAAACCTAGATGGGATGGCAAAAACCCAAGTGATAGTAGCAATGGCAATGGGGATTGTGCAAGTGATGGCAAGGGTGAGTCCGATGAAGGCGAAGGAGATGGAGATGCCCTTGAGGGTTTTGCACCTAAAGTCATGGTGAGGGCTTCTTGCAAACGTGATGGCATTGTGTCACGACCCCATTTGATGGCAGAGGTAATGGCTGACCTCATCCCTAGCGACAAAGGAAACAACTTCTTGTAAACACGATGGGTTTGATATCATGACCCCATTCCCTGGAGGCTGCAGTAATGGCTTCCTATTTTGCCAATGATGGTGTTACTGATGGCATCCCTGAAATTGTGGTTGGCGAAAACCTTGTCAATGAGGGAGATGTCTATGCGGAGGCGGATTTGGATTCTTGGATCAATACTTGGGGTGTGGAGGAAGAAACGCTCCTTGATATTCTTCTTGAGGCCTATTTCAATGCTCTACAATGTGTTGAGTCTGTGCATTCTAAGGGCCATGATCAAGTCAATGCCGAAGACGATGATTCGCTTCCCACAATGTGGTTGGAGACCCAACAAGCTGCTCAAATGCACTCGGTCTCTAAGAGTGTTCTGAAGAAGGGATCTACTACGCCTATTCTCACTGAGACCAAGTTGTGTGACCTTGTTGACTCTCTCAAGAGGGGTCTTCTACTAACTCTTTGAATGTTCATCATGCTTTGTCTCTCTTGCCAAGATCATTGTCATCCCTTGCTTCTGGTGCATTTGATCAATGATATTGATCAAAAGCAAATTTGAAATATTGAAAAACATATTTTTATATTTTTTTTCTAGTTTTTCTATACTTTAGTAATTGGCGTTTTTGAAGGCTTTCGGGGCATTTTCAGCCCTTGAAAGTTTGGCCTGTCCTTTAGAACGTTGCCATAAGCAATTTTTTTTAGGACTTCGCCTTCAACTCTTGGAGACCTTTCCAACGAGTTAAACGACTCGTAATTTTGAGTCCTGAGTAGAAAGTTATGCCTAGTTAAAGTTGGGACAAAATTTCATATAGTTTTTTGAAATTTTTGTAGTTTTAGATTTTATTATGTAAATAAACAGATGTGACTATTGGGTTTCGATTCTCAAGGGGTTTTGGTGACCCTTGGAATCTCTTGAACTGATATATGTTGGATTTTCGAATTGAATAGATTAGTTTTTGGCTTGCTTCAATTCTGTGTTTATCTTGTTCATATAAATAAATCCACAATATCGTAGGTTCTCACTTAGGTGTTGTCATCCGAATCCATAATTCGGATCAGATATGAAGATCATGGCTTCCCTTTCCCTTGTTGTGGAATTCTGTACGGGGTTTCCTTCCCAAGTGGAGGCCCCCATTCCCCTCTCCGCTTCTTAGAGAGAGCCTTCTCCTCCCCATAACGTGATGCTGGAAAGTTGGGCTAAGGACGTCTGCCCTTTTGAGGATCCTTAGACTCCCTTATAATTTCAAATCTCAATTCTTTTTGTTCCTAATATGTAGGTGGGCAGAGCCTCTGGAGACTTGTAGCATGCTCTTATTGGGAGTTTTTCTGGTCAGAGACCAAACATTGACGTTATTCACAGTTGGGTGTCTGATTGTTGGTTCGCTTCAGGTATGCTAAGTATGAATGCTTTGGTGAATGGATTTCTTCGATTTTTCTTCAACTCTATCGAGAACTGCTCCTGAGTTCCTCTTGGGGTCCTTGGTTTTTTGGTAGTGCTTTTCTCTATTTACAAAGATGGTATGTTGGTTTCAATGCTACCGAGATAAACTTGGTTCCTTTTTGGGTTTGTCTCTCAGAGCTCCCTTTGAGTTATGGGATAAAAGTATCATTTATGGTATAGCTGATGTTATTGGTCAATATATTACCATTGATAATGAAGTTTGATTTTAAACCACCTTGACTGATTGGCTTTTGGTTTTCTTCTTTGTGGTTTCTTGCAGTCATGCTCTTCTGCTAGTTCTTATGTTGTTTACTGGTCTTTGTCTCACTCCTTGCAGATCTTGTTTTGTTGGTCTTTGTCTCACTCCTTGCAGATCTTGTTTTGTTCGCTTCTTTGACTGTTTTCTTTTCTGAATCCTTTGCTGATCCTTTCTATTTGTACAAGGGTCTCGACCCCTTTAAAATCCTTGTAAATATCTTAATTAAAACAATATGAAAATGTTCAGTTCAACTTCTAGTGCAGGAAGGACATATAATACATAACATATTATCCTGCCATTCATAAAATTACATACATTATTGTTATATTTGTCTTCTCTGCAACACTTTTAAGTAATAAAGAGGAGGTTTATCACTTTTCTTCAAGGAATTCTGAGGATGGACCTAAGGGCAATAGGAACAAAGAATGTCCAAGACAATGGTAATTGTAACTGGGTAATGAAGAAACCTGCTCATACTGCATGTGGTATATATGGTCAAACATGTTGATAGATGTCGAATTTTAACATTTTTGTAGTCAAGAAGAGGCAATGGATCTCTAGACTACATCAAGAAATGACATAGGGCACTAGATGTACAAGACTAATAGGCATTGCTCACACAAGAATTTGGTGCAAAGAGTTAGGCATCAAGGGGATGTGTACAAAAGTTGATATTAATTGATTAGCAATAGGAGACAAGAAGCCAAAGTTTACAAAGTGGCAAAATGTTCATCATTGGTTGAGGATGGACCTAAGGGCAATAGGTTTAAGGAATCATCAAGACTGATCATTGTAGTTGGATAATGCAGAAACTTGCTTATGCAACATGTTGTATAGAAGGTCAAAGGCATGTTGATCAATGATGAATTCCAACGTGCTCGTGTCAAGAAGAGGCAATGGATCTTCAAACTATGTGAGGCAGTGGCACAATGCTAGATGTACAAGATTGACAATTGTTGCTCATATAAGGATGTGATGCAAAGGTTATTCATCGAGGTATTGGCAATTGACGGAACATATTTGCTGAAACACAATC
The DNA here is from genome assembly GCF_030272615.1 of Cryptomeria japonica. Lineage (NCBI taxonomy): Eukaryota > Viridiplantae > Streptophyta > Pinopsida > Cupressales > Cupressaceae > Cryptomeria > Cryptomeria japonica. Next base: position 44,112,005 of record NC_081414.1, read on the forward strand.
AGAGAACAGAAACATAGGCCATGGTAAAAACAAAACATAGAACAAATATATGCTAGACCATCTTAGACATACCTCCTCCCAATTAATCTCTTGGTATCAAATACAGTGTTGGTAGGATTAGTTGAAATCTGGAACTAATTGGCAGCATCTCCAACAAGTCTTTCATTGGGGGTGAAAGCAACCATGGAGGAAGTGGTTCTATTTCCTTGGTCATTGAGAATAATTTCATCTTTGTCATGCTACCACACTCCCACATAGCTATAAGTTGTCCCGAGATCAATGCCAATGGCCTTATCTTTGCCTGCTCTGTCCATGTTATATTCTGAATGAATTTAAGCAGAAAATTTGAAAAAAATATTCAGATTCTGATTTACCTAGGAAAATGCTGTTATTCTTTAAGTCTATTATTCAAAGTGTCTGTAGTTAATAATATTGTGTTAGTTTTTGAAAGGAAGAAAGGTATATTGAAATGTTTAAATTTTTTGAGGAGAGATAGTGCAAATTTTTTAAAACTTTTAAACAATTACTGAGAAGAAAATCTTTTCGAAAAAAACCTGACACTCTAAACACACAGCTAGATAAAGAAACTAGTTACAATTGTTGGAATTTATTGTTACCCTGAGCCTGCAGGTCTGCCCCCACGTAAGTCTTCACCTACTTGTCAAGAGAGCTACAGCAGATACAACCTGGAAGAGATTGTGTTGGTAGTTGTGATTTTGAATTTTGAACTGGGGAGGGAATTTTGAGATGACAGTCATAAGACAAAAATGAAGAATGTTCTCCAGTCAGTGCATCAAAGAGATAAACAAATCAGAGAAGTAATTTGTAGTCTCATAAGGATCAAAGACTATTCTTGTTTCATAAGATTGTTGAACAAAGACTATTAGATTGAACAAAGACTATTCTTGTTTCATAAGATTGTTGAACAAAGACTATTTTTGACTTATAAGATTGTTGAATAATTCAGTCTCATAAGAATCAAAGATTTTTCGTTTTATAAGATTTTTGAACAAAGACTATTCTTGACTGATTACATTGTTGAACAATCCAAAGCTTCACAAGGGTCAAAGACTATTCTTGCCTCATAAGATTGTCCAACAATTCTATATGGTTAAAATTAAAATAATTTATTAATAATTTTTTCTATGAATAAAAAATAATAGATTTTAAAACAAAAAATAATGTGTGTTTTGTAAATTTCATTCTAGAAAATTTATTGGGAACCTCTATATGATAAGATATCATGTAATCATTTTTTTATAAGTTGAATAGAAGAGTTTTTCCTATTTATAACAATAATTTAATATTATAAATGATTAAACGTCAAATATTTAAAAATTTAAACAAGATTATTTATTAATACTTATCAAATAGGTGAAAAAAAGAACTTGTTATAATTTCTATTCTTAAGAATATCCAAAAAAACTATTACAAGTTAAATTATATAATTCTTGATGTATAATCATGACTTAGTCCTTTTTCAATGAATATAGCTTTATAGGCTCAATTACAAAGTATCAAGTAAATAAAATGTCACTTGAAAGAATATTTTGAAGTGAATATCTTTGAACTCGATGAGGAGAGAGAGCATCATCAAAGCAATTTTGTATCCAACCACAAAACATTAATCTTGTTTGGCCTTAATGCACATGAGAAGTCCGACCTTTCACAAAAGATCTAGAAAGTTGAAGCTAGTATGCATGATAGAATTTGGTGTAGACACCCAAAATTGTCCAGTCTAATTAAATAATTCATCCTCTTCATGATCTTTATTTATTTAATTAATTCATTTATCCTCTTCTAGCCTTATTTCTCATTTAAATAAATACATTTATTTATTTAAATTATCCTTTTCTTAAATTAAATAAATATCTTATTTATTTAATTGATTTCACTCCTTCTATTAATTAAATAAATCTTTATTTATTTAATTAATTCATTAACCTTTTCTACCCATGACACATGTCATTCATCTCTTAATTCATACACTACCTACCCCTTTCATTATTTTATTATTTCTTTTACCTACCCTCTAATCATAGCCGACCTCTTTTTACACCTCTCAATCTTATCCCTCCATTTCATATAGTGCCTTCTATATAAGGAGATGTTTCCTTCATTATCAAACCCCCCCGTTGACTACTTGACTGCACTACGCTTTTGAACATAGGCGATCCTACTTGCAACCACATTCCGTTATTTGTTGAGCTCTTGTGCACACATAAAATCTGAGAGCAAATATACCAAGCAAGATCAATGGAGATAGGAAGAATGGAGATCCAAACCCTATTGGACATGTGATGGTATAATATTTGTGATTTCATTTGATTTGCATTGTCTTAGGTAATCTTCATATGTTATGGTGGATCTTTGTTGTTGTTAGGCTAGGGTTTTGTGGTTGAATTTATTTAGCCTTTCAATATCGTTATTATTGTTATCCATTTTCACCATATACATTTTGGCATGCCCAGTGGGACATGGATTTTTATTAAATCTATATTTTTTGCAGATTTTTCTAACCCTATATTGTTGTTTTGTAAAACAATTTGGAGAATAACCTTGTGCAGCTAGGGTTTTGGACACAAAATCAAGATCTTGGAGAGATTTGATCATATCTCACAAACGGCTTGGAAATTTTGCACCAAATTGTTTTTGCAGGTTGAAGAATGTATGAGGAGCTCTCAATCCAAAATTCAGAATTTTTGGAGCAAATTTTCATTTTCTATGAATTTTTTATGATTTTTCATAAAAAAATTAATTTTGAGAGAAAATGAGAGAATTTTTTGGATTTTCTTACATTTTTGGAAATCACTTATAATTATACATAGGATCTGTTCTTTGTGATTTTAATTTTGATGCAAAATATGTAACTAAAAATTGAATCTTTAAAAATTAGGGTTTTTCCTTATTTTGATCAGATCTCACAAAAGGTTTCGAATTTTGGCATCAAATTTTTTGTGCAGGTCAGGAAAAGTATCATAAGGATTTAATAAATATTTCAAATTTTTTGGATCACTTTTTCAATTTATATGATTTTTCATAAAAAATTAATTTTGAGAGAAAATTAGTGAATTGTTTGGATTTTCTTAAATTTTTGGAAATATCTCAGAATTATACATTGGATTTGTTCTTTTTTATTTTAAATTTGATGCAAAATCATTCCTCAAAAATTAGATCTTTGAAAATTAGGGTTTTGCATTATTTTACTCATATCTCACAAACTGCTTGGATTTGTTGCAAAAAATTTTTTATGTAGGTTTGGAAGATAATCAGGACTCTCCAGTAAAAATTTTAGATTTTTTGGATTCATTTTGCATTTTATATGAATTTTTTATGATTTTTCATAAAAAATTAATTTTTGGAGCAAATTAGCAATTTTTTTGGATTTTCTTACATTTCTGGAAATCTATTGAAATTTTACAGTTGTTCTTTTTTTTATGATGAATCAAATCTTTGAATTGGTCAACAAAATGCATTGTTGAAGGCCCCTATTTCACAAAGTCTTTTGGATCTAAAATTTACCTAACTTGTGTGCTTACAGGAAGGGGTGATTATTTCAAACAATCCAAAATACTAATAAATCTTTGTTGTAGGTTCTTGGCAAGGGTTTTTGGATTTTTATTGTATGTCTTGTTTTCATAGACTAGCAAACACTTCAATTAGTGCACTAAAATTGAATCATTGTCTTTTGTGTCTTGAGCAATAGGCTCTTTTTGTTTAATCTTTAGAGGGCCTGTCTTTCCATGTGGTCATTAGGACTATTAGTGAGAAGAGAATGACCCAAGTGGTAGTGAGGAAAACCCACCTCTTCCGAACCACTATAAACAACTGTATTTATGGTGAAAACTATGGATAACGTGTGCTGAATAGTTCATACCGACACTATGTCTCCCCATAAACCCGTTTTATCAAATTTATTTGATCAATTGTAGGGCGTAACCCCTACTGGCTAGGAGCCTTCTATATTTACAGAGCTGAAAGTGCCACATGTATGGCCATACGAGTGGATGCCCTTACTAGCACCTTTTTATTTTAGAAGCCAAAATCCTTCTAGTTGTTGAGGTAGGAGGTCGGACCTCTAGTAGCGGCCCACACACATATGGTTCTTAGTAGAGATACAAAGTTCACCACGAGGAGTTTTCGTGGGGACTGATGCTTGGCTGACCTGAGAAGTGAGTGCCGAGGGTGGAGCTAGTGAGGTCAAGCATCTAAGTATCCGCTCTGAATAGCGTAGCCTCGGGGGTAAAACCTCATGTGGGATTAACAACTATTGTCTTGGCCAGCCATAAGAATTGTGTTTGACTTATTTTAAACATTCAAAACATTCAAAACCAAACAACAAAACATTGTGTCTTTTGTGTCTTCAAGTGTATGCAAAACATTTTTACATCAAACAATACACTTTTCTTGGAGTCATTTTGAGTCTGAACACTTGCAAACATTAACATTGTGTCCTCTTGTCACAAAAAATAGTCAAACATTCAGATTTGGTCATAACCAACAACTTCACAAATTGGAAAAATATTACAGTCTAGCAAACAAGAGCAATCAGTTTCAGAATTCTTGAGCTTCCTAGGTTGTTTCTCTAAGTTTTCATCTAGCATTCAACTTGTATTTGGGTCTCACAAACTCCATCATTGCTTTACACCTTACATTACATTCACATTTGTCTAAACTTGAGTCAAAAGGTCACTTGCTTGTCCTCATCATACTTTGTCAACACATTACATACAACAACATTTTGCTAAGTGGTCCCTCATCAAGGTCTATCACCTTTGGGTCTCATTTGGTCTTACTTAGAGTCAAGGTTAACTTACCTCATCAAGAGAAACTATCAGCTCTTTGGAAGCCACACCTACTCTAATACATACATACTTGGTCTTACACTTTGGACATTGCAAGTACAGCTCAGATTCATTTACATTCCATCCAACTCTTGGTCTTCCATACTCTTTCCATTTTCATCTAGTCTCACACATCTTGGTCAATACCTAGTTCATGGTTGAAACCTGTTCCCAAAAATCTAGGAGAGAAACTAAAGAGGCTCAAAAGTCCACAAACATGAGTTCCTATGAGTATGACAATGATATCTTTTTCAATTCTGATCATACTACATTACCTGACATGGATGCCTATAGAAACATTCCAAATGTTGAGAACATGGACACTACAAACAACAATGATACACATAATGATGATATGGACAACTTTTCAGTACATTCAGCAGATGTGGAAGAATCCATTATGGATCCCCATTTCAATCGATTGGTTGAGGAAATAATGAGGAGGGATAGACAATACTTCTTACAAATGATGGCACAAAGTGGAGCTAAGATACCTCATGATTTTGACATGTCTCAAATAATGGAAAATTGACCTTTGCAACAACCTCACTCCAACATGGATCAAAGGAGGCCTAATAGTGGAGGCAATAGAAGACCACATCTTGTGCCTGAATCACCATCATCTTTGTTTCAAAAACCAGAGGTCCCACATACACATGGTCAAGCATATGATATTCACCTTCACAGACCATTATGGAAGTCTTATGCAGAGAAATATGCTCAATCACATATCAATGCTAAGGATCAACCACCAAAGCAATTGGATATTCAAAGGCATGCTCAAAATTTGGACACAAGGAAATCCCGTGTCAAATTTGGGGGCAACACATTAGAACATGACATACTTGTAGAGTATGGTATACATGGACAAAATAGATATTTCATTCCTCAACATGAATCTATACCAAGTGGTCCATATATGCAGCATCAATATAGACCTCCTCCATATGAACATGTGTATGATCAATATCATCCATATATGCAACATGCTCCTCCTCCAATTGATGCCTCAAGCATAAGGTATGGTCCAAGAAGTCGATCTCCACCTAAGAACAATTTGGAGCAACAAATCAGGGACTTACAAAAGAAAATGGAGGACATAAATACACCGAAGCCAACATACACAATGAGAGACATATGTCCTTATCCATTTGACAAGAGCATTCCAATGCCTCCTTTTCCTACATACTTTGTGACACCTAAGTTTGATAAGTATAGAGGAAAAGGGGATCCTAAGGCACACATAAGATAGTTTTTCACAGCTTGCATTGAGGTAGCTTTAGAAGAGACATATTTGATGAGATTATTCCCACAAAGCCTAGGTGATCAAGCTATGGAATGGTTCTCCCAACTTCCACCTGGAATTAAGTCATGGGGTGACTTAGCAGAGGCATTTATTCAACATTTCTCCTACAATATAGAGATAGACATATCAGTCACTACTTTGTGCAACACCAAGCAAAAAGAGGGAGAGTCTTTTGCATCATTTTTACAAAGATGGAGGAATCTAGCCAGCAGATGCTCTTGTGAAATTCCACAAAAACAAATGGTAGAAATGTTCACCCAAAATGTTAACAAAGACATTGGCTATGATCTAAGGAAAGCTTGTTTGTCCACCTTCAAGGATGTCATTGAAAAAGGCTTAGCGACATAAAAGGTCCTAATTGAACAAGGAGTCATTAAGATATTCAAGGAAAACAAAGATGACTTTAAAGGAAAAGACAAGCCAAGATTTTGGAATAAAAACAAGAACACAGTCAATGATGGTGTTGTTGATGCCAATACAGTGCGACCCAAATTCATTTTTTTCGGATCAAATCAGGTGAATACTCAAACAACTTCTAAATCATGAAGGAAGTATACCCCATTGGGAGAACCACTTGAGTCAGTTTTCAAGAAGCTAGTGGCAAACAAAATAATCACAATTCCAGATTTTCCTCCATATGAGCCAAAGGTTAAACCAAATTGGTGGAATGATGATGAATATTGTGAATTTCATAAGAGCAAGGGTCATAAGACAGGAAATTGCCATTGACTGAAGAACATCATACAAGATCTCATTGATAGGGGTGACATTGAGATTGAAGGGCACTCATCCAATCAAGAACATGAGATGTTTAAGGAACCATTCCCAAAGCATGACAAGGGAAAAGATAAAGTCACAGATGATCAAACCAACTATACTAGAGCATCCTACAACTATGATTCAACTATCAATCACATCTCGATGGACAATTACGTCTCTACCATTCTCATCAAGGACAAAAAACCTGAGAATTCTACCCAAAGACCCAAGATTGTCCTAAAAGGCATTGGATCTTCTTCCGAACCTACCTCTAAATGTAACGTCACAATTCATCGAGGTAAATTCACTTTGCAAGGTGCTCCAGCTAAAAACACCGCTTCCTCATCAACCAAACCTAAGTATGACCTTGTAGAACAGTTAGGGAAGACACCCGCGCTTATCTCCATTCTTGAGCTCCTACACATATCCCTCACACATAAATCCATTCTTGACAAAATCTTGAGAGACACTGTCGTTCCTACTGATCTAAATGTGGACCAGTTTCAAGCCATGGTGGGATACCTTTCCATTCCACACTCCCTTACATTCATAGAAGCCAATGACGCCTCCGTAAGTCAGCCACATAATGCACCTTTACACATTGAAGCCTTCCTACACAAACATCGAATAAAATGAGTCCTAATAGATGGAGGAGCTGGTCTAAACATTTGTACATTGAGCACTATTAAACAATTGGGATATTCAGACAAAGCTATGAATGTTGAAAACAAAATTTCCATTAAAGCATATGATGATGAAGAGCGTTCATCCAAGGGCACAATCATTTTACCTCTCAGAGTTGGGCCGATTACGAAGGATGTGGTTTGTCAAGTCCTAGACTTGGATCTCACATACAACATATTGCTAGGACGTCCATGGATTCATGAGATGAGCGTAGTACCCTCAACATATCATCGATGTATCAAGTTTCCTCACAATGGAGTTGAAGTGACTGTCAAAGCTGACCCAAATCCATTCATATATTGCAACAATCTGCAACCTAGATCAGAAATAACAATTCTAGCCAATCGAGAGGCTATTCCTTCATCGACATATGTGGATCCAGAAACCTTGAAATCTTTTATATCAAAACAAGCAGAGATCAAAGAAAAGTTCAAGATTAAAGACATGGGATGTGGTGAGTATATCTTTCATGTTGATCAACTCCCACTATCTCCTAAGGCATTCAGTCAATAGGAACAAGATACAAACAATTTTCAATGCCAAAGAATTGGGTGTGAACCACCTAGTGTTGTGGCTACTAAGTCTGAATGCAAATCTCCTCTAGTGGTGCAAGCATCTCTTGATATCAATAGTCTTAAGAGTGGTTCTAGTGAAGAATCTATTGAGTGCATCGCCAGTCCTCTTGAGAACTCACATAGCTTTACCATATCATCCACTCATTCCATTTCCACTCCTTTCCTAGACTTGGATCAACAAGAATTACAAAAGCCCTTACTAATTGGGGATGAAAAATCAAGCTATGAACAGAAAAAACCAAAAGTGAAAACTAAAGAAAAGTCATTCAGTCCAAATCAAAATCAAAAGCTATTGGACTCTGAAAAAATAAAAGTCAAGGATAAAAATCCTATGAAGAAAAAAGAGCAAGAGATGATCTCCCCTAATATCAAAATAACTGGGGGCAAAAGTTCTAAAATTTCAAGCCAAAAAGCATACTTGTTGATCCTAAGTCTCCATCATGCTATCCTACTTTCACTTCTTTTCACAATCATAAGCCTTCATCACTCATCCACTTGTTCCTCACATCCTTTCCCCTCTGGCGATACATCAGGGACCTTTAATGGAGCTTCCTTGAAGGACTTTATTGGCAAGGATGCCCAAACTTCTTTAGGTGACATGCATATGGGCCTGTGTAGTCCACACACTAGTAATTCTATCTCAGTTCCTTTATCAAGGAAGACAAAAACTCAAGCTACACATCATTCAGTCAAGGAACAATGCAGCTACAATTATAAAGTAAAGCCTCGCACATTTGAGGTGGGTAACTTAGTTCTCAGAGAAAATCCTAAAAATCAGCAAGACAGAGAGAAGAAGGGCAAGTTTGAACCAAACTGGTTTGGTCCTTACATCATTACAACACTTTATGGATTTAGTACATATCAACTCTCAACCACAGAGGGTGAACCCTTGGAGGATCCTATCAACAACATGCACCTTCGCAGGTTTTACACATAGCTCTCCAGAGTATCCCAAAATAAAATACAAAAAAAGTAAAAAAATTTAAAAATACAAAAAAAAAAATTCAAAAAAAAAAAATACAAAAAAAATCATAAAAATAAAAAAAATCGTTACTTGGTGAAAACCTGGCAAACAGGCGCCTTGTGACACAAAAAACATTGAAAAATCAAAAAAAGTAAAGAGAAATAATTTCGTCCAACGGTGAAAACCACTTTGGTGGCACCTTGGGCAAGTACCATGGTGAAAACTAGGTCACTAGCGCCATGCGTAGAGACATTGCTCCTCCCTCCTTCAGGATTCCATTTCATCCTCTCACTTTGCACACACTCACAACCTATCCATTCATAATAAACTTACCTATTCCCATCATGGCTTGTTATTGATCTATCCAAGATTGGTTAGCCATTCATAATAAACCTCCCTTTTCACCTCCCTTTCCATCCATAATAAATCAGATCCTATCTGTGGCTAAGGCAAATCCTATGTCTAGTGATGGGTGATGAACTGAGAACATCACATGTTTCGAGGAGTACAGTTTCTTCCAGCTTCCTTCAGTCTATCCGCGCATAATCTGCAATAAAACAACACTTGCATCACAGATCCACAATAAAGTTCCATCTTCTCCATAATAAAGTATCAATTTCATGGATTCAGTCAGTTTCAGATGAGACACAACAACAACAATGGACTTCAACAAAATCAAATCTTTCAACAGACTCAGACAACATATGGTTTAGTGCTATCTATCCTTTCTGTGAAAGTAAACATTGTGACCACAATCAAATAAGACTTATACAAGTGACAAGAGACACTAAATTTGAGGACTACAGTGGATGTTGGTGTCGAGTCTTGGTTTTCTTTTGATTTTATCTTTTGGTGACATGTCTTTTAGCTTTTTCAAGATGTCTCTGACTATAGATTCTATCTCCAGGATGTCTTTGACTAGAAAGGCGAGGATGGGGTATCGTCACCTATTTTTCTTTTGTTGTCTATGGATTGTCTCTTAGTAATGCTATGACTTGTCCAAGGATATGAGGACACTGAGAGTCTAGTATGAACTGGGGCATTCCTTGTTTGTGACTGTCTTATCTCCATGCAAATGGGTACAATGACTTTCTGGGTTGAACATATGTCTCAATTGTCATAACCTACTTGCCATAATAAAGCTCAATGATGATAACACACAAGAAGCTCTTTCACTTTCATATCTTCTATCTTCCATCCCCCTTTCTTGATTGACTTCCACCGTCCTTCTCGAGTCTATGTAGCCCGCTATCACATGACTGAGTATAATGACACACCAAAAACATTTGCATTTCATGTAGTTGCACCTACATTACCACATATAAGCATTTCATACATACATATAGATATCACAACTGCATCACATCCTGCACACAACACCTGTTAGCACAATTTACATTTGCATTATCATATTCATCTGCATTACATACATTCACATTTGCATCATGCATACACATATAAAACATAAAAGAACAAAACAAAAAAAAATATTGCATTGCATCATATACATATTTGCATCCATATCATAAGCATCACATAAGAACATCTCATCACATAGGTACACATGCATATAGCTACCACAAAGATGAATCATCTCATATATATATATAAAGTGTCATGATACAATGATGTCAAAATCATATGGCTACAATCACCCGAAGGTGTCTACATCATCATAAAAAATGGTACAAAACTGATACATAAGCACCCACTGATAACTCCTGGCAACACTGTTGGTAGTGCTAATCCTGTCCATGTCATGGTATCCCAAGCCACATGTCCCACCCTCATCTCTAGTCCCAGATCCTAGAACACTCGTTTAAGGGCATCCCTGTCTCTATCTCGATCGTACAGAATCAGCTCCCCATCGATCGATATCCGCAGAATCCTGTATACATCCTCCAGGGTGATTGTCATCTCCCTCATCGACAAATGAAAAGTGCAAGTCTCAGAGTGCCACCTCTCCACCAGTGCAGTCAGCAATCCCATGTTCACCTGAAACTCAGGCACATACAAAATGCATCGCAGACCCATAACCTCAATGGAAGCCCTATCCTCAAATGTCAGCTCTGGTCGTAACCTCTGCGTCGACGGGAATCTCTCCCATGAATCTAGCATAGGCAAGTACTCCTGCAGTCAAGCAAATCAATCATCTTAGTTCTAGTGACACTCACTATTCATCACAAAGTGTTGCTTCTATCCTAGTGGTACTCCTTATTCATCACAAAGTACTACGTGTTTGGCACTCCTTGTTCATCACAAAGTGCTGCTCACATTTGCACTCACTGTTCATCACAAAGTGCTGCTCATATTTTAGTACTCCCTGTTCATCACAAAGTACTATATCTTGGTACTCACTGTTCATCACAAAGTGCCTTGATCTATCCTATCCTAGGGCCTCTGCTTGAGTGAATCCTCTTGAGAAGTTTCCTAATTGGCAATGTATGTTCTATTACATAATTGTCAATCCTAGCCCTATTTGTTATCCTAGTCTTCCCTAGAGGACCTACTTGAGTGTATCCTCTCAGTAGATTATCCAATCGACAACGTATGTTCATCACAAAACTGCCAATTTGACCTAGAAGACACAAATTCACATTTTTGGACACAAACGTGCTTTCATGACATAAACGCTCTTTTAGACCGCATAAACGTGCCTGGCACCAACACAGATGCGCCTACATGTTTTTGACATTTTTTTGGACCCTATTCTAAGCACATTTATTACTCTACCTAGCATGCATTAATGACAACAATAAATGCATCAAAGTACAAGGAGATTTTGTGGTACTTACTGGCTCTCTTGCCTCTACTGGCCTCTACAATCAGCAAACATGATCGAATTTGTGAGCCATTCCCATCGCTGCTGACTGCTGTTGCTCTATCTCGCTCTGCACTCTGATCTCTTGGATGTGTGGATGACAATGAGGATGTTTTCCCCTCGTGGTCTATCTTATATACTACCCTAGCCCTCGTTTCTCGAGTCAGTCTTCATTATCCCGTGACTCTGTCACTTTATCCGGTTAGTCCATTCTATCCCGTTTTTCTTATCGAGAGATTGTCTATGGTCTTTTCACACATTTTCATCCAATCTCGCGAGGGGGCATATCATTCCCATCTTGGGGCAACTCTGTATTAGTTCATCTTATCTTCTTTGAAACAACATGACAAGCCGCATTGTCTCAAAGAGGGGCAAAATGTAGACACCTAAAATTGTCCAGTCTAATTAAATAAATATTTTATTTATTTAATTATGTAAGCTTAATTCTTCTATTAATTAAATAAATCTTTATTTATTTAATTAATTCATTTATCCTCTTCTAGCTTTATTTCTCATTTAAATAAATACATTTATTTATTTAAATTATCCTTTTCCTAAATTAAATAAATATCTTATTTATTTAATTGATCTCACTCCTTCTATTAATTAAATAAATCTTTATTTATTTAATTAATTCATTAACATTTTCTACCCATGACACATGTCATTCATCTCTTAATTCATACACTACCTACCCCTTTCATTATTTTATTATTTCTTTTACCTACCCTCTAATCATAGCCGACCTCTTTTTACACCTCTCAATCTTATCCCTCCATTTCATATAGTGTCTTCTATATAAGGAGATGCTTCCTTCATTATCAAACCCCCCCATTGACTACTTGACTACACTACGCTTTTGAACATAGGTGATCCTACTTGCAACCACATTCCGTTCTTTGTTGAGCTCTTGTGCACACATAAAATCTTAGAGCAAATTTATCAAGCAAGATCAATGGAGATAGGAAGAATGGAGATCCAAACCCTATTGGACATGTGATGGTATAATCTTTGTGATTTCATTTGATTTGCATTGTCTTAGGTAATCTTCATATGTTATGATGGATCTTTGTTGTTGTTAGGCTAGGGTTTTGTGGTTGAATTCATTTAGCCTTTCAATATCGTTATTATTGTTATCCATTTTCACCATATACAGTAATCATTGACAATATAACACATCATATCTAATTCCGGTTGTAATAGTTGTTATATAATGCTCTGTAATAGAGATAGCCACTCAAGATTCGAGAGTTTCAATGAAAGTGTAAAAGAAACTAAACATAAAAATAATTATATTCTATCAAAGAATGTAAACGCACAATATGCGTACATGAATATGATTATATTAATGAAAACCCCTTGGTTATATAGGCAATAATGAGACATACGATAACATAAGATTATGACATGTGTCTAAAGCTTATGACTTGAGACATAAAGTGATAATACTCCATGGATGCCATAAGTAAGCTAACCCGTTAGGTAATATACTTCATTCACATGAACACTCCCTCTTAAGTTCTACTTAAGGAGAATGAGAAATATGCTAAGATGTAATGATGCAAGGATGGGTCGTAGCAACAAGGCTATATTGGGTACCCATGTACAAATGAATCTCTTGCAGATGGAGAAAAGTATAAAAACCTGTAACTAGAAAAAACCTCTGTATTATGATATTTCTTCGAAATAAATGCAAAAATAAAAAATATAGAAAACCACTTCGAAGGAGTGACCTTCAATTATTTGATGATAACACATAAATTCTATAATAGATGATATGATACTGTGAGAAAAATATCTCCACCTTTATTTATAAGATTTACCATGTAAGGACATATCCCTTCATCCTAATTAAGTTTATTTAAGGCACAAACATATTTGATTTTAAGATTAAACTTACCACACGTGCTCAACATAGGAATATATAATATATAATTAGGAATATATGATATTAGGGTCATATCATTAGGTATAATATTAGGTTCCTAACATGTCCCTCCCCATCAAAAAACTATTATCCTCAATGCTAAAAAATTCTAGATGTTTTAGTATATATTGTTCATCTTCTCATGTTGCATCTTTAATTGGCATATTCTTCCACTAAACTAGGAACTCAAAGATAGCTCTACTTCAAAACCATTTCACTATCTTTTCAATAATCTCCTCGTGTTCTAAAATAAAATTTCCTTCATCTAGCTCTAGCAATTCTAATTGAATTGAAATATTGTTACCAATTACTATCTTTAAATAAGAGACATGGAAGAGAGGATGGAATTTGGAAGAGGTCGATGTTCTAGCTTGTAAGACACACTTCCTATTGGATGGATAACTTAATAGGGACCATTAAATTTAGGTGCAAGCTTGATTTTATTTTTTTTTTGAAGGGAAATTTGCCTATAATATTGTAATTGAAGAAAATTCCAATCCCCCTCTTCAAAATTCCTTTTACTGTGACGTTGACCAACTGGTTGTTTTAATTTATTTTGATCCATAACTAATTTATCCTTAACGATTTGTACTATTTCTTGTTGGTATTGTATATGATCCTCTACTAGAAGAGCTTTAGGGTGAGATTGTAAATAAGAATTAGAAGATGGTGGGAGGTAATCATACAAAGCCTCAAATGGAGTCCTTTTAGTGGATGTGTGAAATGATGTTTTGTTTCACCACTCTGGTATTGGTAGCCATTGGACCATTGTGATTGTTTATCAAAGGCAAAACAATGGATATTTTTCATTAAAATATTTATAAACAATTTTTTTTGTGGTCATTTGATTGAGGATGATAAGAGAAACTATGTCCTATTTTGTACCTCATGCTGGGTGTGTGCACCAAGATGGTGTGCAAAAAAGTGGAAACACCCCCAAAAAACTTGGAAAAACACAAAATGTGCACGAGTTATTTGAAATTTTAAAAACATCGTACGCGTTTTGGCTTGTTTTGCCGAGCCTAACCAAAGAAAAACCGCATATGGGGTTTTTCTTATACTAAACATGTACTCGGTTTAGTTTTCAAAACCCCGTACATGTTTTTCTATCAATATTTTTTTTTACTGCGGCCGCTGGGTCATTTTCACTCGCAACCACAAGAAAAAAACATTTTAAGGGTTTCAAGCTAAAATATACGCGAACGAGTTTTTTAAAAATCGAACACACACACAATGGAAAGAGGTATGCGATTGAATTTTTTCATCTATTCTATGCATTTAATCAATTATATTCGCAATTAGAATGTAAAATCATCATTTTTTTTTGGGTTATGAATGCATATCAGATTCAGAAAATAATGCTCCCCAACAAGACACACCTCATAAAAACTTAGGGCAAAACCCACAAGAAAACCCACAACCAGACCCTGAAGATACAAACCCTTCAGCTCCTCCAGTAGACCATTCACAAGGTACACAGGAGGATTTAATAAACTAGTTAACACAAAACACTACCAAAATAACTAGACTGGTGAATAGATAGAAGGCATATGAGCATGAGCATCATGCATCCCTTGCCACAGCCCTACAATCATTAGCTAGTAGTGCCAAAGAAGTTTCCAATCAAATTACAAAATGGGGAATCTATAGGGATTGATGTCGTGCTTTTATGCTAGTGGGTTGTCATATAAATAAGTGAAAAAAAAACATAAGTAAAGCAAAAATATATACTCTTTTTATTGATCTCAAAATGGGTGAGACCTTACCTCTTAACTCAAAGAGGTTTCCTATACAGTGGTGTAGCCATTTGCAGATGAAAAATGTTTTTTGGGATAGGTGGTGGATGGTCTTTGAGGAACCACCTTGTAATAATTTTGAGGTTCCATTATAATTTTTGAGGAAACTATATTGTGATTTTATCCTCACTGAGCGGCCAAACTATTTTGATATAAGAGAGTTCCTAGGTAGAGGTGGACGCTCTACCCAAGATAGACCTGGAGCTTTGAGGGTACTAAACCCCCAAAGTCGCATCCCCCTAGCACCAAAACCTGTGGTCAATGTCACGATCCCATAGCTCGGAAAGAATCGATGGAGCTACAGATTCTTCAAGAGGCCACTGCATTGACTAATGTCATCAGTCAACATGGCACACAGTTATCACACCCTCTTGGCCCGAATGATGATTTAGTAGTTGAGCCATCTAGCCTTGGCGAGTCCATTTAGCATGTGTGTCCCAGTTATTCAGGTATATGCTCTGGGATGGATGTCGAGGCCAGTGTAGATCATTCCACGTCCCATATGTGTACAATTTGTGTGAGTCACTAGTGTATTTAGCACCAATTTCTGATGAATATTTGTTGAAACTTCTACAAACTATTGTTGGATTACCGATGAAACACCTGTACAAATTTCATAGCTAAAATTTTGTCTCTTTTCCAATGAACCTAAATTCATCAAATTCCCAACGAAGTCTCATCGGAAAACACCACAAAAAATGAAACCAGTTTTTATTAGAAAAGTGACGAAAACTTTGTCCATCTTGCGACGAACAATAACCACAAAACATTGAAAAATGCCTCTTTCAAAACATAGAAAAAGAACCAAAAGTCCATTGCAATTTCGACAATGTGGAGCAAATATTACGACATAAATATAGTCATGCATACAACAACTCCATCAGAAGTTTTTTTGTGGTTCATCATAATTTCGACGATGTGAAGCATGCCATTACAATGAAAATATCATCGTACATACAAAAACTTCATTGGATGTTTTTAGTGGATCGATGCAATTGCAACAATGTCAAGAATGCTAGTACGACAAAAATATCATCGCACATACAACAAATTCGTCAGAATTTTTGGTGGTTTGTCATAATTACGATGATGTGGAGCATGCTACTACAACAAAATTATCATTGCACATACAACAACCTCGTCGAATGTTTTAGTGGTTCATCGGTTTGTGTTCGTCAAAATTGTGATGAAAACATGTTTTTTTTATTTTAAATATTCGTTCAAATGTATGCTATTGCTAACATTTGAACGAATTTTATTATTGGTAACAGAGAGTTGGCCAAAAATAGTTTGCAAGGCATTCACATCTGTAGGATTTTGCCAAGATCAAGAGGCAATGGAAAGCACAAATAAGAGAGACAATAGAATGACAAGAACAAACTGTATTCTCATCAATATGCAAATGATCAACTGGATTAACCAATACAATGAATATAGGCCTGCTTATATAGGCAAGGCCATATGGATGTACGAGCACACAATTATGACATGTGGCTCAATGAGAAACAAGGGTAGGTAAGAAATACTAGGGGTAGGTAGGAGAAATAATATAATATTCCACAAGAGGTGGATGACCCACCGAATGTGGAGTGTAATAGCAAAATAAGACCACAAAAGGTGGAATTTCTCCTACAAGCTCTATCCCTATGTGCACACTTCCCTAAGTGTCTCAAATCCAAACTACGAAGAGATGCATTATCCTAAGTTAACTTAAGTAAAGTGTAATAATATCCAAAATGAATATTTATTTACACCAACACCCCCCCTTAAGTGCAACTTAGGGGAATGAAGACTCAAGTCAACAATGCAAGATGGGTCCCAGCTACTAGGCCATGATAGGTACCCATGTACAAATGCAAAACCAAGCAAAACTATGCAATGCAATCTCTCACAAACGGAGAAAGGGAGAAAAACCCAATGAGAAAAAACCCTCCCCCAAAAGAGAGATGATGAAAGCACACAATGCTCTCAATGATGAATGAGAAGAACAAACTATGTCCCCCCCATAATAGAGAAGAAGAGACCATGAAGCCCCCCCTTAATGTCGAATCTCCTGCAAAGATGGTCCAATGATGATGACCAAAATACCTCCCCATAAGGAAGAAAGAGAGCCAATGTTGCACCAATAATGTCAAAGTGTGACAAAACCAGGTACCAAGTCGATGACGATGAATCACTCGCTACAACAAAAAGAAGATCAGGCATGGAGACAACCTGCTGTGAGCATCATCTGGATACTTAGAAATAGCAGAAATACCGGTACAATCCAAGTCTCACGAGAGCTATGCACAAATGTGTACAATCTAAGTCTCAACTGGAGCCATGCACCAAGTCTCACAAGATATTCCTAATCTATGTATACAAGAGGATTACATCAAATATGTCAACAATGACAAGATACAAAGAGGTGTGGCACTTTATGATAGTGCGAGTACAACATTGCTCATGCAAGAGCATACAACATGATAGTGCAAATCTGGAAACATGAAGATGATGCTACCAAGAAGCCCTGTAGAATACTGCAAAAAAGATGCCTCCGATTGGGATGTGGCCAAGAGATATAAAGGAGCAAATCAACCCCCCCTTGACTGCTGGTTGGAAGCACTGCAAGACAGGTGTGAAGTGACAAGAAAAAAAAGTGTTCCCAATTTGACTTATTAAATGATGTTTGTGATTTTAAAAGATTTTAAAAATCTAAATAAAAACAACTTATTATGCCCATGCAAAAAAAACTTTACTAAAAAATAAAGAAAAAAGCGATAGCCATTTTTTTTAATTAAAAAAATGATATTAAAAAAACTTTAATAAAAATTTATTAAAGATAAAAAAAACTTTTATAAAAAAGTTTATTTTTTTTATTATTATAAAAAAAATTTATTTAAAAAAAAAAAGAAAAAAGTTAATTTTTTTTTTAATTTAATTATTAAAAAAAACATTTAAAAAAAAAATTATAAAAAATTATAAAAAAACGAAAAAAAAATGACCCCTACTCGCAAGTAGCCTACGGTATATGCAGGGACCACCTGCGTGACCCGCAAGTACCCTGCGGGGCCGCAGGTGGCCTGCAGTCACTGCAGGTACACCTGCAGGCCGCTGGTTGCCTGCGGTACCTGCAGGTGGCCTGTGGGCTAATAAAGAGCCCCCCCCCCCAACCAATTTTTCCTTTTTTTTTTTTAAAATGAAAACACAAAAAAACGCTCCCCCAAATTATTTAATTTTTTATTTTTTATTTTTAAAATTTTCGAAAATAATTTTAAAAAACGGAAAAATTAAAAAAATATTTTCAGACCTATACTTGCAAGTCCGTATGACGGGCTGAGAGGGGAGATTTTTTCAACTCAGGGTGATGGAGACCGATTTCAATGAATTGACAGTTGATCTTAGGGTTTTTGGGCCTTTTGAGCGCAATGGAAATGACGGGTTTGACCAAAACTGCTCCGAAATTGCAGATCGCTGTCGGGACAAGTCACCACCCTCCACCTTCAAACGGCTCTAGATTTGGCCTCGGATGTCAGATTTGGATGAAATAAAAGGCGATTCTTACTTTCTCAAACCTCCTCAATCCAATGGTGACCTCAGATCTGACCCAACAAGATCCAATAATAACCTGCAATAGAAAGCTCCAAAATGCAAACCCCAAAATTCTCTTAATTGGCAAACCAATGGCACTCTAATGGCTCTGATACCATGTAGGATTTTGCCAAGATCAAGAGGAAATGGAAAGCACAAATAAGAGAGACAATAGAATGACAAGAACAAACTGTATTCTCATCAATATGCAAATGATCAACTGGATTAACCAATACAATGAATATAGGCCTGCTTATATAGGCAAGGCCATATGGCTGTACGAGCAAACAATTATGACATGTGGCTCAATGAGAAACAAGGGTAGGTAGGAGAAATAATATAATATTCCACAAGAGGTGGATGACCCACCGAATGTGGAGTGTAACAGCAAAATAAGACCACAAAAGGTGGAATTTCTCCTACAAGCTCTATCCCTATGTGCACACTTCCCTAAGTGTCTCAAATCCAAACTACAAAGAGATGCATTATCCTAAGTTAACTTAAGTAAAGTGTAATAATATCCAAAATGAATATTTATTTACACCAACAACATCAAATAGATATACAAGTCAATGACATAGATAAAAAATGTTATTAAGTTAGAGACAAATTTAAATAGTGTGATGTGAAATTTGGAGCAATGTCAGGAGCAGGAGCGGGAATAGGAGTCGGAACTGGAGTTGGCATGGGAACTGGTTCAGGTTTGAATTTGTCTCCCACAAGATCTGGGAGCATAGGTGATCCCCCCCTTGACCCTTCAGATGGGGCCACGGATGATACCTAGGATGGCAATACCAATACTGCCAATGGTTTTTGTATCACCTCCGACAAAACTAGGGAGGTTGAGGGCCCCAATAATAAGATTCCCTATGTGGAATGCAACAAGAAATGGGCCTCTCTTTTTTCCTCAAAACTTAAAGGCAAGGCCATTTCATCGGTACCGCATAAGGTTGACCGGGACTCTGGTGCTTGCTCCATCTCCATTTCGGATAGTATGGTTTATCAGAATATGACTCATATGCATCTGGTCTTGGTTAGAAAATTTATAGGCCCTCATCCTAATATTGAGGTTGCCTACTCCTTGGTGGCGAGGAAATCGAAAGGTAAAGGTCAAACCGATGTTGTGGCTATGGCTAGTGGCTTCTTCTCCTTTTCTTTCTCTTGTGAAGAAGATTTTAGATATGTTCTGGTGGGAGGTGCCTGGATGCTAGGAAAAGCTTTGTTGGCCCTTAAAAAATGGGAACCAGGGTTCAATCCCAAAGACTGGGAATGCAATGAAGCCCCTATCTAGGTCACACTACCAGGCTTACCCATGGAATTATGGGGAGAAGAAATTTTTGTAGGTATTGTTGCCTGCTTCGAGGATCTAATCTCTCTCAACCCAATGACTGCTGCCAAAAGACAACTAGTCTATGACAGACTTTCTGTTAACATCAAACAATCCTCTAATCTACCTTCTGAGGTAGATCTCTTCTCTAAGCTCGATAGATGGGTGCAAAAAGTTGAGTATGAATCCATCCCCTTTGCGTGTTTCCACTGCAAAAACGTTGGTCACTGGTCTAGATAGTGCCCGTCTAAGCCTAAGAAGGAATGGAGAAAAATGAATGAGCCGCCCGTAGAAAAGGTGGATGCCCTGGTTGTTGTGCCTCCCTCGACTATTTTGGACTCAATTCTAGTTTGTCTTGAGTCAATCTTTCCCGCTGACCTTGACCCGACCATCTCAGACCCTGGGGAGGTTGTTGGGGCTTCCTCTTCCTCTGACGGGGTTTCCCCAGCCACTCCTGGATCTGCCCAGGATATTCCCATTCAGTTTATTGTTCATATGGATCTCTTTTGAGTTGAATTCCCAGACCGACCCTTTGCAAGATCCTCCTCCTAAGGACCCCACTCCTTTTATTGAGGTCAAGCCCAAAGACAAAAGAAGGAACTCCCCTATTGGACAAATCACCCCGTCTCTTGGGGGGGTCCAAACCAGAAATAGACAAAGAGCAGATTATGGATCAGATTCAAGGGGGATGGGGAGACCTTCTAATGCAATTAGTAGAGAGAGACAAAGTTGGGTTTCCATTGCGGACAGAGCCCAGAGAACTTTACCGAAAATGAGGATGGGATCCCCCCTCATGCTAAATGAAGGTCATCTCTTGGAACATAAGGGGATTAAATCACCCCCATAAGCATGACCTTCTTTCTAATTTAATCAGAGATCACAAGCCTGATATTTGTCTTGTCTAAGAAACAAAAATGCCTGGTAGTAAAGTGGAAAAACTCAAATTGACAATTTTTGGAGATTGTGGTGTTCATTGCATTGATGCTGATGGTGCTTCTGGTGGTATCGCCACCCTTTGGAATCCTAGACTACTTTGTGGTAAGGTGGTCCTGTCTTCTCCCAATTACATTGCTACTAGATTCTTCAATCTTAGAGATGGATCCTCCTGGATCATTTCCAACATCTATGCTCCTAATGGGAGATCAGCTAGGAAATCTCTATGGTATTCCATTTGCCTTGCTCGATCTCTCTTCCCTAATGAGAAATGGATCATTCTGAGCGATTTCAATAACCCTCTTTCTGGAAAAATCTGGTGGTTTGCCAATTTTTATTGATAGCTGACAAGACTTGGCTGACATGATCAACTCTTGAAGCCTTTTAGATCTTGACCTCATTGGGGCTAAATTCACCTGGTCCAATAGACGCAGTGGGGAGGATCTCATTCAAGTCAAGCTTGAGAGGGGTCTTATTTCACCATATTGGCTCTTGGTGGCATCTTGCAAACTCAACGCCTTAGCCCGTGTTGGATCTGATCACTTCCCCATCTTCCTCTCAGTCTCTCCATTGTCTGGCAGAAAGGTGTACCCCTTCAAATTTGAGAAAATGTGGCTCATGGCCCCGTAAATCCAAGATAAAGTTTTGGAGTGGTGGAGTATTAATATCCAGGGAACGGCTATGTTTCGAAAAGTCAAGAAGCTCTCCAATGTTAAGTCTAGTATCTAACACTAGAATAAATCCACTTTTGGCAACATGTTCAAAGCTAAAGAAAAACTCAAACTGGAACTTGCGGAGGTTCAAGAACATATCCAAGCTTACGGGTTTGATATTGATGTCACGAATAAAGAAATTGATATTTTGAACAAATTGCATGATATTATCTCTAGAGAAGAAGAATATTGGAAGCAGAGATCTAGAGCCTTATGGCTCAAAAGTAGTGACAAAAACATGAAGTTCTTTCATATGATGACTCTTAAACACAGGGCTACCAATAGAATAAACAAAATTCAGATTGGGCAAAGATGGGTTGACAAGCATGATGAGATCTATCAGGAAGCCATCAATTTTTTCTCCAATCTCCTCTTTGTGGACGATCCCCTGGATCCTTCAGCTCATTTTGAAATCTTGCAAGAAATTCCCTCCATCATCTCTAGGGACATGAATTTGGAGCTTACCAGAATCCCCTGCCCTGAAGAAGTTTGCAATGTTGTTTTCTCTTTTGAAGGTAACAAGGTCCCCGGACCTGATGGCTTCCCTCTTTTTTTCTTTCAAAACTTTTGGCATTTCATTTGCTCTGATGTGGTCACTGTCACTCAAGAATTATTTTGGATCCTGCTCCCTCTTGAAGGAACTGAATGCCACCTTCTTGGTTCTCATCCCAAAGAAACCTGATGCCTTCTCTTTTCAGGACTTTAGACCTATTAGCCTTTGCAATTCTACTTATAGAATTTTCACCAAGATTCTTGTGCTCAGGCTTAAGCTTTTCATTCCCTCTTTAATCTCTAAACATCAAAATGGGTTTGTGCCCAAGAGGCAGATCCTGGATTTTGCTATTGTGGTTCATGAGAACATCCACTCCCTTTCTATTAACAAAAAACCAGGTTTTCTCCTAAAACTTGACCTGCTGAAAGCTTTTGATAGAGTTAATTGGTGCTTCCTTGTCAAAATCCTTAGGGCCTTTGGATTCGGAGATATCTTCATCCAGATTATTGAACAACGTGTTTCCACCCCTAAATTCTCTATGTTGATTAATGGATCTGCCTCTGGTTTTTTCTCTAGGTCTAGGGGCATTCCTCAAGGGGATCCTCTATCCCCTTTCCTTTTCATTCTGATGAGCGAGGCTCTTAGCAAAATAATTCAGAGGGAAGTCAGAAAGGGAAATATTATGGGACTTTGGCCCTCCTCTCAGGACCCACTTGCTCTCATCAAAAATTTGTGGACGACACTCTCTTGATGGGGGAAGATTTGATCAAAGAAGCCAAGGATTTACAAATGACTTTGAATATTTATGAACATAGTTTGGGGCAAAAAATTAGCCTGGCTAAAAGCTCCATCTTTTTCTTTAACACCTCTGAGCACAAGAAAGGTAAAATTGTCTCGATTATTGGATGCAAAATTGGAACTTTTCCTGATTCCTATATCGGCCTTTCCCTCTGCCAAGGCCAGACTCCTAACTCCTTTTGCACAAATCTTATAGACAAACTCTAGAACAAACTGGCTAGATGGAAAGGTGCCTTGCTAAGTCAAGTGGGAAAGCTCTAACTACTCAAAGCCTCTCTTCAGAGCATTTCGATTTATGCTATGAGTCTTTTCAAAATCCCAGCCATAATTGTGGATGAATTGGAAAGAATTCAAAAAAAAAATTTATGGACTGGAACTGAATCCAAAAATAGAATACACCTTGTGGCCTGGAATCAAGTCTACTTGCCCAAACTCATGGGAGGCCTAGATATATAGAATTTGAGAGACTTCAATAAAGCCTTGATGTCCAAGAAGCTATGGAGATGTCTTAAGGAGACTAATGAATGGACTGATATATTAAAACTTAAATATCACATCCCTGATATCCAAAACACTCTGGAAACTTATGAGCTCCCCAATGCAGTTTCTGATTTCTGGAGCAATTTCTTTGGCTCCTCCAAAGTTATCTTGCATGGTTGTAGATTGATGCATGGCAATGGTACCAGAATCAGGTATTGGGATGACTGGTGGATCAGTGAGGGCTTCCTATCGAACTCTATTTGGGCTCCCCCCTACAAAGAATTATGCCTTAGAAAAATTGGCGCCTGGGTGGCTGATTACATTAGAAATGGAGAATGGTTGGACCTTTCTTCTATTGATAATGATCTGAGACCTATGCAACCTTGGTTGAATTGCATCCACATTCCCTGCTCTCAAGGGGAGGACGAAGTGTTCTGGAACTCCTCCTCTTTTGGGAAGTTCAAATTTGTTGATGCCTATAAGTTCATCTCTAGATCCATCTGCCCCCCCCTATTGGGCGGGTATCTGGAACAATCTCCTAATTCCTAAAATTAACAACTTCTTTTGGTTGTTTATGCGGGGCAAGATCTCTACCATTGATAATCTTTGCAGAAGAGGTATTCCTATCACTAACAGATGTTTTCTCTGTAAAGAAGTGGAGGAAAATGCTAGCCATCTTCTGTTGCATTGCACCTATACCAAAGATATCTGGACCCACTTACTTAACATTTGGAACATTGTCTGGGTCTTCCCTGCTTCTACTCAGCAAATGTGGTTTGAATGGAAATGCCCCTTTGATAATCAGGCCTTAGGTGTTCTTTGGAATCTTTCTCTTCTTCATATTGCTTGGGGCATCTAGAAAGATAGAAATAATAGTCTTCAGGGACTTGAATTCTTTGTTGGCATTTTTTATGATTATGTTGTGATTGTCATTGATGGACACACACTTGCTTTGGGAACACTTTTTGTATGTATGAGTTATGCTCAACCGGTATTTTGTTCCAAACCGATATTATGTATTATAGCCTTTAGGCTATCGATTTTTATAGAAAGTGTCTACCGATCCCAAGTGGTATGGAGACCTCAAGTGGTTTGAGGATCTCAAGCGGTACAAAGGAACTGAAGCGGCAATTATCATTTTCCCAATCTTCATTTTTGACAACCGGTAATCAGTTTAATGTTTGAACCAATATTACTCTGTGATGAGTTACCAACCGATAATCGGTAATGTTGTATGAACCGGTAATACTCTATGATGAGTTACCAACTGGTATTTTTGTGATGAGTTACCATCCACCGACACTTTGACGGTTATTTTGTACCATGTTATCAAAGGTGTTTAGATGCAATGAACCTAGGAACTTGCAATGTAATCCTATTGGGCTGACATGAAATCAGATTCTTTTTTTAAGGACATCATGTCTAGAGTTTTAGGAGAGGAAGTTGTTAGGGTTTTTGGTGGTTGATGAGTTTTTGTATGTGCGATCTTAGAAGAGAAGATCAATTCTATGTGCTGTAACAGAGTGTGGATTTACTGAAGACCGAAGTAATGCTGAATTGCATTAGTAATGAGCTATCATGGATCTAACCAAGCATACTGTGCTATTTGCTAGATCATTCACTTGTTGATTACTCACATCTTCGACAAGTCTGAAACCCTTAATTGGGTAGGCCCAGAAAAGCCTTTGTAAATCCTCTAACAAGGTGGTTCACATCTATGGATTTTAAATCCTCTCACAAGGTAGTCTTTAATCGAACTTATCTCCTAACAGAGATTGAGATTCGTAACAGGATCTGTTCTGGTGAAGAAAATTGTATGACCTTAACTGGTATGATCTTAACCGGTCTGGTTACTATTCTATAGATAGTTACTTGTGAGTTTCATCTCACCGTGGTTTTTCCCATTTGGGTTTCCACGTCAAAACCTCTTGTGTTATGGTGGTTGTGCTTCTCTGGGTGAATGCCTTATTTATTGTTTGGTTTGCATTTGTGTTAACCAGTTTACTGCTAAACTGTTTAAGTGTTTAAGTTCAATGTTATTTGGTATACTAATTCACCCCCCCTCTTAGTATTCATCAATTGGTATCAGAGCCAACCTTTCTATAAGTTTAACCACTTGGAAAGAGATATGGGGGAATACACTATGAGGGAACTTACTCATCGGCTCACTCAGACTAAGAAATCCTTTGATGAACTCAAAGTCAAGTATAAGGCCTCTCTGGCAAAAAGGAGATAGAATGCTGGGAAACTGATGGAGCTAACTGAAAACAGTTCCTCTAATGAAGTGGATATGGAAGCCCTAGTTGAAGAAGTTGAAAAACTGAATGAGTCTAATGCTAACCTAAGAAGGGAACTTGAAGGACTAACTATCAGGATGTGTCAAGAGCTTGAGAACCGGAGAAAAGCTGAAGATCTGGTAAAAGACAAAGATCATGAGATCTCCAAGCTAAAGCAAGAAATCAGTGCACTTACCGCTCATCTCCAAGAGAGTAAAATGGAAAAAGAGGAAACGCAAGGTGAACTAAACATGGCTATTTCTAAGAATGCAACCTTGAAGGAATCCAATGTTGCTATTACCAAAGAACTCACTGAGTCAAAGGAAATACTTGCCAAATTCAATAAGAGCACTGTTAAGCTAGAACAAAAGCTTGAATTAGCAAAACCAGTAAAGAATACCACTGGACTTGGTTTTTCTGGTTATGAGGAAGGTGAGAACTCTGGAGCAAAAGATGGAGCATCAAAGATGCAACTGACACCAAAGGATAAAGGTATGAAAAAGTTTAAACCTGTTTGCTTTAATTGTCTCAAGGAAGGACATACTGCTAATGTATGTAGAAACAAGGCTTACAATAACTTTCCTTACTTTCTAAACAATAAGCCTAGATCTAATAGATTCAATGGAAATTGTTATGCATGCAACAAGTTTGGGCATAGAGCATTTGAATGCAGGTCTGTCATGCACAACACTAGAAGGTATCCTCAAAGGAGTCAAGGAGTCTTTCCTGAACCCTCTGGGAACCAAAATTCAAACCGGTTTAAAACCTATAATCATTGGTTAGGAAGCGGTGGCTATCAAGTGGCAACCGGTTGGAGAGCAACCTATTTGATCTGTCATGGTAGTGGTCACACTACTACAACATGTAGAAGGAAGAATGGAAACATGAATAATGGACCTTGGAGAGCACCTGGAATGGTTTGCTATCATTGCAAAAAACTGGGTCATATAGCAAGATTCTACAGAACGAGAAAAAATATATCGAATGATATACCGGTCACTCCGGAAGGAAAGATTGATGTTGAAACTGTTCAAGTGGATATGAAGAAAACCTAGAAAAAGAAGCTAGAAGAAGTGTCTCAAGAAGAACCAGTTTCTGCACCTAGTGTGGAAATCTCTGAATCGGCAAACTAAGCTAGTGGAGAGCTTAGGGGGAAACAAATCAGTAAAATATTTCGAACCCCCGATTTACAATGATAAAAGACCTTAACTGGTATGTGATACTTGCTAATTGGTGGAAGACCAGAAATGGTAAAAGAAAAATTAGGGTTTACACCCTAATGGTAGAGCATTTATTATGGTAGGTGGAAAATTCATTTAAAAGGGATTTTCAAGTCATTTTCACTTATCAAATTTTTGAGCGAAGAAGTTTTCAAGTGCAAAGTGACAAAAGATGATTTGTCTTGCAATTCAGAGAGATTTCAAAACCTTGAAGAAGAATATGAAGATAACATCAATCAGTCAAGTGTAGAACTCAAGGCGGTAACCCAACAACTAAAGTAGTGAGTGGTGAAGCGGAATTTGCAAGCCCTAAATCTCAACTTTCAAAGGTATTTTTTGAGTTTCTCTATTTATCATGGCTTCAACATTGCACTCTAGTTCTAGTGTACCCGTTGATTCAATAGATTTCATCCAACGAAAGGCAAAATATAATGCCCTGTCCCAAATACCCATTGGTGTTATAGTTGAGGAAGGAATTTCGGATTACATTGATTGTAAAATTGAAGACCTAGGATCTCTAGTGATCTATTCTCAGTTGAGTTTGTTCTGTGGGAAGGACAAGAAGATCAAACCAAAATTTAGCATCTTGGAAAAGAAGAAGCTTCACAATGTGGTATATTTCCTTGAAGAATTCACAGATGATCACATCTACATCATTTTAAGCAGAGTGCATGGTGAAAAAATGTATTTGGAGTGGACACATGACATCACACCGGAAGCGATTCATGCTGTCACCAGTTTCTATAACATTGGAGAAGTGCCAGCCCTAAGGAAGATCAGCAAGACCAAAATGACCAAGCTCGCCGGTTCTGTGAGCGACCAATGGGGAATGACCATCAATACCATCAAGGATGATCTGGTCAAGTATGCCTACATGGTGATAGGTTACCGGACGTTCCTTGCTAGCAGAATTAACTTTGTCTCTGCTGCAGTGGTAAATGTTGGTTATCAAATGATCATGGAAGATGCCTCGTTTGATTTATGCACATGTATGCAAAGGCAGCTACTGGTGAACCTGAAGTCAATCAAATAGGACAATGCCCTGAGATTTAAATTTGGACAACTATTGGTCGGATTGTTCTTCTACTTCCAAGGTTACTTTCCAGGAGTCGGTGATATTTAGTGGTTTGCTGACCAACCGGTTGCAAAGAAAATTAGGGAAAGTCTTCAAGTGGTTGGAACCGGTTACCTTGAAGTCCTGAACAAATACTTTGATGAGTTCAGATGCAAGATGAGCCAAAGGGTGAGAATATTTGGTGATATTGTTAAGAAATATGAAGAGGACATCTGCTTTATCATCCAAGTAGATGAGTGCATAATGGAGGTCGTTGAGCCCAGAAAGGAATAAGTGGAGGCTATGGGTTATGAGGTGATGTATGACATGATAGACGGGTATGCTTCTACCCTACTTGCCTCACCGCTTGATCCTAAGAAGAAAAGAACCGACACCTATCTGGAAAGGGTTACACTGGTTGAAGATCCCTCTATGAAGAAAGGAAAGGCAGTGCCATCTGTATCGGCACTAGTTACTACAATGAGTCCTAAAGTGACCAAGCGGTCACCGATAAAGAAGAAACCGGAAGTTGCACCCACCAAAGTCTTTGAGAGAAAGTGGAAGACAAAGGGCAACACACCGGACTCAGAAGTTACAGAATCTGAAGAAAAGCCTAAGAAGACTAGGCAAATAAGAAAGAAGACAAAGACAACCAGCAATGAACCAGCATCATCAACACTGGTAAATATTGATATTTCTTATTACAAACCTTTGACACATTGTCAAAGAACTATAAAGAACATTAGGAGAAAAGTGTTGAGTGATTGGGCAGATTATTTTGATTATTTCAATGATAATGAGAAGGAGGAAGTAGAATAGGAAGTCATTCAATATTTATGTATTAATGACCGGTCGCCATTAGAAATTAAATCTGTGACACTGGATTCTTTATATAATTATTTAGACAAAAAATGGTGCATTGCCATAGAAAAGGAACATGAGATAAGAGAGGAAATATTTGCTCAATATTTTCTTGATGTTTCTAATTCCGAACTTTATGAAGTTATGGAAAAATATAAAGGTCTCTTCTTTATGCAAAGAAGGATACTCTTGTTTCTAGAAGGGAAAGTCCTTGAGGTGGTAAAAGATACCCACTCTCATGCCCAATTTGCTCTGAGATTGCACCAAGTGTTCGAAGCCAACAAAAAGGCTGAACAAGAACTTGAAATAGAAAAATTAGATGAGGTGTATAACAATGAAGGAGAACATGTCACTGAGCAAATGGACCCCATTGATGTTGATGCCTTGAACAGTGAAGATGTTACCCCCGATACACCATCTGAAATGGCAAGATAAGAGAAACAAGACAAGGAGAAGAGAAAGGTGGAAGGGAAGAGGAAACAAGCAGAAGATGAGAAGAAGAAAAAGGAAGAGGAGAAGAGAAAGGAAGAAGAGAAGAAATAGGAAGAAGAGAAGAAATAGGAAGCGGAGAAGAAGAAGAAGGAAGAAGAGAAGAAACAGGAAGCGGAGGAGAAGAAGAAACATGAAGAAGAGAAGAAACAGGAAGCGGAGAAGAAGAAGAAGGAAGAAGAGAGGAAATAGGAAGAGGAGAAGAAGAAGATGGAAGAAGAAAGGAAAGAAGAAGAGAAGTGGAAAGAAGAAGAAAGGAAGAAGGAAGAAGAGAAAAGAAAGAAAGAAGTTGAGGAGAAAAAGAAGGCAGAAGAAGATAAGAAAAAAGCCAAGGAAAAGGAGGAAGTGGCAAAGACTATACATATAGAGACCCCAAAGGCAATCGGTAGTAAAGCCAAACTGGCTGACATCACCAATCCCATTGACCTCTAGTCTACAAATGAAACGAAGCTACTGCAAAGCATTAAGCTTGCTCAAGAGCGATTGGATGCACTAAGGAGGAAAAAGAGGAAGATGTGATTCAAACTGCGGTGGAAACTCTCACCAGTTTGATTCTCGGTACCAATCTCCCAAGTACCGATTCCTCTCTAGCTCATTTGAAGCTCCTATGCATAGTTGTAGAGGACCAAGTGCAATGTCTGGAAGATATTGTTGAAGCCAATGCTCAAAAGAAGCATCAAAAGGCTTTGAACACTGCCATGGTAAAGAAGTTAAATGAGCTCCGGTCCGATCTATAGAAGGACATAAAAGATGTTTTGGATGAGGGGAATCTACTTCTCAGTAAGATATGTCAACCTCATCTATTATGTGATGATGTGCTTGCTCAGAAAGACAAACTGCAAACTAATTTGCAGATATTCATAAGCACCTTCAAGACGCCCTATGTGTTGGCATATGGACACTCCAATGAGACATTGTGTGTGATTGAAGGTTTTGTCATTGATGGCAACCTTGCAATCCTATGGCACCAGCAAGACATTATACCAGCAAAGCATTACACAGGCAACCTTGCAATCCTATGGCACTGGCAAGACATTATACCGGCAAAGCATTACACAGGCAACCTTGCAATCCTATGGCACCGGCAAGACATTATACTGGCAAAGAATTACATAGGCAACCTTACAATCCTATGGCACTAGCAAGACATTATACCAGCAAAGCATTATTCAAACAAGACAGTGCATCGACATTAGCAAGATCATTCTACACTGACACTGACACAAAAGGAAATATGTATATTGACACAGAGGCCGACAAGATTTTTGATATGTAATATTTTTTTTATTATTGTAAGCCGACTTGGCAAATTGTAAAATGACTCTTGTATATAAAAGAGATCATTGTAGAAATTTGTAGGATATGTATAGGAAGTATAAAGAAAATTATAAGGCAGACCTAATGTGCGAATTGTAGGTCAAGGGTATATGTAAAGAACAGAGCAAGAACCGGTACTGAATCTGGCATTGAAGATGCTATTGTAAAGCAGTACAGATCATTGGATTTGCATAATCCTCATTGTAAGTCAGTGCGACTTCTTATTGAGCAGTGTGCTCTAGGCAGTTGGCCTTCCTGCATGTGCAGGCCCCTATTGTAAGCAATATTCTCTTATTGGCCAGTAAATGAATATTGTGGGTCACAAATCCCACCGAGGTTTTTCCCACACCGGGTTTCCTCATTAAACATCTTGTGCTATGGTGTTCTTTTCATGTGGATGTTTTTGATTCTGTTATTTACATTAATTCTTGCATACCGGTATACTATTACTTTATGTTTTGCATATTCAGTTTTAAGAAAATTACATTACTGGTCAGATACTGATTCACCCCCCCCTCTCAGTATCTGTGGGAACCCTAACAATTGGTATCAGAGCCTGGTCCTCTATTTTCGGAAGCCTAACAGCTTGAGGAAGATCTTGACACCAGTAAAGATGGAAAATCTGATGAAGCAACTTGAAGGAGCTCTTACTGACTATGATGCAAAGAAGTTGAAAAATATCAAATTAGAAGATGATTTAAAAGCAGTTCAGGACATTATTTAGGCACTTCAAGAAAATCTTACTGTTACAAGAAATAAGAGAAGAGAACTTTGTGAAAAATTGCAAAATGAGAATGATGAAAAGGAATAACCAAATGATATGATAAGCAAATTGAAACAAGAGATCATGACAACAAAAAATGAAATGCAGGATATGACCATGAAATTTTGCAAAGAGATTGAGGACAAAAAGAAGAATGAAGAAGAATTGACCAGAAGACTAAGTGATGCAGCAAATGAGAACACAAGACTTAGTTATGAAAATGATATGTTGAAAACAGATCTGATGCATACTCAGAATGACTCGAATGAACTAATGAGACAAAAAGAAATATTGGAAAGGGAATTGGAAACTGCAAATCAACACAAAGAAAAATTCAAGAAAAGCTCAGAAGAACTTGGTACTTATTAAAGAATCAAAAACCCAAAGGTGACACTTCTGGAATTGGATTTGAAGTTGGAGAAAGCTCCGGTACTGCAAATACCCAGGATCACAGCAAACCGATAAGACCTTCTAATACTTACAAATTCAATGGAAAATGCTTTAACTGCAATAAATTTGGTCATAGGGCAAATGAATGTAGATCTAGGAATTATAAGAACATCAATCCTCCCACCGGTCAATGCACCAAATGCAACAAAATTGGTCATAACTTTGAAAATTGCAGAATGAATGTAAGATGTTATTTTTGTGGAAGATTTGGTCATTTATCAAATAAATGCAGAACACAAACTGGCATAGGTTATGGGAAAGCTATTCAGAAAAATAATGTAACTTGTTATGCACGTAACAAGATTGGTCATATTGCTAAATTTTGTAGAAGTAAAGGTACACCGGTAGACAACAAAAGTACTAGTTTGAAAGGTAAAGAAAAGGTTGAAGAGGTTAAGCAAGAATTCTTAGTTTGAAAGGTAAAGAAAAGGTTGAAGAGGTTAAGCAAGAATTCTCAAAGCAATGGATCAGAAAAGGTGATCTAAATATTGGCGATACTCCTCCACCGGTAGAACCAACAAATGCCCCACCGGCAGGATGTTCTTCATCAAATTGAAGAAAATTATCTTGAGGGTTTGGTAATCAAATGACACATGTGCTATTATTCCCTCAGTTAGAGAAAAGAAGTTGAAAATCATTCATTACCAGCAAATAAATTTAAGCTAATACATTACCGACAAGCAATTAATGTGGTAGGTAGCAGAAAAGACTTTATAAAATAACATTTTTGGCTCCATTTCATTTCACCATGAATTCAAACTTTCAGAGAGCGTGAAGATTTCCGAGCTAAGGCATTCCGAGCAAAGAGGCAAAGCACTTCAGCAATCAATCCATCCAAAGGCAGAAAAAGGTATTTATCATCATGGCATCCTCCTCTGCACCTGAATTCATAGCAAACCCTACAATAGTCGAGGTTATAAAATGACCTAGGCTCATGTTTCAGCTAGTTCCCAAGGTAGCTAAGAAAGATGACAACACAGGTGCTTTTTCAAAAATTCCAAAAGGTGTTGTTTATGCAGAAGACCCTAGAATGTATATTCATTGCAACATAGAGGAATTAGGTGATGAAGAAATTAAAAAACATGTATAAGTATGTTATATGTGACAACTCTGGGAATGTGAAACCTGAACATAAAACTATTGAAACCCTAGGATTCACCGAAATCCTCTGCATTCCTGAATTTCCCAAGGAAGTGGTTAGGATAGTTCTGAGCAAGGTACATGGTTCATTCTTTTGGCTTGACTCAGTGCATAAAATTACAAAGGAAGCTGTGAAAGTAGTAACAGGGTTACCTTCCATCGGTAATAGACCCAACAAAACCAAGAAGGTCTCCAATGACTTAGTAACAAACTTAACTGGTGCAACATTTGACAAGAGATCATTGAGGGTTAATGATGTGACTAATACAAATGTTAGATTTGTTAGCATGATTTTAGGTTACAAAGCGACTCATGCTAATAGGCTTAACTCAGTTTCTAGCTTATGCATAAAGAGTGCTTATGACATGGTTAAGGACAACGTAAAAATTGATATCTGTGAATGGTTAAAGGATGAGTTAATTGACAATTTAGCAAAAATCAAGAAGGATAAGAAAGGAACCTTTAGATTTGGAAATTTACTTGTATACTTAATGCTACATATAACCAAACAGGCTCCCGGTATAGGCAACAAGGATTTTGGATTTGACATATCAGTAGGAAAACAATTATCTGACTTATTTAACAACATGGGTGAAAACAAAGAAAAGAATATCAATGAGTATTTTCAAGCACTAAAAGTCAGAATGAATAAAAGAATCAAACTATCACAGGAAATCGTCAACAAATACAAGGATGATATATGTTTTGTAATAAAAAAGGATGAGATCTGGATGGAAGCAATCATCCCAAGAACAATCTAGGTAACAGAGATGGGGTATGAAATAGATGACCACATAGTGGAAACTTATGCCAAAGCACTTCTGGAAGCCCCCAATGAACCAAAGGAAGAAGTATTTGGTAGTGCTGAGACCATAGAAAGTCAAATTCAATCTAAGAAGAGAGTGAAAAAGGTTGAGGCATTTGTGAGGAAAGGAACCAGACGAGCAAAAGCCATAAAGGAAGATGTATTAAAGAAAATCGGCATAATTGAAGATGAGTTGGCCGCCCAACAACCTGAAACTCATCTATCACCGGTAGATACTTCCTTAGAAGGAGATATGCTAGCAACTTTCAAAAGAGTTGTTTGAAAAAGAGACCCCTCACCGGTAACCACTCCTTCACCTAGAAGGACAAGATAGAAGCAACAAGCCGTGAGATCTCCAGTCAAGAAAGTCACACCTAAGAAGAAGCTGACCCCCAAAAGGAAGAAGAAGACAAACACTAACTTGGCCCCTCTTGACATATTACTGAATGAGATCACAGAGGAAGGTAAATTGAAAAACATAGGGAAAATCTATGACACCCTATCAGATGATGAGAAAGGACAAGTTGAGGAGAGTGTCATATTACACATGGACATGTATAAAAAGTTGTTGTTGCAAGTCTTAAATGAAATTCCTAATGAAATATATAAAAGACTTGAGGCCAGAAGGCAAGGAATAATTGAGTTGGATAAGAAAATTAAAATAGAAAAATTACTTGCAGTATACCCGGTCAACTCACCTAAGGAAATTGATGATCTGATAGCTCAGGCCAACCAGATAGTTTTTTCCACTGCACACCAGCAAATTTCACTAATGGCAGGTAGAGTTATAGAAGTTTCAAAGGAAACAAAAAATGGTTGGGATACATTCTTGGTTGAAAAAGAAAAACAAGAAGAATATAGGAATCCCAAGCCCATTCTGGTATATCAGAAGGACAAAGGGAAAGATAAAGTTGGTGGACCACCAAGTATCAAGATTAGAGACAACTTACCCCACCTCCTTTAAATACTCCACTGGTAAAAACAACAACCACTGAAGATCAACCCGCAGCTGAGAGTATGGACACTGAGGATAATAATCCTAATCTTGAAGTCCTATATACCGTGAATGTTGATACTCAGAAGATCAACATAGTGGTAGACAAGGATACAACAGATAAATCAGGTATAGCCAAAGAGCCTCTGACAATAGGAAACACAGAGCAACCGGTAGCAGATACAGAGAAAAAGATGGAATCTAGAACACAAACAGAGAAACCAACAAAGCTAAAGGCTTTAGAACAAATGCCACCGGTAAGAAATGATGCAGGAAAACCAATGCTTAAAGAGATGGAGACACAAACAGACCTACCAGAGATCAATACTAGCATGGTCACTTCCACCGGCACTTAGTTTGTTGGATCACCATCAAATGTAACAGAGGTATTGCTTGAATCTATCAAGAAAATAACTGATTATAGCTCACAAGCTTATAAAGCGATAGATGATTCAATTCCATTTTTGAAATCAATAGCTCCTAATTGTAATATAGACAATAAAGATTCTTTAGGCCAGTTGGACACACTTTGTAAATATATTTCTGGAAATTTTGAGCAAATAAAGGTAGAAACTGTAAAGGAAAGTGTAGAAAAAGAGAAACAAAATTTTTTTGAGGAAGGAATAAAGAAGTGTAACAGGGAATTTGACACACTTCTACCGGAATTGTGTAATTTATTGAAAGAGTACAAAACTCTATACAATGACACCTGTAAGATAAACTTTTTGACCATAGATGTAGACAAAAAGATGAACAAGGTACAAGAAGAGATCAATAAACTTGCAGATAATTTTGTTAACTCACCCAATACATAATCAGATTTTGAGGAAAAGATAACAAATTTTGAGGAATAATTGCTCAAATTAGAAAGAGAGAAAGAGAAAATAATAAACAAGGCAAAATTTTTGAGATCTAAACTAGGTCCAAGATTGGACTATTTAGCATCTTTGCGGAAGGAAATCTCATAGGCACTAACACAGGGAAGCAAAACACCGACAGAGCACTTGCAACATCTCACCGGTATAGTATACAGAACTGAGACAACAATAAAAGACAGCAAGAAGTTTATGGATGGTATAAACTTAATTTTGGGAGATATTCTTCAGATAATAACTACCCAACTACAAGGTTGAGGTTATGGATTGGTACAACTACAAAATCTACTAACCTTTGTCATTGATTCCAAAGGGGGAGTAGTAGGATGAGAAAATTCAAAACACAGGGATCACATGCTCAGGGGGAGCTCTCACATTTTTGGTAACATTTTTGGTCTACACATCTTTGGATATCTTTTTGAAATTTCTCATGAGTGTTGCCATCAATGCCAAAGGGGGAGATTGTTGGCATATGGACACTCCAATGAGACATTGTGTGTGATTGAAGGTTTTGTCATTGATGGCAACCTTGCAATCCTATGGCACTGGCAAGACATTATACCAGCAAAGCATTACACAGGCAACTTTGCAATCCTATGGCACCGGCAAGACATTATACTGGCAAAGCATTACACAGGCAACCTTGCAATCCTATTGCACCGACAAGACATTATACCGGCAAAGCATTACACAAGCAACCTTACAATCCTATGGCACCGGCAAGACATTATACCGGCAAAGCATTATTCAAACAAGACAGTGCACCGACATCAACAAGATCACTCTACACCGACATCGGCATAGAAGGAAATATGTATACCAGCACAGAGGCTGACAAGATTTTTGATATGTAATATTTTGTTTATTATTGCAAGCCAACTTGGCAAATTGTAAAATGACTCTTGTATATAAAAGAGATCATTGTAGACATTTGTAGGATATGTATAGGAAGTATAAAGAAAATTAAAAGGCAGACCTAATGTGCAAATTGTAGGTCAAGGGTATATGTAAACAATAGAGCAAGAATTGGTACTGAATCTGGCATTGAATATGCTATTGTAAAGCAGTACAGATCATTGGATTTGCATAATCCTTATTGTAAGTCAGTGTGACTTCTTATTGAGCACTGTGCTCTAGGCAGTTGGCCTTCTTGCATGTGCAGGCCCCTATTGTAAGTAAGATTCTCTTATTGGCCAATAAGTGAATATTGTGGGTCACAAATCCCACCGAGGTTTTTCCCACACCGGGTTTCCTCGTTAAAAATCTTGTGTTATGGTGTTCTTTTCATGTGGATGTTTTTGATTCTATTATTTACATTAATTCTTGCATACCGGTATACTATTACTTTATGTTTTGCATATTTAGTTTTAAGAAAATTACATTACCGGTCAGATACTAATTCACGCCCCCCTCTCAGTATCTATGGGAACCCTAACACTATGATTCCTTCACCACTTATGGGCAAATTGTTCACTGGTTTCAACTTCAGGCTGCAAGAATAGAACTAGAGATGAGCAACCAGACCAGAGATTTGCAGGAACTTCAACTAGTTTTACTACCATGACTGCAAATACTTCAGAAATGCTATCTCAATCTGGATGCCTTAACGGTCACTCTAGAGATGAGTATCTTGGACGCCATGGAGGAACAGGTATCTCAGATTCAAATGGAGAGTGAGATTGCTACCTCATTGCTTGAATCATGGTCTGTATCCATGAAAACATTTATGCAAGACTTTAAATCAGTTTTTGACAAGTTTCACTCTTTATTGTCATAAACACTTATTATTTTAATGATAACGAAACAGGGGTTATTCAGTTGTACTCTGTCATTGTTGGCAAAGGGGGAGTAGTATTATATATTAAAAATTTTGATGCATGTTATGTACACTCTCATGTTTATCTCTGTAAGGGAGTAGTATACATTGTATTTTTTGCAAAAGGGGTAGTGTATATGCTTAGGGGGAGTAATTTTGATTATGGCATATTTTTGTTGTAAAACACTTAGATGTCAAAAATTTTCCTAAATGTTGCCACCAATGCCAAAGGGGAGATTGTTGGCATTTTTTATGATTATGTTGTGATTGCCATTGATGGACACACACTTGCTTTGGGAACACTTTTTGTATGTATGAGTTATGCTCAACCGATATTTTGTTCCAAACCGGTATTATGTATTATAGCCTTTAGGCTATCTGTTTTTGCAGAAAGTGTCTACCGATCCCAAGCGGTATGGAGACCTCAAGCGGTTCGAGGATCTCAAGCAGCATGAAGGAACTGAAGTGATAGTTATCATTTTCCCAGTCTTCATTTTTGACAACCGGTAATCAGTTTAATGTTTGAACCGGTATTACTCTGTGATGAGTTACCAACCGGTAATTGGTAAAGTTGTATGAACCGGTAATACTCTGTGATGAGTTACCATCCGGTATTTTGTGATGAGTTACCATCCACTGACACTTTGATGGTGATTTTGTGTTGTGTTATCAAATGTATCTAGATACAATGAACCTAGGAACTTGCAATGTAATCCTATTGGACTGACATGAAATCAGATTCCTTTTTTAAAGACATCATGTCTAGGGTTTTAGGAGAGGAAGTTGTTAGGGTTTTTGGTGGTTGATGAGTTTTTGTATGTGCGATCTTAGAAGAGAAGATCAAGTTTGTGTGCTGTAATAGAGTGTGGATTTACTGAAGACTAAAGTAATGCTGAAATGCATTAGTAATGAGCTATCATGGATCTAATCAAGCAGACAATGCTATTTGCTAGATCATTCACTTGTTGATTACTCACATCTTCAACAAGTTTGAAACTCTTAACCGGGTAGGCCCAGAAAAGCCTTTGTAAATCCTCTAACAAGGTGGTTCACATCTATGGATCTAAAATCCTCTCACAAGGTAGTCTTTAATTGGACTTATCTCCTAACAGAGATTGAGATTCCTAATAGGATCTGTTCTGGTGAAGAACATTGTATGACCTTAACCAGTCTAACCTTAACCGGTTTGGTTACTATTCTATAGATAGTTACTTGTGAGTTTCATCTCACTGTGGTTTTTCCCATTTGGGTTTCCACATCAAAACCTCTTGTGTTATGGTGATTGTGCTTCTGTGGGTGAATGCCTTATTTGCTTTTTGGTTTGCATTTGTGTTAACTGATTTGTTAGTAAAACTGTTATACTAGTTTACTACTAAATTGTTTAAGTGTTGAAGTTCAGTATTCTTTGGTATACTAATTCACCCACCCTCTTAGTATTCATCATTCTCCTCCTTTTGTTGTAGCTATTAGAATTCACGATACTATCAAAGAGAACTTTCTCCATGCATGCCCCAACAGAAAGAATGACTCCCCCATTCCTACCCTCCAGGAGGATTGGGATACTATCCATCGGTGGCAAATTGATTGGAACATTGCCAACCCTGTCCACAAAATAAAGCAGTGTAGAAAAAATGTTGTTTGACATCCTCCCCCTTTGGGCTAGATCAAAATCAATGTGGACAGGGCCGCTAAAGGAAATCTTGGGTCGGTCGGGTGTGGGGGAGTGGCTAGGAATCACCCTGGTCTACTGGTTTTCATGGTAGCACTCCCCCTGGGCACCCAAACTAACCATTACGTGGAAGCCAGTGCTGCCCACATCAGGCTACACATGGCTAAAAGAGAGGGGTTTACTAAAGTGTGGCTGGAGTCCAACTAGCTAAACCCTGTCAACTGCTTGAGTGGTCACACGGATCCTAGCTGGACGATTGCCATCTTGATCAAGGATTGCCAAAATATAATTAATGATCTGATAGATTTCAAAATCTTGCACATATATCAGGAAGGTAATAAGGTGGCGGATCTACTGGCCAATATGGCGGTGGGATACCTGGCAACCAACTGGTGGAGTAGCAGGGATACTTTCCTCGAAAATCTATGCAGTCTGGCACGTAACTATTACTGCATTAATCAATGATCCCACATCATGACATGACTGAGTTGATAGGGAAAAGGCTCTTTCTGGTTTTCCCTAATCAAAATTCTAGAAACCTCCTCGGCGACTAGTTTTCCCATCCCATTGTGTGGCTTTTGTGCTACTATTTTGATATCCTTTGGGCATGGCTCATTTTCTGCGACTGGTTGGCAATAGTGACCTCCTATTCTTTGGTGTCCAGGAGCATAATGGGAGGGGATAAGAATAGACAAGAGACCTCTACTTGCGAGAAGTGGAAAAAGAATAAAGATGTCTAGTAGGAAGTCATCGATGGTGTTCTCGTCCCCTACCTGGATAGGCTTCATGGCTCCTCTCCTCTGACTACGGAGGTCTTTGTTAATAGATGGAAAAAAGGGAGTCTCGGGGTTTATGGTGCTGATTTTCAGATTAATTAAACGCTGGTGGCGACGGTCACTGGTCTGGCTATGACTGGAAGAAGGTTTTACAGAGATAGAAAAAGGGGGGAGGAGGACTTGTCAAGCTTCTTTGACAAAGATAAGGAGCACTCCAGAGTCACCAAGATAGCCGACGACAGCTACAATAGAAAAGACCTCATGGCCCCATGGGCGGATATGGCTAATTTTATAATGAGATATATCACCCTAGATGGCAGGTATGCTAGCCTCTTCTCCTACCATTTTCGTATTTTAAATCATTTCCGCCATGGTAAAATTATCTTTGTTCCCTTCTATCTTGCCTCCTCCCTTGAGAATTATCTTGCCTCCTCCCTTGAGAATAGCCTGGAAAGCACCTGGAAAACCCTTGCAACCCTATTCTTCATTAGGGACTTGTAATTCTCATCATGGATCACGCCAAATCCCTTGCAATTGTGCCCCTACTTGCCAAGATTGGTTTGCAGATGGAGGTCCAAGACGTCTCTGACTCAGAGATGGACCTGGATGATAGTGGGGTTCCTATTGATGACCCTGAATATGAACCTACGAATGAAAAGGAAAAGATGGTCACTCCTGAGATGCTCGGCAACAAGAACTCCCCAGATGGGTAGCTAGTAAATACAAAACCAACAAGAAGTTGATCTCCAAGGCTGAACCCCTCACCAAAAAAGAAAATGTTGCCGGTAAAGGATCATAGCCCAAAGATTACGGACCAAGGGATTAAACTAGACATCCCTATCAATGTCCAGAAAGATAATCAGGGGAAAGATGGTAGTCTGATGAATCTTATCATGGAAGCCACCAGAATCTAGAAGCCCTGTTGGGAATGGGTTGAGCGCAAAATTGACACCCTCAAGATGGGGGTTAAGGAAATAATTGACATTTTCACTGCTTCCCCTAAACCCAACAAGCAAGAAAAACTCATGATCATGACTCAAAAACACTCTCAGAATGTTGAGATCATGAAATGTAACCATGAATAGAGGATTGGTAAGCTGGAACAATCCATGGTTGAGATTAAGAAAAATCTCAAGAATCTAGTCGACATTAGTAAAGAAGCCATGAACAACAGCATTGAGGGGCTTGAAAAGATTAATGAGATGGTTGTTGATTACAAATCCTTCCACAGTGGCCCGGTGAAAGATCTTGGAGGAGATGATGTGGTTTTTGGAGACAACAAAACCACTAGACCTAATTTGAGAACCAGGAGCAGACGTAGCAACAAGGGTACCTCCAGATTCATCATGGAGGAACTTGAGGAAATCAACAAGATTTCCATCCAAAAGAACAAGGATTTGGTGCTCTCTCTCAACTAAGAGATTTTTTGCTTTAGCTTGTCTGTCTGCATTTTTTTGTCTCTATTTCTATTTGGGGTTGCTCCCCTATTTTGCTGCTATTTCTTGTTGGATTGGCTATTGGTTGGCTGTTGTAAAACTTTAGGTTTTGGGTCCTTGTAAAACCCGTTTACCCTTATCAAAAACATCTTTGTTCTTGAAGGCATGCATGGTTATTTTCTTGATATGTATGCTTAATTTATGAAGCCTGATAATGTTCTTATGCAGAATTTAATAATAATATTAATATGGACTACAATATGTATGATAGTCATACTTAATTTCATATATGTTCATAATACATGAGAACTTAGTATACTTATAGTCTAATTCTTGTTACAATTGTCAATTACTGAAAAGGTGGGAATGAGATGTTCCAATGAGGGGCAGTCTAAATCCAAGAAATAGGTTAAGTTCCAAGATAGGGGATCAGTGACCCGCAAGCCTTTAGGGTATAGACCCAAGAGAGGTACGGGCTTGGATCTGTAAGCTTTGAGGGAACCTATTGTAGTTGGTCTCTAAGTGCTTTGGTAACATACATATCCTCCTTCTTCCTTAAAACTGAAGTAGTAACAAAGGTTGGTACTTGCATTAAGAGTTATGGAAGACAAACTTAATTATCTTAAATGGTAGATGAACAATTCACTTATTAATAATAAATTAATTGAACTATGGATAGCACAAATTTGATTCATGTTAAAACATATTTGAACTATGGATAGCGTAGATATAAAAGTAAGTTCCATTGTGTATTATACTTGGCTATGGTTGTAGGCTCCAATAGCTCTTCTCGAAATACCATCTAGGATTTGCCAAGCCCTATTAATAGAATCAAAACTATAACAACAATTGTTAGTATCTTAATAACAATGAAAAAGGTTTATGAACAAAAAGTCCATGTCAGCTTCCCCGGAGGCGTTATCAATTATGCCAGCTTGATAGGTCCACAGACATAGACGTGGCATGGAGACGTCTGTGCAGTGCGATACTATCCTACCAACCTGCCAGCCAACAGGTGGTTATGGGGCGTTACGACCCACACCAAGA
Organism: Cryptomeria japonica; assembly: GCF_030272615.1. NCBI lineage: Eukaryota > Viridiplantae > Streptophyta > Pinopsida > Cupressales > Cupressaceae > Cryptomeria > Cryptomeria japonica. The sequence continues at coordinate 44,154,983 of NC_081414.1, forward strand.
AGGAATCGTAACGCCTCCCTACGCGACCAATGACATCCATATTCATCCCTTAGCCTATATCTTTTATCTTGGGACATTTCCAAGGGATCCTTTGGAAGATTAAATACTTGTTCATGGAGATTGAATCTCTTTGAGATACTACCACCATTGTTGTAGCATTATCAAGCTACTAAGTTCATCAAGCACACCAACACTTGCCAAGCATTAGGGGAGTAATCTAATGCTATCTTGCATTTCTAATATCTCATTTGCTTTCTGATTATCAAATAATACAGTATTATCTTTGTATTTGTCTTTGCATTCTTCTCTATCATCTTCTTTATCATTTTCCTTTCTTGTGGCTATCTGGGGTTGTCTATGGAGGTGGAAACACCAAAACAGGAGTCTAACTTAAGCAGGCTCCAAAAAACACAACTGCCAACATTTTCTCGCTTGCATGTGTGTAGGAACAACTTCATGGAGAGGAGATCATCTTGTGGGAGGCTTCATAGTATGGACTATTTGTGAGATTCCTTCATCCTTTTAGCACTCTACTCATTCCACTTTCAAATCTGTGTTTTTCGTACATTTTAGTATTGTTTAGCTAATCTGCAAGTTCTGTCAATGCATCCTAAGCTTTCTGCTCGGACTCTGTGCTCCATACGTATGAGATGATAGTGTGCCACGTTGGTGTCCCTACTTTGTGCATTCATCCTACGGACAAAGGCTCTGCAGAGCCATCCAGGGATGTCTCTCAGGCATGTGACATTCCTTGCATGATTTTGTTATCCCCTGGCACAACATTGTGCCTATTCGAAGAGGTAATCTAAAGGACATTTTATCCTTAAGGATTCATCATCCTTGAGGCGACAAATTCCCTCCATTATAGAGTGGTGGTTAACTACTCCCTTCATTTGTGGATCAAGGATGTTTCAATTTTGTAAAAAGATGAATAGGCTACAAATAAAAATAAAGGAGTGGAACTCAACAATTTTTAAAAATATTTTCAAGACTAAAGGAGAGATAGAATCAAATATTTCTAATATAAACTATGAGATCTTGCTTCATGGTATTAATGGTCACTCTTATAATCAACTAAAACAATTGAATCTTGAGTTAGAAGAGGTTCTGCATAGAGAGGAAATCTATTGGAAACATAAATCAAGGGATATTTGGTTGCAAGAAGGTGATAGAAACACTAAGTTATTTCATCCTTCAACTTTAATGAGAACCCCCAATTGGATTGCTCAAATAAAAAATGGATCAAGTATTAGTCTTGTTGACTCCAAAGATATTAGCAATGAGGCTATTAACTTGTTCTCCTCATTATTCTCTAATAATGGTCATGATGACACTTTAAATATCATTCCTACAAACTTATTAGATCACATTCTATCATTGGTCAGTAACCAAGATAATCTTGATTGATGAAACCTTTTTATCTTGATGAAATAAGAGGTGTAGTTTTTTCTACGCATCCTGGTAAAGCCCCAAGTCTGAATGATTTTACAACTTTTTTTTCTAGAAATGTTGGCATTTTATGGGTTCATACATTTGGAAAGTAGCTGAAGAGTCTAGGAAAAGTGGCAATATGTTAAAACAATTCAAAATCACTCTCATTTCTTTAATCCAAAAATTGCCAAATCCTTCCACATTTGTAGACTTTAGAACAATTTCTCTATGCAATACCATTTATAAGATTCTATGAAAAGCAATCTCCATGAGACTAGCCAAGTTGATCCCAAAAATTGTCTCACGATAGCAAGGTGGTTTTGTGCTAGGGAAGGAAACAACAGAAGGTGATCTAGTAGCCCATGCAGTGATCCATTCACTATCTTCTCATAGAATGGAAGCATTGATAGTAAAACTAGACAATGAAGGCTTATGATAAGGTCAATTGGTCCTTTTTGTACCAAGTTCTCCTCAAATTCGGTTTCTCCAAATGTTGGTGTAAATGGATTATCTCTTGTCTGTCAGGGGCTAAATTCTCTATTAATGTGAATGGGCTATCGTCTAGCTTCTTTGCTTCATCCCAAGGTGTGCATTAAGGGGATCCACTATCTCCTTCACTATTCATCATTATGGATGAGACTTTAAGTAAGAAAATATCAGCAATGGACTCCCTTCACATTTGGAAAGGGATCCTAAACACAAATATCTATAACCCATATTCTATTTGTAGGTGATACAATTTTGTTTGGGGAAGTCACAGTTAGAGAGGCTAAAACCATTAAAAAAACTTTGAAATTGTATTGTGCAGTCTCTGGGAAAAAAATTAATGCTTCTAAGTCAAAGGCCTTCATTTTGAATTGTTCCCCAAATTTGGTAAATAAATTATCTGGATTACTTGGCTTCAAATTGAGTTCATTACCATGTAAGTACCTTGGTATCCCTCTTTTTGCAAGTTCTAACAAAGGAATCTTTTGGTCTGGCATTGTAACCTCAATTAAGAGCAAGATAGATTCTTGGAAAAACACTTGACTCTCATTATCAGGAAGAATTTTGCTGATCAAAATAGTGTTGGCTTCAATTCCAAATTATGCCATGTCTTTTTTTATCATGCCGAAGAGGATTAAAGAAGATCTAGAATCATTACTTAAAAAATTCCTCTCAAATGGTAACAAAGAAGCCAAAAACAAAGTTCATCTAGTAGCCTGGGATAGGGTATGTTCTTATAAGGTTTTTGGTGGTGAAGGTATCCACAACTTTGAGGAAATAAATTTAGCATTGGGTGGTAAGTTAGTATGGAAGCTATACACAGAGCCTCATTCAATGTGGGCCTCAATCATTAGAGACAATTATTTGGACTTTGAGGAGGTGAAAATAATCTTCACCACTTTAGAACCTCCCTCAAGCTCACAAATGTGGAAGTTTATGTTGAAATGTAGGGAAATTTTCTTACCAAATCTATCTTGGGTGATCCATGATGGAATAGATGATTTCAAGGTTGTTTGGAAAACTAAGAGGGGGGAGGAAGGGGGGTCAATCAGTTTTCAATGGATTAAACAAATTATGCACAAGTTCAATTCTGATTAACTACAACAAGATTAAAGATAAGAATAATAAAAACAATACACATAACACCAAAATTTTGACATGGAAAACCTGGCTAAGGGAAAAACCACAGTGGGAACCTACCCACAATAAGATGATACTATGTAGTAGTATGTGAAAATATTATAATGGGGAGTGCACATGCATTCAAGCACACTGCCTAGAGCTCATTGCTCAAAATACAATGACCCAAAAGGCTACAATCCTCAGGGAAGCTTCACTAGCTACAATAATATGCAATCTACAATCTGGTTTAGATGAACTAAAAGAATAACATCTCCAAATGTTTGATGACAATTCTGATTAAGCACAATTGTTTGTCCTGCAACACACTCTTCTCTACACTTCACATAGAAAGATAAATTGTCTTGTTCGCATATACACCTCTCTCTGATAATGCATACACAACACCCATACCCAAATTACATGAATATGACACCTATTTACAAAACAACAACCTTGACTACAAGGTTAGCTCAACCCTTAACACCTAATTACAAAATTTTATCAAACAGTACATAAATCAACCACCAGACCAATACAATGCCATGACAACATAGCATGTACCAAAATCAAATCCACCGAACATGCAATACCACTAGAAATCACACCAAGATCAACCACAACATGCTACACCACCGAAAATGTCGCATAACATGAAGAACATCATCGAACTCATACGATCTTCAATAACACTCACAATGATCAATGTAGACCTCCAAAACAAAAAGGACATGATTAGGAAACATCAAAAAGCCCATTAGAATCATCTACAATAGCTGCACCAACACCACTTAATCAAATCTCCATCGATCAACACATTGATACTCAAGATCACTCAACAACAAAAACTAAGACTAGATAGATAACTTGTAGAGCACCAAATCATGAACCATCTACACTAAAGATACACACAAACATGCCAAACACTCTCCCAAATCCACAACACAAGATATAATCATTCTAGAGCACAATGGATCAAACACAAGAACAATGCAACACTGAACATTGAAAAACCAATCTTCATATCGAAATCCCCAACTTAATCAAATCACCACATATCATTATGAAGCCAATACTAAATTAATTATCTCTAATTGATTCAAAATATCAAACAAAAAAACCAGCCAAATCAACTCATTGCAATCACCAGAACACCAAAACAACTCTCTACAACACCAGAACACTAGAATATGTTGACATCAATAACAACAACATATCCTAGTAGTACCAATATCAAACAATCTTCCCCTTTGGCATTGATGGCAACTTATGAAAGTGAATAACAATCATTGCAAAGGAATAAATCAACACCAGCAAACTCCCCCAAGATCATGCACACAAAGCTTCCAAGATAAGCTAGTTTTTAACACGCTTCTCTCCCCTTTTGACAGTAATACCAAAGACATATACAAATCATGCTTCTCTCCCACAAACACTGGACCACATATTGATTACTCTAGCAAAGCAACAACACCAACTCATCAACCCAGATAAGAAGATAATACTTTGAAGTCCACCAGATTGATGCATCTCAATGCATCTAGTTCTCATCAAGAGGGGAAAAGACCCATAACTTGTCTCTCAAGTATACAAACGTATCTGCAAGCAAAGGTTTATTAAAAAATATCTGCAATCTGATCCTTCATAGATACATATAATCCAATTTGACTTCTTCCTCACTGACTTTCTCCCTCAAGAAATGATACTTAATTGATATATGTTTTGTTTTAGAGTGCAGTACTAGATTCTTGGAAATATTAATAGTACGTTAATTGTCACAATATATAACAATAGGCTCATCATACACAACTCTAATTTCCTTGAACATCTTCTTCTTCCAAAGTACTTGAGTATATTTGCTAGCAGCAAATATGTATTCATCTTCAGTAGTAGATAGAGATATAGCATCTTGCTTCTTACTTGCCCATTAAACAAACTTCTTCCCCAAAAAGAAAGCTCCACTAGTAGTTCTCTTCCGGTCATCAACATCCCCTGCCCAATCAACATCAGTATAAACACATAACATTAAATCATCTTTCTTCAAATACCACAAACCATAATCAACAATCTCTTTCAAATATTTGAAAATCCTCTTTACAATAGTAACATGACTCTCTTTAGGATCTACTTGAAATCTTGCACAAAGAGAAACAACATGCATAATATCTGGTCTAGTCTAAGTCAGGTAGAACAATCTACCAACCATAGATCTATACAAAGTCTGATTAACTTTTGGAGATTCATCTTGCTTAGACAACTTGCATCCAGTCACCATAGGAGTTCCAATAGGTTTGGAATCATCTACCCCAAACTTCTTCAACAGTTCCTTCACATACTTAGATTGAGAAATGAAAATGCTTTTAACATTTTGTGTAATCTGCAATCCTAAGAAGAATTTCATCTCACCTATCATTGACATCTCAAATTCCATTTGCATGTCATCAACAAACCTCATACTCAAAACATCATCTCCTCCAAAAATAATGTCATCAACAATCAAGATGTTATTATTATCAATCTTTAAGTATAAATTACTGTCAATAGTACCTTTACAAAATCCCAACTTCATCAAATACTTGTCCAATCTAGTATACTAGGCTCTGTGGGCTTGCTTAAGTCCATACAATACTTTCTTCAATCTGCATACCATGTCACCTTTATATAATAACAAAAATCCATTCGGTTGCTCAATATAGACTTCCACTTCCAAATCTCCATTCAAAAAGGTTGACTTCACATCCATCTGATATACCTTGAAATCCTTACGAGCAGCATATGCTAGAAGTAATCTAATAGCTTCAATTTTAGCTACCGAAGAAAAATTCTCCTCATAATCAATTCCTTTCATCTTTGAGCCTCCTTTACATAAAAAATATTTCTTTGTTTCCAACCTCGTCACCGACTTCATTCAATTTATTTTAGAATATCCATTTTGTACAAATCACATTCTTGTCTTTAGGTCTTGGAACAAGTTCCCATGTGTTATTCTTCTCAATCTGATTCAATTCTTCTTTCATAGATTTTATCCAATTCTAATCCTTACAAGCTTCAACAACATCTTTAGGTTCAATCTTGGAAATCGGGAATATTTCTTTAGCAACAATCCTTCTTCTAGTCATCACACCTTTATTTTTATCACCAATAATCTGATTTTCTGAATGATTCAATTTCACATACCTTGGTGTCCTCTGATTATTTTTCTTCTTAGATTCTTGAAATTCTTCACCGGCAGTAGCAATATCAAAATTAACTATCTCTACCAGAGCATTTTGCTTCAAGTTCTCAGTCTGCACTTTCTTTGAAATGATATCCTGATCATCAAACTCATATCTGCATGCTCTAATCTGCTTTCCATGACATTCATCTACCTTCACATTTGCACTTTCCACTATTTTCTTCAATCTCTTATTGTAACATCGATAGGCCTTGCTCTCAGGAGAATAACCTAATAAGATTCCTTCATCACATCTTGCATCAAACTTTCCTACATCTTCATCTCTTTTGATATAACATTTTCTTCCAAAAACTCTGAAATATCTAACTATAGGAACATGACCAAGCCATAACTCATAAGGAGTCTTACCGGAATCACCTTTTATATGCCCCCAATTGAATGTGTAAACAACAATGGTAACAACTTCTCTTCAAAAGGTCTTTATCACATCTCCCTCAATCAACATAGTCCTAGCAGGATCCAAAACAATTTTGTTCTTCCTTTCAATAGCTCCATTCTATTGTGGGGTTCTAGGAGCAGATAATTGTGTTCTTATTCCATTCCTTTCACAAAATGAATCAAACTCACCAAATGTGAATTCTCCTCCTTTGTTAGATATCTAACATTTCAGCTTGAATCCTGTCTTTGTCTCCACCTTAGCTTTGAATATCTTGAATTTCTCCAGTGTTTCTAATTTCTCCCTTAGAAAAGTAACCTACATCATTCTAGAGTATCCATCAATCAACAACATGAAATTTCTATCACCTTGCACACTTCTCACTCTAGTAAGACCACACAAATCAGTATGCACAAGATCTAATAATATATTATATGTATATTGCTTACTCTTAAATTACATTTTTGTTTGCTTACCCAACTAACATTCTTTACATACTAGATTAGAGGTTTCACAATCTTAGGCATATCTTTAACAGCTTGAGTAGAACTTATCTTAATCATGCAGTCAAAATTAACATGACACATCCTTCTAAGCCATAATCAACTTTCATCTATCTGAGCAATCAAATAAATTTTCTCACTGACATTCAAGTGAAATATATTACCTTTAGTCTTATTCTCTTATGCAATCTCTATGTTGGTATTTTGGAAATGTTGATATGGTTTTGTCATTGATGTCAACACTTGTCAACACTTATCAACACTTGGAGATTCTTGTTATGTTCATTGACATGTTCAATGACTTATGCACAGTCACCGGTATCTGGTTCACCAGTAGGTTATATTGTTCACCGACACTTGGAATGACTTGAAGATTACTTGGTTATGTTGAAGAAATTGTTTGAACACTTTGTTTTGGTGATTTGTTCATTGGTCTTATCAGGTTTGCATATTTTTTGTTACCAGCAAATAGGTCCAGGTTATGCACCGGCAAGCATATCTATTCCAGATCAGCACATCACATCATGAAGATGATTTGTTATTATTTTAAATGCATTAAGCTAACATGATGCATCGGATATTGATTCATTTGTAATTGATTTTGTTGTAATATCTTAGTGAGCTGACCTACTCATTTGGTCTTAGGTTATGGTATAAATGTAAGATCTCATTTATGAGATTGAGATAGGAAATGTGAAAAGGATTGTAATAAGGTATATGTGAATATAAGCAGAGCTATACACGTTGACATCATTCAAGATTGAAGGAAGGTTTGAAGAAGGTATATCAGAGCTAAACCAGTACCTAATCTAGCATATGAAGATGCCATTCTTTGCAGTACATTATCATTGGATTTAACCATCCAATTGTAGTCAGTGTGACTCCCATTTTGTGATTGAGCAGTGAGCTCTAGGAAGTTGGCCTTTTTGCATGTGCAAAATCCATAATGTACACACATGCTATCTACGATAGTATCATCTGATTGTGGGTAAGGCTTCCCACCATGGTTTTTCCCCTTACAGGGTTTCCACGTATAAATAATTGTGTTATGTGTTGTGTATGTTATTTGTCTTTCTGTTTCATGCATTAAACTTTACCAATACTGCAATTAACTATTAAACTGTCTACCGACATTAAATTTTGGTTTACCGACATTAAGTATTAAGTTTGGTTAAGTTAGTTTTGGTTTTTATTTATTGGACAATTGATTCACCCCCCCTCTTAGTTGCCTCTGGGATCTAACACTCTATACCAGAGGCATTCAAAATCTTGCATTAACCATTATTGAATTGCAAATCATATCCCTTATCAACCATCTGTCCAACACTCAAAATATTATACTTCAAACCTTCTAAATATAAGACATCATCAGTATTATGCTTATCATCAAAAGAGATAGAACCTCTACCATGAATTACGCAAGCTTTATCATCACCAAATCTCACTATACCACCATCATACTTCTTCATATTCACAAAGTTACTTTTATCTCCTATCAGATGATGTGAACAATCACTATCAATTACCCATTCATCTTTCTCTTCAATCCTAGTAGCCAAAGCTTTCTCCTCAACAATGCAGCTTGTAGAATTCACTGGTACCAAATCATCTTCCTTGATAGCAATAAATACAAATTCGTCTTCTGAATTCACTGATTCTTCATCAACAACATAATAACATATCTTCTGATATTTGTACTTCCGGTTAGGCTTATAGGGATTATCATACTTATCATGTCTCTCATATATATGATTCTTATAAAATTTATCATGCTTATCATACATTGAGATTCTTTCATGACACCTAGAAGCAAAATGTCCTATCTTATTACAAGAGAAACATTTCAAAGGTAACTTTCCATCATACTTGTCAGCTCCCTTAGGAAATCTTTGAGCAATAAGTGCTTTAAGCTCATCCAACTCTTTTTCCTATTCTTCCATCTCTCTCATTTCTCTTTCATATCTTGAAACCTTTGATGAACTCTCTCCTAGATCATAATTCTGCTTCCTAGATACAGAGGCCTTAAATGCAATCTTAGATTTACCATGTGATTCTCCAAATTAACTCAACTCAAATGCAACAAATTTACCAACCAACACATGTCTCTTGTCATAGTAGTCACAGTCAAGATCTCATCAATAGCACAACTTTAGATTTGTAAGTAGGAGGCAAAGATCTTAGCACTTTAGCAAAAAATCTCATCTTCTTCAAGAGTTCCACCAGCACATCTGATGTTCATAACAAGTTCATTCACCTTAGCCATAAAGTTTGATATGTTCTCATCATCTCCCATCTTTAGCATCTCATAATTTCATTTCAAACTCTGCAACTTAGAAACTTTGACATGTTTATCTCCTTCATACAAGGTCTCTAACTTCTCCCAAATCTCATGTGTAGTCTGAAGTCCCATCACATTAGTAATCTTTGAATCAGTTAGGGCACTCAACAATGCTTCCTTAACTCTTATGTTATGTTTAGCATCTTTGATCTTAGCAATAGTAACCAGACCATTCTGAGGAACATTGTAGACATTCTTTGTAATCTTCCAATAATATTCTCCAAAACACTTGAAATGACACTCCATTCAATCCTTCCATATAGTATAATTATTTCCATCAAATCTTGGACTCTCTTTCTTGAAAACATAGGTTTCCATCTCAAATCTCCTCAAGCAGTCAAGCTTCTTTTGGAGGATCTAACTCTGATACCAATTTTTGGCAACAACAATGAAGGAAAACTAAAGGGGGGGGGGGAATCAGTTCTTATTGGATTAAACAAATTATGCACAACTTCAATTCTAATTAACTGTAGCAAGATTAAAGATAAGAACAATAACGACAACACACATAACACCAATATTTTGATGTGTAAAATCCGGTTAAGAGAAAAACTATGGTGGGAACCTACCCACAATAAGATGATACTCTGTAGTAGTATGTGAAAATATTACAATGGGGAATGCACGTACATTCAGGCACACTGCCTAGAGATCACTACTCAAAATACAATGACCCGGAAGCCTACAACCCTCAGGGAAAGTTCATTACCTTACAATAATATTCAGACTATAATCTGATTTAGATAAATTGAAAGAATAGCATCTCCAAATGCTTGATGACAGCTTCAATTAAGCACAATTGTCTTCCTTGCAACACACTCTGTTCTACACCTCATACCAAAAGATAAATTCACTTGTTCACACATACACCACTCTGTGATAATATAGACACAACACCCATACCTAAATTACATGAATATGACCCCTATTTATACAAATCATCAACCTTGACTACAATGTTGATTCAAGGGCCATTTTGTCCTCTACATTCGTGTGTTTTCTTGTATATGGACAAGTGGCACAAGTGTTATATCTTCTTTGCTTAAAATTGTCTCAATTGAATGTACCATCCACCTTCCCATGTTATTTTCTTGGCTTTATCACTTTTGAAGATTGATGTCCCAATGCGGAGTGGTCTTTCTTGATGTTTTCATGTTTTGATATGGGACACTTGGTGTTCTATGGCCCTCCTTGAAGTAGTTCTTTGCAATCTCGCATGTATGAAGATAAATTTGGTTTTATTGTAGATTAAACACATGTGCCACAAGCCTTTATATCCCAGGAATGGATTGCTTCTTTTCAAGTTTACTTTTTTTGGCATTCAGTGGTTATGGCAACTATAATTGTATTACAGGATCATTTTCATAGTATTTGGCCCCAAGGAATTGCGCACCTGTTATCTCTACAATATGTGTTTGCAATTCCTTGTGGAAATGTACATTGGGCTCTATGTCAATTTCGAGGAGAGGATTGGCTGCTACTGAATCCTTTTGCTCCTCCCTCTATGCTTGTCTCTAGACTAGCAACATTACTTATGGATCTGACATGGTCATCAAATTTCACTAAGCTTGTTATTGGCTCTTTTGCACATACAACTATGTATACTTGGGAGGAATTATATTCCTAGCTGGCTAACTACAATGTTTTCTCTGGAGATAATTGGATTGGGTGTTTTTAAACAAAGTGGAAATCCTAGAGGATTCAGTCTCTAGGTCGTTGCTTATTTCCTTCATCAATGGTTGTTGTTTTGACTCCCCTGCTTCATTCTACAATTGGTTGCATTAGTACGCTACCCATATTGGAGAACCTCTCTTCTCAATAGTGTTGGGAAAGTTCCAGGCTATTTGGGAACTCCATTCTCATGCACAAGTTTACCCCCATGGGTTTCTATCTTCTTTCCCGACCCCTCTTGATATTGCGTCCTCTTAAGAGTCTAGAATAGGTGCTTGAGTTTTGGGTTTTTGAATCATGTTTTGTGTCCAACTGGAGTCTTGGATGTTATGGAAGTCTACTATATATGTTGGTGAACTCAACCTTCATTGCCTTCATTTGTGTTTCAGAATTAGAACTGTAGTTTTGGCTTTCCTTTGGGCTCCTAAATGCCATCTTCTGGGTCGTGTATAATGGCTCTTGACTCCCTACTACAGGTATTCCTTCATGCCATTGTTTATGGATGGGAACTTTGTTGTAACTTGCCTTTTGAAATTCCATAAACTTGTAAAATCTATGTACTGGGGTGAGAGGCTATGTTTGATATTTTCATGAACAATCTATGTATTGGTCCTATGGAATTCTAGTATGGAATTGTTTTTTGGTTTGGGTGTTAAAGTTGATTCTCTTCTTCAACATGGTCTTATCTTTACTATAATCTTCCTATTTACTTTATTATTAATCTATATTCTAGGCCTCAGCCCTTTACCATAAAAAGTTAAAAAAAAAGTTTGTATTAGAGAGATGTTATAAGGTAAAACATTATTGTTTCAATTCAAATCATTTAAACTCACAAAACTAGTTTGAAAAGTGTCACATGAAATCCACAACATGAAAATGAAGATTAATGTGTAACTTTCACCTAGATTCATATTTTCTCATGAAATATTTCCACATTGTGTAAATTAACACCACAAATCTCCAATCTAAACCATTTAACTCCAACTTTTATTAAACTTTGGATTTAATTGTTTCCACAAATTATCCAATTAAAAATAAAACTTTTAAAATATTCCAAAATAGAATGCGTTTTGATGTGAAAATTTGCCACATTAGGAAAAATGGCACCAAGAACATCCTCATGAAAGGATTTCACACCATCTTTTACTTATTTCAATATTGAATTATTTCCATAAATTTTAATAAATTGGATAATTGTTCTAATGATTCCTATTTAAATGATGAACCTTCTGCTCAAAATGATGCACCCACACAAGATTTGGTTCAAGGAACTAATGTGATTGAGGTTAATCATGACATATCAAAGATAGAAATTACAACAACTAGTGCAAGAAAAAAGTGATGCCACAATTGTTGGCAACTATAAGGAAAGCATAGTGCAGAAAAACGCTTCCCTAATGTCAATTTTTAGGGGAAACAAGACTAGTGTGTTTTAAAACTTTACAGAATACTAAGATTAGCATATAAGAAACATAGACAATATCAAAAATCAAACACATGTAGAGATAAACACCATGAATTTATGTGGGAAAACCCTTTCGAGAAAAAACCCACCACCGACAACATGAACACTTTATTCATAGCAAAGAATCTTTACAATAAAGTATGTTATCATAGCACACATGCTCACTCTGATTACTTCGGGTACACACCACAGTATACAGCTTATCATCAGAACAACCACCTTGTTCGAGTTTCCTCTTGGCTTCATATACATTTTCAAGTCAATCGTTCAACTGTCAGTTTGCACCAATCAGTTTAGACATCTAACTATCTGTGTCGGTTTGCATTCGTGAGAAAACAACTATCCCACATGCATCTAGAAATCGAACCGGTTTGCATTCAAATACACAGGCTCAGACAACTTGACTTCATCGGGTATCAGAGTAGCTTCAAAAAATACATCTCTGATGGCCGATGACAGACCTGATCGCCGAAGGAGATTCCATCGGGTATCAGCAAAACAAACAATTAGCTATCCCGAATGTCCGATCTTTCTTTGTGCGCTCCGCCATGCGACACCCCCTGATTGTTTCTGGGGTCCTCCTCTAACATCTTAGTACGGCCTCACTATCCACCCAAAATTCTTCTTTGTCACTAGGTCGCGATGGAAATTCTCACGAGCAATTTCCCATCATGACCTAGCAACCACTATCAGATCTTCTGCGATCGTCGTCCAATCATTTCGATCTGCTCAGCCTTCAATTCACCTTAGCCACTCTCTTGTCAGGTCCCATCACTTGGTCACCATGTCATGAGGAATATACTAACGAGCATTTTCCCATTGTGACATAACAACCATAGTTGGATCAACCTTGATCGTCATTCAATCATCTCTGATCTGCATGATGCTTATCTTGCTTGGACCATTCACTTATGTTGGACCCCACCATGGTCGCGAAGTCGCATGAAATAATATACATGCATCTTTCCATAGTGGTAAATCAATGACCGTTGGATCTGGATCTAAATTGCAAGTCTTTTATCCTTTCATCCATTCGATAACCAATGCTACCCCGATGACCAAAGATGACTTCATCGAGTCATCAGGATGACTTGAAGCCTGCTACTCTGAGCTCCGATATGTCGAGTTCATTAGCAAAGGTTATATCGATAGATTTCATAAATTTTCTTCACACTGTTTCATCGGCCAAAGTTAACCCGATTAGTATGAGCAAAGGTCAAGTGAATTAGAGGCATAATTCTAAAAAACTCCCACATAACGATGAATTCACTAGACTATTTGGGCACTTTCCAAACATTATAGAGAGGGATGGTTACTGAGACCCATCGAGTTAGAACACCACCTGAACTTGTGAGGGCTCACTAGTTTTGTTAATGCGTCTGCAACATTTTCCTGAGTGTCAACCTTGTTCAGATTAACCTTTCCATCTTCTACCATGTCACGCACAAAATGGAATTGCACATCTATATGTTTAGACCTAGCATGGTATGTAGGATTATTCCCTAAACATATTGATGCTCTGCAAAATGGACAAAGTTAGCAAATGACAAACAACACAAGACACAAGAAATCGTTAGTGTTAGTTAAGAAAAAGCTAATCTAAATAGGCATATCAAAAGAGATACTAAGAACATGAAAGAATATTTAACTCAAGAAACAAATATGATGAGGCATCTCCAAATACCTCCTAACATGCTCTTGGCTCCTTCTCCTTTGTTCCTCTCCTCTCCAAGTTCCAAAATAGTGTAGCTCTCAACAGCTTTTTGCACTATGGATGCTTATGGAGGATTGAGATTTGAGTATTTTGCTCCAAATGTAAAATGAAAAGCTAAACTACTAGATGCTATTAAAAATGATTGATTTTAACCAAAATAACAAGATATTAGATTACTATGCTAAATGCTCTCTAAAATGCCTATAGGTTAAATGCATACAAGTTTTCAGGATCTGGATTATGAAGAAATGGGCTCTATTTATAGGAAAAATGGAGCAATGGATGGTTGAGATTGAGCAATCTCAACAACGGTTGGGATTGAATGATTTAAAATCCATGTGAGGGCTTTCAACCCAATCCCAGGATGACAAGTGTCAATGTGAGATAGGTTGAGAGGAGAGGGAATAAACATTAAATGCTTGACATGACCTTGGGAGTTAAGGTCAAGGTTAGTTGAATGAATAAACTCTTTATTCAAAGAATAAAGCTTTTATCCAATGGAGAAACTCTTGTGCAAAGGCAAAAGAGATAAACATGGTCAAAGCAATAAATGTTTGGGGAGACAAGTTGAAATAACCATAAATAGTTATGTAAGAGCCATTAATGGTCATGTAAGAGCCATTAGTGGTTTTGAAAGACTTTGGAGGTTAAATTGTTGAACACACAAAGCATTAAATGCTTTTCAAAGACTTTGAAGTCTTTGAGAAGTGACTCCATGTTGCTTAGGAATGTGACAATAATTAGGGGATGGATTAGGCTAATTAGGAAGGGGTTAGAAGAATCTAGAAGGGGGTTTAGGAATGCAATTGGATTTGGTGGGTGAGGGAAAATAGGATTTTTAATCAAAATAAATTAATTTATTTCAATAAATGTGTGCAAGTTGCATTGTTAGGAGAATGCAAGTGAGGGGGCGGATAATGATTTAAATAAATGTTTAATTTAATTTATTTAAAAGAGGAATAGGGGGATTTAAATAAATAGATTTTATTTATTTAATTGACTTGTGAACTTGGTTTAATGAATTAATTAAAATAAATTGAATAATTTATTTAATTAATAGGAGAATGTTTGAAGATGAATTAATTAAATATTAATTAATTAACTCATGGCTAGTAGATTTTTAATCAAATAAATAGCAAATATTCATTTAATTAAGCTAGACAGATTTGTGTGACTACATTTGCCCCTCTTTGAGACGGTGCGGTTTATCGTGTTGTTTCAAAGAAAGAAAAATAGGTGTGAAGAAATGCCCCATAAAATGTTAATTTAGTGGGTGGTATGCCCCCTCGAGAGATGGGTTGAAACTTTTCAAAAAATCGGGCGATTTCTCGAAAAAAGAATGAAAATTGGCAGGGTGTTAGAAGAGAAGAAGTTAGCAATGTGGGTGAAAAATTGAAGAAATCATGGGTAAAATGGAGAAATGGTAGTTTCAGGAAGTTTACGAGGACCACGACAGTGAGCGGGGGAAAATTACGGTGATGGCGAAGGGTTTAAATGGGGAGAAAGGGGTGAAAACAGGATCATTTGTGACCGTGACTAGTGTGAAACTATAGCTCTGACAATGACTTTTGAGAGAAGTGAGTAGCAGTCAAGATGCTGGTACCAGTAGCAGAGCACCATCTCGAGTGAGTTCATTGGTTTCAGTGGCCAAACGACTACGGACCAATGGTATGCAAATTTGAAATTTTAATTTTTATGCATTTTTGATATGCTTTTTGCTGAGTCCAAGTTGAGTCGGAACAATAGCGCTGAAACTATGTTTTGGTGCTTTTGTCTAATTAACTAGCGCTATTATGCCGCAATGGTGCTATTGAGATGCTTTTTGAGCACTTTTGAAAGTTGTAGCGCTATTGTAGGCCAGTTTAGGGGCTTTTGATGGATGGGCGCTATTAAGTGCCTAATTGAGCACTTTTGTTAATTGTAGTGCTATTGTAGGCTAGTTTAGGTGCTTTTGCTATGAATCAACATTATGGTGTTGTTGTTCTAGCGCTTTTGTAGTTTGTGTGCTTTTGGATAGCTGTTTGAGCACTTTTGTAAGGAGTTCAACGCTATTGTAGGTAAGTAGCACTTTTGTGTACAAAATAGTGCTTTTATGTTAGAATAAAATAGATGCCCCAGTTTGCATGAATAAAATCTCCCGATGCCAATAATGGATGGATGGCGATGTGAAGTGAGAGTTGTTTTGAACCATAATAGCCTGATGAGACTTAGGTCATTTTTAGGATAAATGTTTGTTGAAGTCTAGGTTGCCATGATTGCTTACTTGTTGAGACCCAAAGATACTTGATCAAAGTATCTGTTGATTGTCTAGGTTTGTAAAGTGGAAAATCACGAGTGAACCCTAAGTGTTCCCCCCACCACTCTAAGGAGAGAGAAGGGAGAGTCACTAGGGTTGATGGTTTTCACTTAGGGGAGACTTTATATTCAAAAGAGGGGTTGAAACCCACAAGATCCAATCCCACACAATGCAAAATTGGATTCTAAATGAGTTTCAAGGGTTAAGACAACAAGGCTACCCTCTTTTGTAAAGAATGTGGATAGAATGATTAAGCTAGGAATGCATAGAAAGTGAGAAAGATTCGCTTATAAACAGAGACAGGGATATAGGATGAAGCTGCGGACCTGGAATTAGCAGTAAAATGTCGAGACCGCGCTGTCCTGCAAATTTGAGCGAAAGCTGATGGGATGATGGCGCCCAGCGTGCACACGGTCCTCCGAAAAATCTGCGAAATGAAGGGGGATCTGTTCGTCTCTGCACAAGGATTCCAGATCTTCAATTACAACCGCGTACCTACAACCTACACACAGAAAAGTGAAGACGATTGGGGGGTTAGGGATTAGGGGTTTACCCTTAGGTCAAACCCCAGTTTTGGAATTAACCAAAAAATGAGAAATGTTGTAAATGTAAATGATTGTAATGTAAAACAAGTACTAGTACCTTGTTGTAAGAATGTTTGTATTCTTACATGCGAAGGTGTAGATGTTGTTGTATGTTGTATGTTGTATGTGGTATGTGATCTCCTCTTCAGTGGTTGAATCCTTGTCTTGAATGCAACACTTAGCCTTGAATGGAGACTTAGAATGATCAATTGCTTGAAGGAATGCTTGAATGCTTGAATGCTTGAATGTTTTAATATCGTTTCCACATCTTGTACACATATATCCTTCCTCTTTTCCCTCTCTACCCAAATGGGAGAGGAAAATGTAGTTTATATACTTGCCAATTAGGGTTGATAGACTGATTTTCCCGACCTTAGGCTGACCAGGAAAGGTTATTTTCCAAATTGCAAACATAAAGACCCGAGGTCCCAAAAGAGACCGGGCCCAAAATAGGGCCAGGGACTAGGGCGCTGGGCGCTATGGTCTTGGGGGACCAGGGCACTAGGCGCTCTGGTCCCTCCTCCCGGGACAACAGGGTGCAAGGAGGATCAGGCCAGGGTGCTAAAAAAAATGTAGTTTTTGATGTCATGGACAAGTTTCGGGGTCTCCATTCAGGTTTAGTGTTGCGTCGCCATTGTGAAGACCCAAATGCGGTCAAAATTCCAAGTGTCGCAATTTTAGGATGCTACATTTAGCCCCCACTTTAGCGGGAGTATAAGCGTACGCTCATACTTTCGGTAAAGTACAAGGAAACAACATTGAAAGACTTTCACCACGTCAAGGAGGCAAGACACACCAAGCCCCCAGTGGACTAAGGATCTTACGACTTCAATTGACAAAGTAAAAGGGAAGATCACGAGGGAGAACCATGACTGTCAGTAGTAAGGTTCCCTCACTATGAGTCATGCAAGAGAAATACCAAAAATTTTCAAGGCAAAGCTAAGTTCGCCAAGAAATTTTCAAGTATCCTGAAGGGATGGACGGGGTGTATGCCCCCTATGTTAAAGCGATCGCACACGCCTCAACGGGGGTGATTGCTTTAAGGTAGTGATACACATAAGAAATGAGAAGGAAAGGAGCACGTTATCACAAAGATTTAGCCCCCAAGTGTGAGACAAACCCAAGGATAATAGACACAAAACACAAAGCACAAGGTGACTTCACTTTCCTCAGGGTCAGTATACTGTATGATAATTCATGTATATCATATGTATGTATGCATAATTGTTCTTCATTCCCCAATCAAGGAAGGTCACCTAGAAGAAGGGAACACATGTGTCTTTTGAGTCAACATGAGAGAGACCAAAAGAGATCTCTATGCTTTGCATTGTCCTCAAGTAGACAACACTAAGGACAACAAATAGAAGAATGAGAATAACACATAGAAGAAGTAACAAAAGAGAGGAGGAAAGAGTCTGCTATGCTAATGAACTAGTCTAGCACGTCATCTACCCCCCGATCTTGCTGATCAATGTTTCGGGAAGGCAGGGAACACGCTAGAGGAGGAACATCCAACACAGCAGATGGAGCTATCACAAGATCCAAACAAGGGCTATGTTCATGTTCCAAGCCACGTTGTTCTTGTCTAGGAGCTAGGATAAGTGCTTTAGAAAATTCGTTAGATAAATGGTTATCAATATCAACAAGTTCATATTCACTATCAGAAGCAAGAGGAGTAATATTTTCATCATGAACAACATTTTCATCTATATCATCATCAAGATTTATAAAAATAGGGTCTTTAACTCGCACAGGATCAAGACCATCATGCATCTTATGTTTAGGAGATTTTGGAGAAAATGGAATAATGCTTGTTGAAGGTGTTTTTGGGGATTGCAAAGTTTGAGAAGCAGCTGCTTGAGCTCTAAGACGACGCTTTCGTCGACGTTCATGTGTAGAATGATTTTGTCTAGTCTTAGTAGGAAGTGGAGAAGATTGAGGAGGAGGAATGTTCTCATCC
Source organism: Cryptomeria japonica (assembly GCF_030272615.1). Taxonomy (NCBI): domain Eukaryota; kingdom Viridiplantae; phylum Streptophyta; class Pinopsida; order Cupressales; family Cupressaceae; genus Cryptomeria; species Cryptomeria japonica. The sequence goes on from NC_081414.1 coordinate 44,174,161, forward strand.
TTATCACTTGGGTGTTTGGGTTGTGGTCTCTTAGGCTGGATAATAGGAGAAGAAGAAGGTCTCTTCTCTCTATAAAAAGAAGGAGGAGGGACTGCTCCATATAGAGGAAGAATATTTGGTTTAGGAACGAGACCAAGTCCATCATGACGAGGAGGTATAGGTCTACTTTTAGAAAGTTTATTAGACATAGACATAGTCACATCCATAGGAATGGGTTGGGAATCTTCTTGAGGAAAGACATTAGTTTTATCTTTCAAAGGAAGAACTTCCTTCTCAAGAACAATAGGAATATCAAGTTTGGGTGTTCTAGGTTCACTTAGAGATAGGATCATATCTGTTTTCCACTTTTGATAAGATTTGAAAAGATGATCACTTCGCGGAGGAAGAGATTGGAATTGTTTAGGCCAAAAATAATCAATAGGAATGCTAGAAGTTCTTTCAGCTGGTTTAAAGAGACTATGATTGACAGTAACAACTTCACCATTATGGGGAAATTTCAAACATTTATGAATAGGAGAAGCAATAGCTTTCATGGAAGATAGCCAAGGATAGCCAAGCTTCACACAAAATTGTTCGGATGAAGGAATAATAGCAAAGTTCACAGCAAGGGATTTGTTATGGACCTTAATAGGTAATGTAATAGAACCAATTGCAGGAGAAGAAAATGCATCAAATAATTTCACAATCACATTTGTTTTGTCATAGATCACTTGATTCAATTGCAAAGTAAAGAGAAATTCTTCAGTAATAACATTAACCATGCACGAAGGATCAATAAGCACTCCACGGCAAGGTGTGTTCATGACTTTTGCAACTATGTATAAAGGACCATCAGGTGCCCTGATAGTTTCACTAGAATCAAATGTGATGGGAGGTTCTTTAGGGTTTTCTTGCTGCTCTACAAAGTTAATCACATTCAGAGTCATAGACACAAGACCATCAGATGAGAAAGAGGAATCATTAGTCTCAATCGCATTAGAGGTATGAGAAGGTAATGGATTAGTAAAAATCTGAAGATTTTGGTTAGGAGGAGCTACAGATGTGTTGCCTTTATCATTCACTCCAGAAACAGAGATAGTATTATTATCAATCAAATCTTGAATTTTACCCTTTAAAGCAAAACATTTTTCAGTATCATGCCCAGTTTGACGATGAAATTGACAAAAAGATTTGTTATCAAAATAGGGTGAATTAATCTTTGTAGGATCTATTTGCCTTATAGGAGGAAGAGTAAGCACATTTTGTTCCAATAACTTATTCATAATACTATGCAATGATTCATTCAGAGGAGTAAACTTTCTTTCTTTCTTGAAAAACTTAGAAATAGGAGGCACACCTGATGCTGCATTCACATTGTTGTTGATGATGTTTTCATTGAATTTAATGGACTCTCTATTCGGTTTAAACTTCCCAAATGGTTGTTGACTACTATCACCCTTATCACTCGGAGCCATAGGATGTGATTGTTCCATTTGACTCACAGTCAGTTGATAATTGTGAAGAGTTGCACACAACTGTTGGAAAGAAGTAAACTCAGAAAACAGAAGTTTTTCTCTAATGTCTTTTTGTAAATTAGGAATAAAGATTCTTTGAGATTGCAACTTTAATTTGGCCTATCTACAGATCATAAAATCACTCAATTTTTTCAGATTAGCTTTAAAATCATCATAACTTTCATCCCTGCAAATTTCAAAAAAAGTTGCAAGGACTGTGTGCACTCCGAGCGCCACAGTCCCTGACATTTTTTCTGAAATTTCGGGAGATTGTCGTGATTGCATTTAACAGCTTAAATCCAGGAGATTGGCTGATTTTATTGAAATTTGCTACCTCTAAAATTCAAAATCTTCTCTCTCTCTCCACTGCAGGAGTTTTACAACAATAAGCCCTACTTACACTATTCCCGTTAGACAAAGCCTTAGAATTAAGTCTTTCCAAGGTTTAATTACTGAGGAGATGGAACCTAATTTGAATAGCCTTTTTAACGAGGACATGGGTAATTCCTCTAATCCTCCTAATGATGAAGAAGCTCTCCATGAGGTTTCTGTAGAACAACTTTCAAAATTGGATAACCAATTTGATGATTTTCGACAATGGATGTCTCAAGAATACCCCGATAGTCAAGCTCTTTCATTAATTGAGGGTCTAAAACGTATGGTTCAAAGTGATAAGAATGGAATTGATATTTTGCGTGGTATTGCACACATTGTGGATTCGAATGTGATGCCTATGAAGAGTTGTGCTGAAACTTTGGGTTATACACAACCTCCTACTCAAGTCAATCATTCTATTCCTTTGACAACTTCTATTGCTAGCATACCTACCTTTACATCAAACATAATGACTACTTCTATACAAGACATTCCCCCTATGATCACCAGTCATGGGGGCAATCCTTCTTCTTCAATTAACCCTCTGCCTTCATTCAATCTGACTTCTTCATTCATTCCTTCAACGAGTGTTCCTATTACATCTCCACAAATGAACATGACGCAAGGGGGCAATTCATTCAATCATTCCATTCCTCCTTGTAGTGTTCCTCTTTTCCAATCCTCTCCTACGACTAACTATCATAGTGTCCCACCACCTTACTCTCTACCTTCTTTCAATAACATAACACTTCCATCTCTATCTAACACATCTAATATGAACTCTTCGACTGAAGCGACCATTAACAATCTTGCACAAACTGTCTCTTCTTTACAGCAACAAATCGCCTCTATGAATCAATCTAAGTTTAGTGTGCCCACATTTGATGTTGCGAGCCCACTTTCTCTTGACATTGTTCAAGCTATCCCTCCTAAACATGTTGAAATCCCGCATTTGGAGCTTTATAATGGTAAAGGTGATCCTCTAACACATGTTAAGACTTTTCAAACAATATGTACCGATTTTGCTTATGACCAAAGTTTTCTTGCAAAACTGTTTACTAGAACATTAAGAGATAAAGCCCTACAATGGTATTGCTCGTTGCCTTCTTATTCTATTACTTCTTTCGAACAACTTGCAAATGCTTTTATTCAATAATTTCAAAACAATATAAGTCCTAAAGTTACTTTGATTGATTTAATGCATTGTAAACAAGGTGTTAAAGAAAAAGTGACTGATTTCATTGGTAGATATAAGCATTTGTATGCTCAAATTTCTTTTCCAGTGCCTGACAATGATATTCAAAGAATCTTTATTTCTAATTTACAAAAAGACATTAGAGAAAAACTTCTATTTTCTGAGTTTACTTCTTTCCAACAGTTGTGTGCAACTCTTCACAATTATCAACTGACTGTGAGTCAAATGGAACAATCACATCCTATGGCTCCGAGTGATAAGGGTGATAGTAGTCAACAACCATTTGGGAAGTTTAAACCGAATAGAGAGTCCATTAAATTCAATGAAAACATCATCAACAACAATGTGAATGTAGCATCAGGTGTGCCTCCTATTTCTAAGTTTTTCAAGAAAGAAAGAAAGTTTACTCCTTTGAATGAATCATTGCATAGTAATATGAATAAGTTATTGGAACAAAATGTGCTTACTCTTCCTCATATAAGGCAAATCGATCCTACAAAGATTAATTCACCCTATTTTGATAACAAATCTTTTTGTCAATTTCATCGTCAACCTGGGCATGATACTAAAAAATGTTTTGCTTTAAAGGGTAAAATTCAAGATTTGATTGATAATAATACTATCTCTATTTCTGGAGTGAATGATAAAGGCAACACATCTGTAGCTCCTCCTAACCAAAATCTTCAGATTTTTACTGATCCATTACCTTCTCATACCTCTAATGTGATTGAGACTAATGATTCCTCTTTCTCATCTGATGATCTTGTGTCTATGACTCCGAATGTGATTAACTTTGTAGAGCAGAAAGAAAACCCTAAAGAACCTTCCATCACATTTGATTCTAGTGAAACTATCAGGGCACCTGATGGTCCTTTATACATAGTTGCAAAAGTCAAGAATAGACCTTTCCGTGGAGTGCTTATTGATCCTTCGTGCATGGTTAATGTTATTACTGAAGAATTTCTTTTTACTTTGCAATTGAATCAAGTGATCTATGACAAAAGAGATGTGATTGTGAAATTATTTGATGCATTTTCTTCTCCTGCAATTGGTTCTATTACATTACCTATTGAAGTCCATAACAAATCCCTTGATGTGAACTTTGCTATTATTCCCTCATCCGAACAATTTTGTGTGAAGCTAGGCTATCCTTGGCTATCTTCCATGAAAGCTATTGCTTCTCCTATTCATAAATGTTTGAAATTTACCCATAATGGTGAAGTTGTTACTCTTAATCATAGTCTCTTTAATCTAGCTGAAAGAACTTCTAGTGTTCCTATTGATTATTTTTGGCCTAAACAATTCCAATCTCTTCCTCCGCGAAGTGATCATCTTTTCAAATCTTATCAAAAGTGGAAAGCAGATATGATCCTATCTCTAAGTGAACCTAGAACACCCAAACTTGATATTCCTATTATTCTTGAGAAGGAAGTTTTTCCTTTGAAAGATAAAACTAATGTCTTTCCTCAAGAAGATTCCCAACCCATTCCTATGGATGTGACTATGTCTATGTCTAATAAAATTTCTAAAAGAAGACCTATACCTCCTTGTCATGATGGACTTGGTCTCCTTCCTAAACCAAACATTCCTCCTTTATACGGAGCAGTTCCTCCTGCTTCCTTTTATAAAGAGAAGAGACCTTCCTCTTCTCCTATTATCCAGCCTAAGAGACCACAACCTAAACACCCAAGTGATAAAAATGAGAACATTCCTCCTCCTCAATCTTCTCCACTTCCTACTAAGACTAGATGAAATCGTTCTGTGCGTGAACGCCGATGAAAGCGTCATCTTAGAGCTCAAGCAACTGCTTCTCAAACTTTGAAATCCCCAAAAACACCTTCAACAAGCATTATTCCATTTTCTCCAAAATCTCCTAAACATAAGATGCATGATGGTCTTGATCCTGTGCGAGTTAAAGACCCTATTTTTATAAATCTTGATGATGATATAGATGAAAATGTTATTCATGATGAAAATGTTACTTCTCTTGCTTCTGATAGTGAATATGAACTTGTTGATATTGATAACCATCTATCTAATGAATTTTCTAAAGCACTTATCCTAGCTCCTAGACAAGAAAAACGTGGCTTGGAACATGAACATAGCCCTTGTTTGGATCTTGTGATAGCTCCATCTGCTGTGTTGGATGTTCCTCCTCTAGCATGTTCCCTGCCTTCCCGAAACATTGATCAGCAAGATCGGGGGGTAGATGACGTGCTAGACTAGTTTCATTAGCATAGCAGATCCTCTCCTCCTCTCTTTTGTTACTTCTTCTATGTGTTATTCTCATTCTTCTATTTGTTGTCCTTAGTGTTGTCTACTTGAGGACGATGCAAAGCATTGTGACCTCTTTTGATCTCTCTCATGTTGACTCAAAAGACACATGTGTTCCCTTCTTCTAGGTGACCTTCCTTGATTGGGGAATGAAGAACAATTATGCATACATACATATGATAAACATGAATTATCATACAGCATACTGACCTCGAGGAAAGCGAAGTCACCTCGTGCTTTGTGTTTTGTGTCTATTATCCTTGGGTTTATCTCACACTTAGGGGCTAAATCCTTGTGATAACGTGCTCCTTTCCCTTCTCATTTCTTATGTGTATCACTACCTTAAAGCAATCACCCCCGTTGAGGCGTGTGCGATCGCTTTAACGTAGGGGGCATACATCCCGTCTATCCGTTCAGGATACTTGAAAATTTCTTGGCGAACTTAGCTTTGCCTTGAAAATTTTTGGTATTTCTCTTGCATGACTCATAGTGAGGGAACCTTACTACTGACAGTCATGGTTCTCCCTCGTGATCTTCCCTTTTACTTTGTCAATCGAAGTCGTCAGATCCTTAGTCCACTGGGGGCTTGGTGTATCTTGCCTCCTTGACGTGGTGAAAGTCTTTCAATGTTGTTTCCTTGTACTTTACCGGAAGTATGAGCATACGCTTATACTCCCGCTAAAGTGGGGGCTAAATGTAGCATCCTAAAATTGTGACACTTGCAATTTCGACCACATTTGGGTCTTCACGATGGTGACGCAACACTAAACCTGAATGGAGACCCCGAAACTTGTCCATGACATCAAAAACTGCATTTTCTTGCACCCTGGCCTGATCCTTCTTGCACCCTGCTGTCCCGGGAGGTGGGACCAGAGTGCCCAGCACCCTGGTCCCTGGCCCTATTTTGGGCCCAGTCTCTTATGGGGCTTCGGGTCTTTTAGTTTGCAAATTGGAAAATATTGTTTCCTGGTCGGCCTTAGGTCGGAAAATTCAGTCTATCAACCCTAATTGGCAAGTATATAAACTACATTTCCTCTCCCATTTTGGTAAGAGGAAAGAGGAAGGACATATGTGTATAAGACGCGGAAATGATATTCAAACATTCAAGCATTCAAGCATTCAGGCATTTCTTCAAGAAATTGATCATTCTAAGTCTCCATTCAAGGCTAAGTGTTGCATTCAAGACAAGGATTCAACCATTGAAGAGGAGATCACATACAACATACAACATACAACAACATTTATACCTTCGCATGTTGCAGGTACACGGCTGTAATTGAAGATCTGGAATCCTTGTGCAGAGACGAACAGATCCCCCTTCATTTCGCGGATTTTTCGGAGGACCGTGTGCACGCCGGGCGCCATCGTCCCGTCAACTTTTGCTCAAATTTGCAGGACAGCGCCATCTCAACATTTTACTGCTAATTCCAGGTCCGCAGCTTCATCCTATATCCCTATCTCAGTTTATAAGTGAATCTTTCTCACTTTTCATGCATTCCTAGCTTAATCATTCTATCCACATTCTTTACAAAAGAGGGTAGCCTTGCTGTCTTAACCCTTGAAACTCATTTAGAATCCAATCTTGCATTGCGTGGGATTGGATCTTGTGGGTTTCAACCCCTCTTTTGAATGTAAAGTCTCCCCTAAGTGAAAACCGACAATCCTAAGTGATCCCCTTTCCCCTTTGGAGTGGTGGAGGGAACACTTAGGGTTCGCTCGCGATTTTCTGCTTTACAGTATGCATTGATGAGATGATACTTATATGCATGTTTTTATGATGTTTTATGATGTTGGATACTGACATATGAATGCAGGTTTATATATGTATGATTTGTTTGATTCATTGTTTATATGTATGTAATGTCATGATGAGGATGTATGCATAATGATGATATGATGAATAGGATTTTGGTGTTTCCTATTTTGATAAAATGATGAGATAATTATGCAATGATGTTATGTATGGTTATGCCTCGAGATGTTTTAAATGAATGTAATATGGATAAACAAAAATGTAAAGTACAAATGTTTATATGATAATGAATGCATATGTATAATGGACATATAAAATAATATGAATCAATGTTTTTTGGAAACAAATGGTTTTATGATTTTAAATGCTTAAATATGATTAAGTAAAAATGATAATGTGATGGTACTATAATTTATGGTTTTAATAACTGCACCTTAATTAAAAAAAGGATAATGAATGCAATGTAAATGAATACTAACATGTGCATAATAAGATACTTAATAATGGATGAATGAATGTACCTTTTAACTAATGAATAGATACATGAATGTATGCAATGATAAATGATAATGGATAATTGATACTAAATGAATGCATAGTAAATGGCTTAATATAATCAAGGACAATTTGATCTCATGAATGAATCTAATTATTTATGATTATGCAATGATTCAAATGATTGATGAAGACTAATGTCAATAAACTAAATGAACTATATGCAATGTTAATTTAAAAAGGACATGAATGTACTGAATGGAAAATGTAACTAAATGTAATGATGGTATGATCCTGAGGAAGGCAAGGTTTTTGAGACTTTGCATGATGCATTGATGATGTATCAGAGTACTCAGTCGTGATTGTATCCAAGACCAGCTTAATGGTCACATTTGCATATAAATCCTACATATGAATGAGTGAATGGATGGGTGATATGCAACAGAATGCAATATATAAACAGATGAGATGAAATGACGATCCATAGTGCTCTATTTTCATCATTGAGCTTGAAAATGTTGGAAGAGAATACAAGCATCTTGACATAATGATTCAAGATGACTTGAGTATTTCTTACATGGATTTTATATAGCAAGTAATACAAATGACTGGATATAAGGGTCAAGTCGACTAGAGTATTTCTTGCGGAATAGACGAGGATCAGCTCCGTTCATGCATGACTTGGATCGTCCTCCTTGATCTTAGGCTGATCATATCCTGAGACAAGTTCATACCGTAATAAGAGATAAAACCTTTATCTAATTTGGATGAGGTAGGAGGAACCAAAGGAAGAGCATTGTACCTGCAAACAAATAGTATATACATAAAGAATAAAGAATATGGATCCTTGGTAATGGTTCATGCTCATATGGTCGAGATATACACTGTAGTCAGCAAGCCGTAATGATCTATGACTACATTTTGCATAAGATCACGTAGCTTGGTGAACTTCCCATGTAGACGCCATTAGTACATGCCCCAGTACTTCATTGGAATAATGCGTTGCAGATACATAAACAATGCTGTAGGAACCTGATACATAGAAATGAATGAATTACTCACAAATTAACCAAGTATTTGATAGCTTAACACATAATTTTCTTGTCAAAGAAAACGTCATTTTGTCTTTGTTTTGGTAAGGAAGGATGCATCCTTGTTTGAAGACAGTTTGATTGTTGATGTCAATTGTTTTGGTCAATTTTGAGAAGTGATCATCGTGCGAGTATTTTGTTCAATGTTTGTTTAGTATCTGCTTAGATGAGTATGTACAATGTGGTGTCATGTTTTTTGTTTGTTTCTTGATGTTTTCCGTTGTTTTTGGATTTTGTGATTTTGAATGTTTTTGGATTTTGCGAGATAGTTTTGAATGTTTTTGGATTTTGTGAGACAGTTTTGAATGTTTTTGGATTTTGTGAGACAGTTTTGAATGTTTTTGGATTTTGTGAGACAATTTTGAATGTTTTTAGATTTTGTGAGATAGTTTTGAATGTTTAACCCAATGAATCACAAGTAATGTAGAATCCACTTCCATCAACTAGATTTAAGGGCATTGCCCCCAAGTTAGACATGACTATGAAAAAGCAGGATGCAAGACACATGAAGTACTTTCTTTGATTACAGATCAAATAACAATCCATGGTTTGGATGGATGGATGTATTTTATGAAGTAGAATGTGATTGTAATGAGTCTGAAAGATAATGGAGCCATAGCCTTTACGAGTGGCGCCTGTTTGCCAGGTTTTCACCATCGCACTTACTTAAGGTGCCACTGGAGTGTTTGTTCACCATTTGGATGCATGATTTGTCTTTACTATTTTGATGTTTTTATATTTTCTTTAGGACATTTATCTAAATGTTTTTGGATTTTTTTTCTGGTATGTAGGGGAGCCTGATGCTCTATACAGCTTAGGTATAAAACCATTTGAGGTGCATTTTCTTGATTGGATCTGTGAGCGGTTCTCCTTCTGAAGTAGCCAACTGATATGCCCCAGACCCAAATATAGCAGTGATAACATATGGACCCAGCCATTTTGATTCAAACTTTCCCTGATGTTCTCTGTTTGGTTGGTTGTGAGGATTCTCTCGGAGAACAAGATCACCTACCTCAAATGTACGAGGTCTAACTCGGTGATTGTAGCTTTTGCTCATGCGCTGCTGATAGGCTTTGAGATGGTTGTATGTAGCTTGTTGCTTCTCATCAAGTAACTCTAAGTCCTAAAGATGGGATACTCTATAGGCTTCATCATCAATGATATTGTGTAAGGAAACCTGTAGAGATGGTATCTCAACCTCAATAGGTAAGATAGCTTCTTCTCCATAGACCAGTGAGTAAGGAGTTGCCCCGGTAAGGGTTTGAATGCTAGTTCAATATGCCCATAGTGCTGGATTCAGTTGAACATGCCAATCATGGCTGGTATCCTTGACTGTCTTCTTTAGGATTCTTAATATGTTCTTGTTTGATGCTTCGGCCTGACCATTGCCTTGTGGGTAATAGGGAGTGGAAAAGCGGTGTTGGATGTGAAATTTCTCACAGAGTTCACAGACATCTTGATTCTTGAAAGGAAGACCGTTATCTGTGATGATGGACATGGGTACACCATACCGGCAAATGATTTAATTGAGGATGAATGAGGCGATTTGCTTGCCGGTAACTTGGGTAAGTGGAACAGCTTCGATCCACTTTGTGAAGTATTCGGTGGCGGTAATAATGAATTTATGGCCATTGGATGAAGATGGATGGATTTTACCCACAAGGTCAAGACCCCATTGACAAAAAGGCCATGGTGTCATGATTGGTTGCAATTCCTGTGCTAGTGCATGTAACAAGTCTCCATGAACTTGACATTTCTTACATTTTCTGACAAAGTAGTAGGAGTCTTTTTCCATAGATGGCCAATAGTATCCATTGCGCAAGAATTTCTTGGCTAGTGACGAACCACTTGAGTGAGTCCCACAAATTCCTTCATGTACCTCTTCCAAGGCCTTTGTTATCTCATCTTGTTCCAGACATCGAAGAAGAGTACCATCAAGACTGCATCGGTATAGGGTTTTAGTAATAATGGTATATCGAGCAGTCTGGTGAATGAAGGTTTTACGTTGGTTATTCGATTGGTTGGGAGGAAGGGTGTGATCATGGAGATAGGTGTAGAACTCACCGTACCATGGGGATTTGGAACTGACAAGGTGACATATCATCTTGGATTTGGGGATATCATAAGCAGGGATCCAAAGTTGTTCTACCAAGAACTCATAGCATGTTAAATTTTGTGGAAGATCTAGGAGAGATGCAATAGTAGCCATAGAATCAGCGGCTCGATTTTGATCTCTTGGTATCTGCTCAAAGGTGATAGTATGAAATGATGCTTTTAAAGTGTCCACCTTTTTCTTATATGGAATGAGTTTATCATCCTTGGTCTGATATTCATCTATTGCTTGTCGAATGACCAGTTGGGAGTCGCCATATACTTGTAGTTCTTGTAATTTCCATTGTACGGCTAGCTTGAGTCCTGTGATCAAGGCCTCATACTCTGCTATGTTGTTAGTGCAGGGAAATGTGAGCCTGTAAGACTTCGGGATGCTGTCACTTTGAGGTGTGATAAACAGAATGCCTGCCCCCAAGCCATGCCTAGTGTATGAACCATCAAAGTATAGTTTCCATGGTTGTGCTATTGTGATCATGAATATCTCTTGGAAAATTGGAAATGAGTGGTGCTTCGGCCAACTGATCTGCAATAACTTGCCCTTTGATAGCCTTATGATCTACATACTCGATGTCAAATTCACTTAGAATCAGCACCCATTTGGCCAAGCGGCCTGTCAATGCTGCTTTACTGAGTAAATACTTGAGTGGATCAATCTTTGCAATGAGTTGTACCTTATGTGTTAACAAATAGTGCCTCAGTTTAGTGTAAGATTACTGCTAGGCAAGCTCGCTCAATAGGTGAGTAATTGAGTTCATAGCCAACCAGTGTGCGAGAGATGTAATAAACAACACATTCTTTCCCTTTGGCATTATGTTGTGCCAGTAGTACCCCCAATGTTGTACTTATTGCTGAGATATAGAGTAATAACAGTCTACTTAGATCTGGTGGGATCAACAATGGTGTATTCATGAGATAGTCTTTGAGCATCTGGAATGCTTGCTGACATCTGGCATCCCATTGAAAGCGGATGTTCTTGTGTAGTAGGTGTGTGAATGGGTGACACTTATCAGCCAATTGTGCAATGAATCTTCGGATGGATTGAAGTCGTCTTTGTAATGTCCTTAGCTGATTGATGTTCTTTGGTGGTGGCATGTCCATGATTGCTTTTACCTTTGCTCGGTTGACCTCAATACCTTTGCTTGAGACAATGTACCCTAGAAGCTTCCCGGAGGTTACTCCAAAGACACATTTCTTTGGGTTGAGTTGAACATGGTATCATTCCAGTCTATTAAAGATTTTATCTAATATGTAGAGATGTCCTTCTCTAGTGAGTGATTTTGCTAATAAGTCATCAACATAATCTTCCATCATAGTATGCATCATGTCATGGAATATGGTGGTCATTGCTCGTTGATATGTCACTCCTGCATTCTTTAGACCGAAAGGCATTACATTCCAGCAATATGTGCCCCATGGACATGTGAAGGCTATCTTATGTTGATCCTCTGGTGCGATCTTTATCTAATTGTATCCTAGAAAGCCATCCATGAGTGAAAGCATGGCATGTCCTGCTGTCAGATCCACTATGATGTCGATATTTGGTAGGGGGAAGTCATCTTTAGGACATGTCTTACTCAGATCTCTAAAGTCAGTACAAATGTGGATGCCCCCTTTTGGTTTGCCGACAGGCACAATGTTGGAGATCCATTCTACATTATCAATTGGTCTAATGAAACCAACATCTAGGAGTTTCTTGAGTTCTATTTTGACTAGCACTGCAATTTGAGGATGCATCTTATGAAGCTTCTTCTTGACAGGTTTGGCTCCTTCTGTTATGGTGAGGTGATACATGACTAAATCAGGATCAAGCCCAGGCATGTCTGCATATGACCATGCAAAGTTGATCTGATGCTTTTGAAAGAACTCTATAAATTTAGGCTGTTCTTCTAGAGTGAGAAGAGATGCCAAATGTATGAGGTGAGGATTTTCAGGAGTCCCCACATTGTATTCTTTGGTTTCCTCGATGAGAATTGTTGATCATTCCTGTTGTGTACTAGCAGGGAGAATGTCAAACCCTTCATCCTCAAGTGCCTCAGAGAGGTTTTCACCATTGGATACACACTTTCTTTTTACTTTTGTTGAATCAAACAGTGCCACGGTGTGGTTTTCACTGGAAGATCCATGTTTTATTGTTATATTTTTGCAGCTGAAAGGTTTGGCATCTACCCCGAAGTATGCTGTGCTATTGAGTTCTATGGCGAATCCAGCTTTGTGATCCCTGCTTGGCAGGTTATCCCTTAATTCCAAAAAGTCAATGATGGCCTCATTGTTTTGGAAGAGGTCAAGACATGGGGGATTTGGTTGGTTCCATTCAATGAGTTCAGGATGGATAATGGGCATTAATTCATCGATTAGGTTAAGTTTGTTAGATGTATCAGTGAGGGTTAAGATGTTATGGTGAAGGTTGTTGATGGTACTCTCCCTATCAGAATCAAGCGTAGGATGAGACATAGGGTCTGTGGAAGATGTTTCCAGCTCAAGAACCCAAGAAGTCTTTATCTGTGCTTCTCCGTAAATAGGGATGTCTTTGCGGGGTGGAGGTGGTGATGTGTCTTCCTCATCTGAAGTGTTAAGCTGTATGGAATCGAATTCCCATTCATGTGATTCAGTCTTTGAATCACTTTCCAGCATCTGATTACTATACCACACTGGGATGTCCTTTGTGTTAAACATTGCAGGTGTGATCGGTTGATGTACCTTTGTAGATGAAATGATCGGTGTTGTAGGAAGGATGATGGGGATCAATGAATCTGATATAGGGAGTACCGATAGTGTTGACTCAGTTGCTTCTGCTGGAACTGCTGGTGTTGTAGATGTTGTTGTGGGTTCAGATACAGTTGCTGCTGCTAATGGTGCTATTGATATTATTGTTGCTTATAATGGGATTACTGGTTAGCTTAGTGGAATGATTGGCATTTTAGATGGTGGTGTTGGGATTTTGAGCCTCGGTGCGGTAGTTACGATGGTGTTTGATGCTGCTTTGATAATGAAAGGTATCCTCTTTGCAATAGGCTAATATAATGGTTTGCGGGGTTTTCCTTTGAATTTGAGTGTAGGAAAGATCTCTTTTTCAAAGCCTAGGCCTGTATTACCTTTGGGCTTTAATTCCGGTAGCAGAGGTTCATGTCGTCCTTGTTTGCAATATCACAAAGCACTCTGACCATCATACCCCATTCTTTGCATAATGAGGAGACCTTTGCCATATTGATATGTGGGAAGCTTAACTCGCGGTATATCAGTAGTGATGGGATCCTTATAGATCCATTTCGCTAAGTCCTCATCTTGGGTTTCTTCTTCTTGACTCTTTCCAAGGATGAAAGGCATCAACGCACATGCTGGCATGATTAGTGGTTGCTGGAGTAACTATTGTGGTTTACCATGTGTTCTAGGAGAAGTGGGCATTTGTCCCACACAAAAGAGTTGACTCAAGTTGTATTCCCCAGGACCTTCCTCTGCCATTTTCATCTTAAGCTTTTCTTGCTTTGGTATAGTGGTGTTCGAACTGGCAAGAGAGACGAGACTTATATATGATGTGGAGGAAATGGCTTCTCTATTATTAGGAATGGTAATCTCTGGTTGATGGCTGATATTATAGCAATATGCAAAGGGATTTGCATCGCCCAAGATCGTGATCTCTACACCGTTATGTGGGAACTTGATACATTGATGGTAGGTAGATGGAACAGCTTGCATGGCATGTATCCAAGGTCTTCCTAACAATAGATTGTATGGCAGAGGAAGGTCCAAAACCTGACAGATGATGTGCTTTACCATAGGGCCCACTCAGATTGGTAGTACCATAGCTCCTTTGGATGAACGCTCTGCATCGTCGTAGGCTTTGATTGTGATCTTCTTACAGGATCCACTGATTCTATGGCATATCCCAATGCTGTGACCAACTTTAGTGTACAAATATTCAAGCCTGCTCCATTATTGATCAAGACTCATTTGATCCTATGCTAGTTGATAAAGCCTTCAATGTGTAGCAAAGCGTTATGAGGTTGCTAGAAGGAAGAGTTGTCACTTTCGGAAAAAGTGAGACAAGGTGATGACTTTAGACTTCCAACCATGGCTTGAAATTGGTCTGTATTCAAGTTTGTAGGGACTGACGCCTCTTGGAGTGCTTGATCCAAGATTGTTTTATGAGATGGTGATAGGTGCAATAGCTCTAAAATGGATATAAGCGCAAGCATTTTGTCCAATTATTCCACAAGATTGTACTACTTTGGGATGGAGATGGTACCTTGCCACATCATGTAACAACATTGCAATTGGAGTTGGGATTTTTGATGGTTATAGTTGCAACTTATTCGCTGGCATCATACAGGTGATTTACAGTGTAATTATATGCAGCCTGTGTATAATCCATGGTATCAGTGCCTCACCTGGAAGTGGAAGGACCCCTTTGATCTTGTGATGGAAGTGGATTTTTGAACATCAGATGATCATTGTTTGTTGTTTTTGGGTCATGTCCTTCGATTTCAATTTCACCTCGGTCAATAAGATCTTGAATAAGATCTTTTAATCGGTGACAATTACTTGCTTGTGTCCTCTCCCTTGGTGGAAATCACAATGTTCAATAACTCTCCACCATGCGGGTTTGACCTGAGGCTCATAGTTTGATGTTTTAGGTAAAGTGACCAAATTTTGAGAAATGAGTTGTCACAATACTGTTTCAATGGGTTCCCCTAAGGGAGTGTATGTTCATTTTTGTTTTTGCTGACGAGGTCTAGGTTCATCGTGAGATGTGATGTGACCTTGATTGGAAGGAATATTTGTGTTATTCTGAGGTGGAGGATTTTCTCCTGCAAACCGAATGACAGGTTGTGCACTTTTTATAGTCCTGGCATCCACAACCCCATTGTTGACGATATTCTTATTTTTGTTCCAGAAGCTTGGTTTATCACTATTGAAGCATGGGTGAGGACTATCCTT
The DNA here is from genome assembly GCF_030272615.1 of Cryptomeria japonica. NCBI lineage: Eukaryota > Viridiplantae > Streptophyta > Pinopsida > Cupressales > Cupressaceae > Cryptomeria > Cryptomeria japonica. The sequence continues at coordinate 44,189,884 of NC_081414.1, forward strand.
GGGTTCATTATAGATTTTGATAAGTCCTTTCTTGATGAGGGCCCGCTCACATTTTAAACCCTTGGTGATCATGTCATTAAAAGAGTCTGTGTCTTTGACATCCAGGTGAAATTCCATTTCTTCGTTTAAGTTGGAAATGAATATTTCCACTAGTTCTCATTCAGGTAATTGAAGAGAATGTCTGCTAGACATTTAACACCATCGTTGCAGGAATACTGAGAATAGTTCACCTGGTTTTTGTTTGGTGTTGCATAGATAAGCCATGGTGATGTTGCATTCAATGTTATGAGAGTAATGAGCTAGGAACTTCTGGATGAGTTCCTCAAATGTTCTAATGCCACCTGGTAGTCGGGAAAACCATGATGTGGTTGTTCCGCCCAAGCTTTGGGGAAAAAGGCGCATTAGGTATGTTTTGAGAGTTGGAACGGATTGATGATGAAGTGATGATGTATGAGTGAGATAATGGATAAAAATGTTTTTAACTTTAATAAAAGCTTTGTGTCACAAATGGAACAAACTCTACCTCTTCCCTTTCAGGTGTTGGTGGTATTTCTCGAGCTATGTTGTATGTGATACAGATGTTTGGGAAAAAGTTGGGATTAATCTTACCTCCTTGGTTTTTGTGATAACTCAAAGCTCTATATTGCATAAAAGGTCTACGATTTAATGACTCTGAATCAAATTCGTTTGTTTTGCCTTGAAGGTAGAGACGCATGTGATGTAGAAAAACTCTATGGGAGACAAGGATTTGTCTATTTAGATAGAAGAATTTCCTCCTTTTGATCAAAGCCTTTGAGCTCAATGGTCTTCTTTTCAAGTTGATATTCTGATGATGTTTCTTCTTTCGTAAGATGTGAAGAATGGTCATAAAGTTTGATTCTTTGTTGTTTGCACTTTGTTTTTGGTATTTTTGTGGTTGCTTTGAAAGATGTTTGGTTGGATGAATACTTTGTTTTGGAATTGATTTTTTGATGTTTCTTTGACAAGAAAACAAAGCAAGCACACAAACACAAGAATGTTGCCTTAAAGACACAAATGAGTATGGGTCTAGATCAACCCAATCCTTGGACTTTTATATGGTGCTTTCTTTTAGATGTATTTTGAGGTGTATTTCTAAAGTCTGAAGTCGGCTCAATTCACACTTGGTCTTTGACTAAAATGAAAACACTTCAAACACTTTTTATCCCTAAGGTCAAATGGCCAGTTGTGATAAATTTAGCCCACATCTTGATATTTCTTCGACTTTGGTACTACATACCTTATGAATCTCGCCGTGGTAGGTAAGGATGTGATATACTAAGTCTTGCACGAGCATAACAAATAGATGATCCCTATGATGGGGGAGTCACCACTTTTATCAAGCCACAAGTGACTTTTCAAAAAGCTATGTTTCTACTCAAGGAAACATGTATGGTGAGTATCTTGGGAGCAAAACCATCTATGCTCTTGCACTAAATTATATCACAAATATCCTCAATCAATAGAACGGGTGGGCTACTACTTAAAGGTGTTTAGTCATGTTTGATGTTTTTGGACATAAGTTCATTCTGCAGTGACTCACTTAAGAGCCTTGTAACCAGTGGTGGGGCCCATTTGTCCTTTCGGCCAGTTACACTATAGGAATAGCTATACCCAAGGCTATAGCTTTCACTCTCACCTGATTTCTATAGCGGCTCAAAGGATTTACCACACGAGGTTGTTCCCAAGAGTGATGTGTCTCCTGACAGACCTCTCTTAAAAAGATTAAAAAAAAATTGAGTGTTACTAACATTTTTCTCTTGCACCTAGGACCATGAAAGCCAAGGGAGAGGATAGTGTGTGTTAGAAGTAGGACCACTCAACCAACTTTTTGCACAAGTGTGCCAAGCATGAAAACACTTGTTCTTTTTAACTTGCCATTGGAATGTGATCTAACTATTTGGAGATGTTGCTCCAACATTCATGGTGTTCTTTTTAACTTCAAATGCAAAGGTTTGAGTAAACTAGAATTTTGAAAATCTTGGTCAACTGAAATTGAAGCACGTATGCATGAAGGAAAATTGCTTTGCAAAAGTTTTAAACAAGTTGATTGTATATTTTATGTGCACCAAAAATTGAAGTGTGGATTGTAAATTCTTTAGTTTTGATGCAAGAAAATTGAAGTGTTGATTTTAAGCACCAAATAAAGTGTGTTTCCTAACTTGCAAGAAAACAAATTTTGTTTTGTTCAGTTTTAATGCACCAAAAACAAGTGATCCTAACTAGAAAGCAAGGGAAAGTTTGTTTGTTCAATTCTTAAAACACCAAATAAAGTTTTTGATTTTAAAGAGGTGAGTTTTTAAACCTGCACAAACAATAACCAGTTAGTAAAATCCATATCTAAGGGGGGCTTCCACAAGCCTAAAATTTTTCACTTTTTCGGTTACAAGGTCTTTTTTACAACATTCTGTTACAATAGCGCTAGTCTATGTTTGAACAGACGCGCTATTTAACACAAAGGTGCTAAAAGAAGAAAAATAACAGGGAAGGAAAAAGCGCTCAAACAGGATCAATAGCTCCAAAATAGGGTCAAAAGCGCTCAAACAATGTCAATAGCCCTAAACTTGATACAATAGCACTATTGTAAGAACAATAGCGCTATAACAACAAGTTTCAATAGCGCTGAAGTGCAACTTGTGTGACAATTTCAACATTCAAACATGTTATTGGTCAAAAATAAATGATCTTTTGGGTGTTTGGATTCGCATCAGGTTCACCAAATGATGCTCTGCAAAATGGACAAGGTTAGCAAATGACAAACAACACAAGACACAAGAAATCGCTAGTGTTAGTTAACCAAAAGCTAATCTAAACAGGCATATCAAAAGAGATACTAAGAACATGAAAGAATATTTAACTAAAGAAGCAAATATGACGAGGCATCTCCAAATATCTCCTAACATGCTCTTGGCTCCTTCTCCTTTTTTTCTCTCCTCTCCAAGTTCCAAAATAATGTAGCTCTCAGCAGCTTTTTGCACTATGGATGCTTATGGAGGATTGAGATTTGAGTATTTTGCTCCAAATGTAAAATGAAAAGCTAAAATACTAGATGCTATTAAAAATGATTGATTTTAACCAAAATAACAAGATATTAGATTGCTATGCTAAATTCTCTCTAAAATGCCTATAGGTTAAATGCATACAAGTTTTTAGGATCTGGATTATGAAGAAATGGGCTCTATTTATAGGAAAAATGGAGCAATGGATGGTTGAGATTGAGCAATCTCAACAAGGGTCAGGATTAATGATTTCAAATCCATGTGAGGGCTTTCAACCCAATCCCAGGATGACAAGTGTCAATGTGAGATAGGTTGAGAGGAGAGGGAATAAGCATTAAATGCTTGACATGACCTTGGGAGTTAAGGTCAAGGTTAGTTGAATGAATAAACTCTTTATTCAAAGAATAAAGCTTTTATCCAATGGAGAAACTCTTTTGTAAAGGCAAAAGGGATAAACATGGTCAAAGCAATAAATGCTTGGGGAGACAAGTTGAAATAACCATAAATGGTTATGTAAGAGCCATTAATGGTCATGTAAGAGCCATTAGTGGTTTTGGATGACTTTGGAGGTTAAATTGTTGAACACACAAAACATTAAATGCTTTTCAAAGACTTTGAAGTCTTTGAGAAGTGACTCCATGTTGCTTAGGAATGTGACAATAATTAGGGGATGGATTAGGCTAATTAGGTAGGGGTTAGAAGAATCTAGAAGGGGGTTTAGGAATGTAATTGGATTTGGTGGGTGAGGGAAAATAGGATTTTTAATTAAAATAAATTAATTTATTTCAATAAATGTGTGCAAGTTGCATTTTTAGGAGAATGCAAGTGGGGGGGGATAATGATTTAAATAAATGTTTAATTTAATTTATTTAAAAGAGGAATAGGGGGATTTAAATAAATAGATTTTATTTATTTAATTGACTTGTGAACTTGGTTTAATGAATTAATTAAAATAAATTGAATAATTTATTTAATTAATAGGAGAATGTTTGAAGATGAATTAATTAAATATTAATTAATTAACTCATGGCTAGTGGATTTTTAATCAAATAAATAGAAAATATTCATTTAATTAAGCTGGACAGATTTGTGTGACTACACATATAGCACTCTGACTATCACTTCGCAATTCAACCTGCCCTGCATCAAAACCAATTTCTGTACTCAAATGCCTAAGCCAAACAACTTCTTTACAAACATGTGTGGCTGCCATGTATTCTGCCTTTGTAGTGGACAAAGTGACTACAGACTGTCACTTGCTCATCCAACTTATTGCTCCACCATTCAAAACAAAAACGTATCCACTAGTGGATCTTCTGCTGTCAATGTCCCCTGCCCAATCAGAATCTGCATAACCACAAATGCTGAGAGTTCTCTTTGAATCATTTAGATTACCATGATAACATAATGCAAAGTCTAAAGTAACCTTCAGATATCTGAAAAATCTCTTTACAACATCCCAATGTGGTCTTCCTGGGTTTGACATAAATCTACTTAATACTCCCACTAGTTGGGCAATGTCTGTCCTTGTACAAACCATTGCATACATCAAGCTGTCAATATCACTTGCATAAGGTATACTCTTCATGTCATCTGTTTCCTTTGGAGATTTCAGACTATCATGCACAAATAGTTTGGTTCCTTGCAAAATAGGAACAACCTATTATTTACAGTCAGACATATTAAACTTATAAAGAACACTAGTGATGTACTTTATCTAACTGTGCTAGAGTTTTCTCTTAGACCTATCCCTCTTGATTTCCATTCCTAGAATGTAGTTTTCTAACCCCAAATCTTTCATTTCAAACTTCAAGGATAATTGGGACTTCAAGTCTAAGATCATACCTTTTTTATTTCCAAGGAACAACATGTCGTCAACATACAAAGCAATAATAAGGATCTTATCATCTTCAACCTTGTAGTACACACAATGATCGGCTTTCGATCTCACAAATCCCAAAGACAACACAGACATATCATATTTTTTATACCACATTCTAGGAGACTATTTCAAACCATAAAGAGACTTCTTTAGTTTACATACCAAATATTCTTTACCCTTTTTCACAAAATGCTCAGGCTGGGACATATAGATTTCTTCTTCAAGGTCCCCATGAAGAAATGTTGTTTTCACATCCATTTTCTCAACTTCCCAATCATATGTAGCTAGCTGCAAGTGAAAAAATAAATCTAATAGATGTCAGTTTAGCTACATGAGAGAAGATTTCTCCATAGTCAATACCTTCCTTTTGAGAATACCCCTTCGCAACCAATCTGGCCTTGTACTTGTCAATGCTGCCATCTAGACCATACTTCCTTTTGAAAACCCATTTATAGCCCACAGGCTTTCTACCTTTAGGAAAGGATACCAGATTCCATATTCCATTCTTGTCCAAAGATTTCATTTCATCATTCATGGCTTCCAACCAAGAATCTGAATCTGACATCCATGGCTTCTTTTACAGTCCTAGGCTCATCAGTGTCATCAAGTAAAGCATAGGCATAATTTACATTCAACATTGAAAAATTATACCTATCTGGGGTAAACCTACCAGGTTGTCGCCTCTCTTGTGTGGATCTTCTTAACACTTGTGGTGAGGCTTCATTTTATTCTTCTTCTGAACTTTCAGAGCTACTTGAACTCTCTTCATTCTCATCTTTAGGTACATATGGAGTTGTCACTTCTTCTCCTAGTGGAAATTCAACCACATCCTTCTCTTTTTCCTTCTCTGTTGGTTTATCTATAGACATAAGTTTCAGCTCTCGGAAGATGACACTTCTATTGTACACAACCTTTCAAATCTTAGGATTCCAAAGCTTGTATCCTTTAACTCCAACTTCATATCCAATAAAAATACATTTGACTGCTTTGTTATCCAATTTAGATCTTTTAACATCAGGCACATGTGCATGTGACTCTGAACCAAACACACGAATGTGTCTTAGAGAAGGTTTCTTACCAGACGATGCTTCCATAGGTGTCTTGTCTACTAACACTATTGTAGGTGACCAGTTCAACAGGTAACATGCTATAGCAACTGCTTCTACCCAAAACTTCTGTTCCAACCCAACACTACTCAACATACTTCTTGCTTTCTCCATCAGAGACCGATTCAACCTTTCAACAACTCCATTTTGTTATGGAGTATACGACGTTGATCTATGTCTTTTGATTCCATGGTCTACACAAAAATTGTCAAAATCTGTATTGCAATACTCACCACCGTTATCAGTTCTTAAACATTTTATTCTCCTTCCAGTCTTATTTTCAACCAAGTTTTTAAATTCCTTAAACCGACTAAACACTTCTGACTTACTGTTCATAAAATAAACAAATGTCCTTCTTGAATAATCATCAACAAAGGATACATAGTACTTTGATTTAGACAAAGAAGGTACATCCACTGGACCAAACACATCAAAATGCACATAGTCCAGAATGTCAGAAGATTTATGAGGACTTGAATAAAATTGAACATGATTTTGTTTTCTGTATATGCAATATTCAAAGAAATAAAACTCAAGGTTACAATCAGTAAGCCCTTCTACTAGATTTTTACTCTTTAAAGTTTTCAAACCTTTTTCACCAATGTGACCAAGCCTATAATGCCAGAGCATTGTCTTTTCTGTAGGAAGTTTAGCTTCCATATAATTTACATCATATGTCAACTCAGTAGTTCTATCAGATTTCTTAGTGACTGTATTACAGCACACAGGTTCAACATTTAACTTGTACAATGTACCAACGCGTTCACCCTTAGCCAAACTAATAGACCCTCTAGTCATCTTACAACCACTAGACACAAATGTTACCTGGACTCCAACATCATTCAACTTGCTTACAGAAAGTAGGTTTCTTGCCAAACTTGGTATGTGCAGATCTCCATTGATTCCCTTTATTCTCCCATCAGGAAATTGGATTTTAATTCTTCCTCTCCCAACAATCTCCAGTGTTGAGTCACTTGCTAAGTACACCTTCCCACTAGCATATGGTTCATACTTTGATAACCACTCCTTGTGAGATTTCATATGGAAAGATGCCCCTAAGTCAATCAACCACACATTGTCAAAAGCAGGCACTGTCGGAGCTGCTATAAAGGTGTCTACATCACTGCGAGAAGATTCATTATCAGAAAAGTTATTTCTCTTCTTGTCCTCTTTGCAGTCTTTTCGAATATGACCCTTTTGTCCACAGTTCTAGCATTTCACCTTATACTTCTTTCTAGGAGACTTGGACCTCTCTTGAGACTTGGACTTGGACTTCTTCCCTTTCTTCTTGTCTTTTTCCTTTAGTCTGCCTTGAATAGAGACTGCATCTTTTATCATCTCAGAAGACTTCTTTCTCATTTCGTCTGACAAAAGATTATTGACCACAGTATCCATCTTGAACTGGGTCGTAGTACTACCAATGGCCATCACCAAATGTTCCCAAGAATCTGGCAATGAGCATAGCAGCAACATGCAACGTTCTTCTTCTTGAATAGCCACATCGACTGATGTCAATTGAGTGAGAACCATGTTAAACGCATTCAAATGATCTGCCAAGGGTGTTCTTGCATCCATTTTTCAGAGAATATAACTTCTTACTAAGGAAGAGTTTATTCACCAAGTTTTTTCCCTGATAGATGTCTCTTAACTTCTTCCACAAATCACTTGTAGTCTTCTCCTTATTGACGTTCAACAAAACTAAGTTTGCAAGGCTTAGTCTTATGAGTCCTTTGGCTTTCTGGTTTGCTAAATCCCAATCTTCTTGCCTCATGCGTGAAGGTTTTTGTCCACTCACTGCAATCCAAAAATCTCGATCAACTAGCAGTTCCTCAATTTTAAGTTTCCATAACTCAAAATTGCAGCCATTGAACTTCTCAATATCCATTCTTCTAGAAGTGCTTGCCATCTTAATCTGTAAACAAGTAGACACACTAACAGACTCCCACTAAAACAAATTAACACAAAAAACCAACCCTACCCACAAGGATAACACAATTGGCCAGGCTCAAATACCACTTGTAAGGAAAGCACAATGCGAAAAAATGCTTCCCTAATGTCAATTTGTAGGGTAAACAAGACTAGTGTGTTTTAAAACTTTATAGAATACTAAGATTAGCATATACGAAATAGAGACAATATCAAAAATTAAACACACAGAGAGATAAACACCATGAATTTACGCGGGAAAACCTGTTGGCAAATGCACACTCCAATGAGATATTATAGGTGATTGAAGGTTTTGTCATTGATGGAAACCTTGCAATCATATGATATTGGCAAGATAATTTACTAGCACTAGCAACAATAGACTCTACACCGGCACACAAGACACCAACAGTAAAAGGAAGTATACCGGCACCCATGCCGACAGGAATTTTGTTTATAATATATTTTGTAATTACTTATAAAATCATTGTAAGCCGACTTGGCAAGTTGTAAAATTACTCATATATGTATGAGATCATTATAGAACATTTTGTAAGGTAGTAGATAGGCAAAATAAGGCAGACCTAATATGTGAATTATAGGTTAAAGGTTTATGTATGAAGCAGAGCTAAAACCAGTACTGGATCTGGCATAGTAGATGCTATTTTGAAGCAGTTTAAGACATTGGATTTGCATAATCCATTTTGTAAGTCAATGAGACTTCCCATTTTGTAATTGAGCAGTGAGCTATAGGCACTTGGCCTTCCTGCATGTGTAGGCCCCTATTGTAGCAGTAATATTCTCTTATTGGCCAGTAAGCGAATATTATGGGTCACAAATCCCACTGAGGTTTTTCCCACACCGGGTTTCCTCGTTAAACTACTGTGTTATGGTGTGCTTTTCATGTGGTTGTTGTTATCTCTATTTACTATATTACTTTTTGTTTACCGGTATACAGTATTGATATGCTTTACATGTTTTAAGTTAAGAAAATTCTATAACCAGTTAGATACTGATTCACCCCCCCCTCTCAATATCTTTGGAAATCCTAATAATTGGTATTAGAGCTTGGTCCTCTATTTTCAGAAGCCTAATAGCTTGAGGAAGATCTTTACACCGGTAGAGATGGAAAACTTGATGAAGCAATTACAAGCAGCTCTCTCAGACTATGATACAGAAAAATTGAAAAATATCAAACTTGAAGATGATCTAAAGGTTGCACAGGATATTATTCAAGCACTTCAAGAAAATCTTACCATTACAAGAAACAAGAGAATAGAACTTTGTGAAAAGATGCAAAATGAGAATGATGAAAAGGAAACTCTTAGTGATTTGATGAATAAGCTGAAACAAGAAAACATGACAACAAAGAATGAGATGTAGGATATGACTATGAGATTTTGTAAAGAAATTGAAGATAGAAAGAAGAATGAAGAAGACTTGACTAGAAGACTGAATGATGCTGCAAATGAAAACACAAGACTTAGTTATGAAAATGATATGTTGAAGACAGATTTGATGCATACACAAAATGACTCAAATGAACTTATGAGACAAAAAGGTATCTTGGAAAGAGAACTGGCTACTACAAATCAACACAAGGAAAAATTCAAGAAAAGCTCAGAAGAACTTGGTGACTTGCTGAAAAATCAGAAACCAAATGGTGACACTAATGGCCTTGGCTTTGAAGTTGGTGAAAGCTCTAGTACTGCAAACACACATGATCATAGCAAACCGGTAAGACAAACTACTGCTTATAAATTTTATGGCAAATGCTTTAACTGTAACAAGTATGGCCATCGAGCAAATCAATGTAGATCTATAAATTATCAGAACACTAATACACCCACCAGTCAATGCTCCAAATGCAACAAAGTTGGTCATAATTTAGAAAATTGCAGAATGAATGTAAGATGTTATGTTTGTAGAAAATTTGGTCACTTATCTAATCAGTGTAGAACACAAACTGGCATAGGATATGGGAAAGCTATTCAGAAAAAAAATGTGACCTATTATGCTTGCAATAGGATTGGACATATTACAAAATTCTGTAGAAGTAAGGCATCATCGACAAGTAATAATGGTGCTAGTTTGAAAGGTAAAGAAAAGGTTGAAGAGGTAAAGCAAGAATTTTCAAAACAATAGATGAGAAAGTCAGATCTAAATGTTGATAGGAATACTCCTCCACTAGCAGAACAGAGTAACACTCCATCGACAGAATAGAGTAACACTCCATCGACAGGAGACTCTTTATCTAATTGAAGAAAATTCCTTTGAGGGTTTAGCAACCAAATGTGAAACATGCTATTATTCCCTCGGTTGATGACGAGAAGTTAAAATTACTTCTATACTGGCAGATAAGTTAAGTCATTACTTAATTGACAAGCATTAAATATGGTGGTTGGTGAACTTAACATTTTAAAACAATTGTTTTGGCTCTATTTTCATTTCACCGAGCATTCAAATCTTCAAGAGCGCAAAAATTCTGAGCGAAGGAATTCCAAGAAAAGAAGTGAAGCAATTCATCAAGCAATCATTCCTTAAGGTAGATAAAGGTATTTATAACCATCGCTTCTTCATCTGCTCCTAAATTCATTGCAAACCCTACTGTTGTCGAAGTTATTAAATGCCCTAGACCCGTATTCTAGTTAGTTCCTGAAATTGCCAAGAAAGATGATAACATTGGTGCATTTTCTAAAATTCCTAAGGGAGTAGTTTTTGCTGAAGACCCTAGAATGTATATACATTGTCATATAGAGGAATTATTTGATGAGGAAATTAAGAATATGTATAAATCTGTAATTTGTGATGAATTCAAAAATATCAAACTTGAACACAAGATAGTTGAAACCCTAGGTTTCACTAAAATTTTCAGTATCTCGGATTTTCCCAAGGATGTTATAAGGATAGTACTAAGCAGGGTACATGGTGAATTCTTCTAGTTGGACTCAATTCACAAAATCACAAAAGAAGCAGTAAAGGTTGTGACAGGGTTACCCTCCACTGGTAACAGACCTGATAAGACAAAGAAGGTCTCAAATGACCTAGTGATAAACCTAACCAGTGCAACATCTAATAAGAGATCTTTAAGGGTAAATGATGTAACGGATATCAATGTCAAATTCATTAGTATGATCTTAGGCTACAAAACTACACATTAAAATAGGTTAAACTCAGTCTCTAGCCTATGCATTAAAAGTGCCTATGATATGATTAATGATAATGCAAGAATAGATGTGTGCGAATGGCTTAAAGATGAACTGATTGACAATTTGGGAAAGATAAAGAAAGACAAAAAGGGAAAATTCAGATTTGGAAACCTACGTGTTTGTCCAATGTTGTACATAACCAAACAAGTACCTGGTATTGGTATTAGAAATTTTGGTTTTGATATACTGGTAGGCAAAGAGTTGTTAGATTTATTGAACAACATGGGAGAGAACAGAGAAAATAACATAAATGAGTATTTTCAGGCATTGAAGGCCCGAATGAAGACTAGAGTTAGATTGTCCCAAGCAATTGTGGACAAGTACAAGGATGAAATCTATTTTGTAATAAAGAAGGATAAAATTTGGATGGAGGCAGTTATCCCAAGAACCATCTGGGTTACTGAAATAGGGTAAGAAACTGATGACCACGTAATAGAAACATATGCAAAGGCCCTCCTAGGAGCACCTACAGGAACCTAAAGAAGAGGTATTTGGAAATGCTGAGACTATTTAAAAACAAATTCAATCCAAGAAAAATGTTAAAAAAATAGAGGCAACAATTAGAAAAGGATCTAGGCAAGCAAAAGCTATTAAGGAAGATGTACTTAAACAAACCGGTATTACTGAAGATGAGTTAGAAGCACTTCAACCGGAAACTCACCTTTCATCGGTTGGAACTTCTTCAGAAAGTGACATACCAGCTGTATTCAAAAGAGCTGTGAGAAAAAGGAAATCTTCGCCAGTATCTTCACCTTCTCCTAGAAGAACAAGACAGAAACAACAGGCAGTAAGGCCCCCAACAAAGAAATTAACTCCAAAGAAGAAAAAGGTGACTCCTAAGAAGAAGTCTATAGCTCCTATTGATAAATTACTAGATGAAATTACTGAGGATGGTAAATTGAAAAATATCAGAAAAATTTATAACACATTATCAGATGATGACAAGGAGAAAGTAGAAAACAGTGTAATCCTACACTTAGATATCTACAAGAAATTTTTGATGCAAGTTGTTGATGAAATACCGACAGATCTCTACAACAGACTTGAAGCTAGGAGAGTAGGTATTATTGAGCTTTATAAGAAAATAAAAATTAAAAAATTATTTGTTGTACATCCTGTAAACTCACCCGATGAGATAGATAAATTGATCTCAAAGGCTAACCGATCAGTATTTTCAACTGCTCACTGGCGTGTAGCACTAATGGTAGGGAGAGTAAATGAGGTAATAGAAGAAACAATTAATGCATGGGACATATTCCTTGTAGAGAAGGAAAAGCAGGAAGAGTATCGAAGCCCTAAACCCATCAAGGTATATCAAAAGGATAAGGGAAAAGGAAAGGTTGTTGGACCACCCAACATAAAAATAATAGACAATTTATCCCCACCACCTCTAGATACTCCACCGATAGTTACTACTGACAATCAACTGGCTAGTGAGAGTATGGACATACCACATGAGGACACAAATCCTGATTCTAAGGTGTTATATACAATGAACATTGACACTTAGAAAGTCAATATTGTGGTAGATAAGGAATCAATAGGGAAAATAGATGTGGCAACTGGGCCACCAGCAACAGGTAGCACAAAAGAAAAACTGGTAGTGGACAACACTGAGAAACAGGCAGAGCAATAGGCTCCCTCATAAGAATAGGTTCATGCAGAGATAGTGCCACCGATAAAAGCTGAGCAACCCAAACCTTTGCTTAGAGAAATGCAAACACAAATTGACCTACCAGAGGTCACTATAGGCAAAGAAATTACTCACACCGGCGGAATACAGATTGTTGGTTCTTCCATTGCAAAAATCAGACCAACAAATGTGACAAAAGTTCTTTTGGATTCTATCAAGAAAATAATAGAGTGTAGCTCACAAGCATACAAAGCTATCGATGATACAATCCCAATTTTGAAAATGACAGCACCCAAATGTAATGTGGATAATAAAGATTCTTTGAATCAACTTGACACATTGTCTAAGTATATTACTGACAACATTATGACAGTTGAACAAATAAATAAGGAAGCATTCCAATATAAACTAGAGAAGGAAAAACATAAATTCTTTGAAGAGGAAATAAAGAAGTGCATGAGACAATTTGACACTTTTTTACCGGCACTATGTAATACACTAAAAGAGTTTAAAACTTTGTACAAAGATACATGCAAAACAAACTTCTTGACAATAGATATAGACAAGAAGATTAGCAAGGTACAGGAAGAAATAAATAAATTAGCTGACAACTTCATTAATTCATCTGAACCATTATCAGTTTTTGAGCAGAAAACAACAGGTTTTGAGGAGGAACTTCTAAAATTGGAAAGAGAGAAGGAAAGTATAAAAGGAAAGGAAAAAGATTTAAAATGGAAACTTAGTCCAAGATTGGACTACCTCGCCTCCTTAAGAAAAGAGATATCTGAGGCTCTAGTTCAAGGATAGAAAACACTGGAACAGAAAAAGCAACACCTCACTGGTACAATTCAAAGGACAAAGGCCGCATTAAAGGACAGTGAACGGTTCACTCAGAGCCTGAATCTGGTATTGGTAGACCTTTTTCAAATTGTAACCAACCGGTTACAAGGATGAAGCTGGAAACCACACTCAATTGACACCTTGACAACCTTTGTCATTGATGCCAAAGGGGGAGTAGTGGTAATGAGAAAAATAATCAGCAAGTGGCTCATCAGCTCAGGGGGAGCACATATTTTTTTGGTACACAATTTTTGGTAAGACAATTCTAGGAGATTCTTTTTGGATGACACTTTTTGGATTTTTCTCATGAGTGTTGCCATCAATGCCAAAGGGGGAAATTGTTGGCAAATGCACACTCCAATGAGATATTGTAGGTGATTGAAGGTTTTGTCATTGATGCCAACCTTCCAATCATATGATACCGACAAGACAATTTACCGGCACTAGCAACAATAGACTCTACACCGACACACAGGACACTGGCAGTAAAAGGAAGTATACTGACACCTAGGGACACCCAAGCCAACATGAATTTTGTTTATAATATATTTTGTAATTAGTTGTAAAATCATTGTAAGACAACTTGGTAAGTTGTAAAATGACTCATATATGTATGAGATCATTATAGAACATTTTGTAAGGTAGTAGATAGGCGAAATAAGGCAGACCTAATATGCAAATTATAGGTTAAAGGTTTATGTATGAAGCAGAGCTAAAACCGGTACTAGATCTGGCATAGTAGATGCTATTTTGAAGCAGTACAAGACATTCGATTTGCATAATCCATTTTGTAAGTCAGTGAGACTTCCCATTTTGTAATTGAGCAGTGAGCTCTAGCCACTTGGCCTTCCTACATGTGCAGGCCCCTATTGTAGTAGTAATACGCTCTTATTGGCCAGTAAGAGAATATTGTGGGTCACAAATCCCACTGAGGTTTTTCCCACACCGGGTTTCCTCATTAAACTACTGTGTTATGGTGTGCTTTTCATGTGGTTGTTGTTATCTCTATTTACTGCATTATTTTTTGTTTGCCGGTATATAGTATTGATATGCTTTACATGTTTTAAGTTAAGAAAATTCTATAACCGGTTAGATACTAGTTCACCCCCCCTCTCAATATCTTTAGGAATCCTAACAAAAACCCTTTTGGGAAAAAACCCACCATCGACAACAAGAACACTTTATTCACAACAAAGAATATTTACAATAAAGTCTATTATCACAACACAAATGTTCACTCTGATTACTTTGAGTACACACCACAGTATATGGCTTATCATCAAAACAATTGCCTTGTTCAAGTTTCCTCTTCGATTCATATATATTTTCATGTCGACCGTTCAACTGTCAATTTGCACCAATCAGTTTAGACATCTAATTGTCTACGTTGATCTGCATTCGTGAGAAAACAACTATCCCACATGCATCCAAGAATCAAACTGGTTCGTATTTAAATACACCGGCTCAGACAAGTTGACTTCATCGGGTATCGGAGTAGCTTCAAAAAATACATCTTCAATGGTCGCGATGGAAAGTCTCACGAGAAATTTCCCATCGCGACCTAGTGACCACCATCGGATCTTCTGTGATCGCCGTCTAATCATTTCGATCTGCTCGGCCTTTAATTTTCCTTAGCCGCTCTCCTGTCGGGTCCCACCACTTAGTTTCCATGTCGTAAGGAATATACTAACGAGCAGTTTCCCATCGTGACATAATGACCATCGTTGGATCAACCTTGATCATCATTCGATCATCTCTGATTTGCACGACCCTTATCTCGCCTAGACCGCTCACTTATGCCGGGACCCACCATGGTTGCCAAGTCGCAAGAAATAACATGCATGCATCTTTCCATAGCGGTAAAGCAATGACCGTTGGATCTGGATCTAAACGGCAAGTCTTTTGTCCTTTCGTCCATCTGATAACCGATGCTACCTCGATGACCAAAGATGAATTCGTCGGGTCATCGGGATGACTTCAAACCTGCTACTCCAAGCTCTAATATGTCGAGTTCATCGGCAAAGGTTATACAGATAGAGTTCACAAATTTTCTTCACACTGTTTCATCAGCTAGAGTTAACCCGATCAGTATGAGAAAAGGTCAAGTGAATTAGAGGTATAATTCCAACAACAACAACAATGAAGGAAAATTGAGAGGGGGGGTGAATCAGTTTTCACGGTATTAAAAAACTTAACCTCAAAAGAAAATCTGATTAACTTCAGCAACAACAAAGATAAGAAAATTGATAGCACAACACACAACACCAAGATTTTGACATGGAAAACCTAATTAAGGAAAAAACCACAGTGGGAACCTACCCACAATAAGATATTACTGTGCAGTAGTATGTGAAAATAATTGCAATGGGGAATTCACATGCATTCAGGCTCACTACTTAGAGCTCACTACTCAAAATACAATAACTTGGAAGGCTACAACCCTTAGGGAAGATTCACTACCTTACAAGGAAGTCTCACTGACATACAAAATATTCGGATAACAATCTGGAATCAAATGAACTGAAAGAATAGCATTTGCAAATGCCTGATGACAGTTTCAGTTAAGCACATTTGTATGCATTGCAACACTTCAATCTCTGCTCAATCATTTTGTCGAAGGATGTATTCTCTTGTAGACACAACACCAATACCAAATTTACATGACTTTATCACCTATTTATATAATTCATCAACCTTGACTACAAGGTCCGCAAAACCCTCAATTGACAATTACAAAATTTCATCACACGATACAAAGATCGACCACCGGACCAATATAATGATATTCATGACATAACATGGACCTAAACCAAATGCTCAAACATGCAACACCACTAGAAATTATGCCAAGATCATCCGTAACACGCTACACCACCAAATAGGTCTCATATAGCATGAACAACACCACTAGATAAAGAAAACACCAAAACCATGCACAACGATCAATGTATTTATCATCAAAACAAATAGGACATAATTTGAAAACACCAGCGAGAATGTTAGAATCATCTGTTATAGTTGTACCAACACCACTTATCAAATATTCATCGATCAACATCTGAAACAAGAATACTCAAACAATGAGGAAAGATAACTTGTGGAGCACCAAATTGCGATCCATCTGAAATGAAGATACACAAGAACATCCCAAACAATCTCCCAAAATCTCAACTCAATATCTGATCACACCAGAATATACCAAAGGAAATACCGAACTCTGCAAAGCACTGATCAAAAGAACCAAACTATAAACCAAATCATATGATATGACAAATTGAGCTCCCAGATAATTGAAACCAATATAGAAAGATATAGTGATACAAGAAATACTCCATATACTGAACCTCGATCCCAATAAACCAATATGCAAGCACCGGAGAAATAAATCACAAAGTTATATTGGTAGTGAAAGGTTTCTCACAATAGCTAGCTATAGCTCATAATTGAACCTATTCTCGTCTAGTGAGATTGAATGCTATAAGAACTATATTGGCATTGTTAGAAAAATCTATGTGACTAGTATATTAATTTGATGTTAAATCAATTTTTTTAAATGGTCTCTTAAATGGAAAAGTGTTTGTAGAACAACCACTAATATATGCTCGATTACAGGATAAAAATAAAAAATAATTTAAAAAAAACTCTTAAAATGAATTGAAGCAAAGACCAAGAGATTTGTATGGTATAATCGATGAGCATTTTTAGAAAAGTAGCTTCAACAAAAGTGAAAGTGAACATACATCTTATATCAAATTCAAAGGTATTGATGACTTACTTATAGTCTAATATATGTTGATGAATTAATTTACACCAACAATAGTGTAGTAATAAAAGAATACAATTGAACACCATGAACCTTGAATTTAAATGACAAGTGTGGGTTTGATACATCACTTTTTTGGAATATAAGTAAGACAACTAAGTGATGGAATTCTTATCTCACAAGAAAATTCAATTGATTTACTTTAAGTTGCAAACCAATGAACATGTGTTAAATGTAACTGAAGTTGGTCATAGATAATAGTAATGAAAAAATAAATACGACACTATGTAGAAGTTTGGTTGGTAACTTATGCATTCTACTACAACTAGACCCAGTTCATCATGTATATTGTTAGCATAGTATCAAGAATTATGCAAAATCTAAGTTTCACTTCTATATAGTAAAAATAATACCCAAACATATTAATAGTACAAGCAACTTTCGTATATCATATACATCTATAGATAATTTTGAATGGGTTGGATATGCAAATAGTGATTTTGTATAATCTATTGATGATAGAAAATATGCATTAAGTTATATATTCAAAAGTCACATGCAATTTCTTGGTGTTCAAAGAAAGAATCAACTATTTCACAATCATCTAAAAAGTAGAATACAATACAACATGTTGAGCAACCAAGTTGAAAAGAATACTTATAGATTTTAGACATGAATGAAATAGTGTGTGACAATATGTTTGAAATTGTAACAATAAAAAAAAGATCTAATTTTTCTTTTTCAAATTAATCAAATAGATATCCAACACCATTTACTACAAACCTTGTGGCAAAGGAATAGATTGAACCAAAATTTAGTAGATCTAATGACTAGCTTTCCAATTTATATACAAAAGCATGTCAAAAGAAAATTTTACAAGGATAATACACTTAGTAATACTACATTAAGCATTATGAGAGATAATGATAATGTTAATGTTAAAGAGTGACTTTTTGATATGAAGATCAACTCTAGATCCAATCTCCTATTGCAAACCATCTTATCCACTACAAAAATTGATCCATAACTCTTCTACTATAGGATTTTCTTAGACTTATTGGTAATCACTACGAAGGATCTTATCTCTTCATCAATTCAGTTTGGTAGTTATTTTTCATTGATTGTAGGGATTAAGCTATCTCCTTGCAACTATAAATAAACTTCATCATAGCTATTCAAAGTAATATTTTTTACAAAATTTTGTATATATGTGTTAATCAAAAATGATTTTACAGTAAAACTCTAGCTTTATATTACTTTTTTGAAATATAATTTCAAGACAACTATATGACGGAATTCTTATCTCACAAGAAAAGTATGCAATTGATGAACTTAATGAATTTATAATAAAAAGTTGCAAACTACAATGAACATGCTAAATGTAAATGTGAAATTGGTGATAGATGATAGTAATGGAAAAAAATATGACATTATATAGAAGTTTAGTTGGTAGACTTATGCATTCTACTACAAGTAGACCTAGCATCATGTATATTGTTAGCTTAGTATCAAGAATTATGCAAAATCCAAGTTTCACTTCTACATATAGTAAAAATTATATCCAACTATGTTAATGGTACAAACAACTTTGATATATTGTATACATCTATAGATAACTTTGAATCGGATGGATATACAGATAGTGATTTTGTATGATCTATTGATGATAGAAAATGTACGTCAAGTTACATATTCAATTTGAAATAAGGTACAATTTCTTAGTGTTCAAAGAAACAATCAACTATTTAACGATCATCTAAAAAGGTAGAATACGTTACAACATGTCAAGCAAACTAGTTGAAAAGAACAAAATTAGGTGTGATAATAGATTTGGAATTACAATAACAAAAACCAAAAAATCTAAATTTTCATTGTCAAACTAAGCAAATAGATATTCAACATTATTTACTAAAAGCTTGTGGTAGAGGAATAAATTGAACCAAAATTTTGTAGAACTAATGACTAGCTTGTCAATTTTATTTACCAAACCATGTCAAAAGAAATTTTTATAAGGATAATGCACTTAATAATTACTACATTGAGCATTAAGAGGGTGAATGATAATGTTAACGTCAAAGAAATGACTTATTACATGAAGATCGACTTAAAGCCAATGTCATGACATTGACCTAAGTGATATACTGTGAGCATTGATTTAATAAGGACAAATGTAATGACCAGTAATGTTTGGAGTTATTTACCTTGCTAGAAAGAAGAAACAGAGGTGCGCTGCTAAACCAGCTTCTACTGCGCCAATTCACTAAACTGAAAAAGCACAATGCTCTACCAGAATAATAAACCTTAGACTGCATAATTCCATTTATATTAAGGGCTTGCATTTCAGCTTCAATTCATTCAATTTGGCGTTCAATTCATCAATTTCTGCATAGTCATTACTGTCCAACCATTCCTCAGCATTATTCAGGGCCCCCATGATACCTTCACCAACACTTTTCTGCATCGTCCCTTTCTCCCTGCCCTCTCTCACCCTGCTTTTCATGTTACAAACATAACACTCCAGATTGTTTTTAGCATTATGCTTCTTTGCCATTGCTTCATCCTCTTTCCGAAATATCTCTGCATCAGCCACCATTCTATCTATCTCCTCCTTGCTCAGTCTATCACGCTCATTTGTAACAGTAATCTGGTTGTTTAACCCTGTTCCCACATCCTGGACAGAGGCTGTAAGAATTCCCTCTACATCCACTTCAAACCAAACTTTTATCCTTGGCACTTCACACCGGGCAGGTGGAATTCCATCCAGGGTGAACTTGCCCAACAAATTGTTGTGCGCAACCAAAGGTCTCTCGCCTTCATAAATTGGAAAATCTACGCTTGTCTGGTTGTCACGAGTTGTGGTGAAAATTCTCTTTCGAAGTAGGAATGGAAGTATTGCGAGGAATTACTGTTGACATGACACCATTGCGGATTGAAACCCCAAGACTCAAAGGAGTGACGTCCACCAAGACTAAATTGATGATTTCCTTGTTGAGTGCAGCTGCCTGCAAAGCTGCACCATAAGCAACTGCCTCGTCTGGATTTATAGTTTTGCAGAGCTCCTTTCCCTCAAAGAATTGACTTACCAATTCCTGGACCTTGGGTATACGTGAAGAACCTCCTACTAATACAATTTCGTTGATTTGCTGTCTACTCAGCTTGCAGTCTTCCATGCATTGCTTCACTGACTCTATGCATTTCTCAAATAGGTCGGCGTTGAGCTCCTCGAATTTTGCCCTGCTGATCTTTGTGTGGAAATCTTGTCCTTCATAGAGGCTATCTATGTCAATTACAGTCTCTACTGCCGCAGACAAACTTCTTTTTGCCCTCTCGCACTCTGAGCGTAGTCTCCGAAGAGCTTTGGCACTTGTACCCATTTCCATTTTATATTTTTTGTTGAACATCTGAACACAATAATTGAGCATCCTATTGTCGAAATCCTCGCCTCCCAAATGCGCGTCCCCTGCAACAGCTTTTACTTCAACCTTACCTCTTTCAACTGTAACAATAGATACGTCAAACGTACCTCCTCCAAGGTCAAAAACTAGAACGTTTCTTTTTCCTTCCTGCAATGCGTCAAAGCCATAAGTGATTGCTGCAGCCGTGGGTTCATTGATGATCCGCATGACATCAAACCCTGCAATCTTACCGGCATCTTTAGTTGCTCGCTTCTGGGAATCATTAAAATAAGTAGGTACGGTAATCACAGCTTTCTTCACATCACACTGGAGGTATTGCTCTGCCATCATCTTCATTTTCGCCAACACCATGGATGAGATTTCCTCAGCTGCAAATAGCTTTTTCTCACCTTTATAAACCATTTCAACCAGAGGCTTGTCATTCTTACCAGGAGCGATAGTGAATGGCCACAATGGTTTGTTCAACTGCACAAAGGGATCATTATATCTCCTTCCAATGAGTCTCTTGGCATCAAAGACGGTGTTGGTAGGATTAGTTGATATCTGGAACTTGGCACCATCTCCAACAAGTTTTTCAACGGGGGTAAAAGCAACCATGGAGGGAGTGGTTCTGTTACCCTGATCATTAGCAATAATTTCAATTCTGTTATGCTGCCACACTCCCACACAGCTGTAAGTTGTCCCGAGATCAATGCCAATAGCCTTATCTTGGCCCGCTCTGTCCATGATAGATTCTGCATGAATTTAAGGAGAATATTTGGAAAATTGTCAGTTATGTAAGGCGAAGCACAGAAAATGCTGTTATGAATTCCAGAATGAAAAATTTTAAAAACAGAAATGCAACCTAAACATATTGCAACCTTAACATATTTCCTCCAGCTATCTTCTAGGCCCATTCGCTCTCTAACAAGTCTAATCAAACGCTAACAGTGTAACTGCCCTAAACAAACTTTTGAGAAGAATTCTTCATTGCAAAAATAGAAAAATGTAGCCACTAAAGCAGTTTTATTGCCAACTACTGAAAACATGAAAATTCATTTAGACATCGCCTTCTTGTGTGTTTAGTCCAGCTAGAGTTAGTGAGGGTTCTTATTTCCGAACTGAGCTTCTCCGTTGAGAATGTAAGAGGTGACTAGATTTAGGCCAACAATGGCGAAGCAGAAAATAATGAGAAGCAATTTATTGGATGTATATATGTGAGCAGATGGATTTTGATTCAAAACTAGTTATATACCTTACTATACATAAACATAAGGATAACAAAGATAGGAAGATTGAATATCAAGGAAATTTGGAACAAGGATATAATGAAAGATGTGGCTGATGGTCGTCAGAGTATTTTGGATCTTTGTGGTTTGAAGCCATCTGTTAAAGACTTGGGAATGAAGGTCCTGTTTCATTGTTTGTTGGGTTTTATTGTTGAATTTGAGGAATGATTATTCAATTCCTAAGATTTATGCATTGGTGTATCTAAGAAACTAGATTTTATTGTTGAATTTGAAGAATGACTATCCAGCCCCTTAAATTTATACATTGGTGCATCATATAGGCATTTCCTTAAATCTGTGCTAACCTTCCTAAATATATTTGGACTACTTCAAACCCCACTTTTACATAATAATAATATATTGGAAAAATGAACATATGAACTCTAATGAAGGGTCTTTCAAAAATTTCCAGTCATAAAGAACAAAAATTCAGCAGTAAAATTCTCAAACATGCACATAAAAAATCTTAGTTTCAAATCCTTAACTATTCCATTAAAAATAACAGTACTATTGAAAAATATGAGCTCCTTCCAAATTTTGAAATTAATAATATATATTATATTTAGCTGAAAACATATAGCATGCTTGTGGTAATAATACTTACTGAGAATGGCTTGCTTGAGGAAATAGCTGGCAGAATGATGACCTTACGCTGATTGTTTTCCTTGATGGTCGTAACTGCTCTTTCAATAGACAGCCCCAAAGCAAATGGAAATATAGAGTTGTCCTTGCTGTTTGAAGAATATCAGACGGAGAAAATACAAGATTGAATGAAGAAGTTCGCCCGATTGCCGCCTCCTAAAGCATAAAAGCTCAATTTTAATTGGCCTGCACTGATATATTATTAAATAGAGTCGTTATCAGTGCTAGTACATTGTAATTTGTAAGTAGAGTGCATTGCATTTAAAATTTGATGTATCCCATGTCTTCTTGGGATACTTTATGTAGGTTTAATGGAGGCTTCTGGGACATCCTTGCAAGTTCACTTCATTGCTAATTGAACAAAGGGACAGTCTGTTGGTAATCAGGCTCACAGCTTATATTTCTCTCTTTTGAAGCTTTGGGATCCTACTCAGTTCATGCCATTCTCCACATTTGGTCGGATTCCTCATTGGTAATGGTAAGAGCATTGGAAGATCCATTTTCAGGCTTAGATAGTGGTTATTAATGTCTGATCATTTGATGCATTGATCCTGAATCAAAATGATAATGCATCAAAGGGGTTTATCTTAAAAGAAAGGGCACCCATGGACCGTTATAAATCTGTGAATTCATCTTGGTTAGCACTCTATTTTGATGATTGTTTTGAGTTACAATATAGGGCACCCATGGACAACCCCTGTGTCTTAATAAGCCTAAAAAGAAAAGAGAGTACTGAGCAGCACCTCGAGGCAATTAAGGCAGTTGCAGAACTCCAGTCAAGCAAGTAGCATGAAACTAATTCAAATTCAACAGTATACCGGCTATAAACAGCCAACTAAAAAGCAAATAAACAATCCCAGATAAATAACTGAGATTCAACACACATAACACTGAGCCAACACGCACAGAGAGTATTTTCAATTATAAGAAGAAACATTTTAGTTGAAACAAGCACCCAATAAGTAAAAGAAATTAACTGATATTTATCACTATCTTTCTGGATGTAAGATGATTTGAGTACCTTAGCAAATTTTTGTAAGAAGTAATGAAAGGGAAGCAGTTCGACTCGCTTGCTACAACATGGCCATTGTTCAGATCCACCAAAGGAGATATGTAACAAGCCAAGGACTGTAAAGAGCTTTGTTCCTAGAGTGAATTTATCTCCTATAAAAATGCATTCTCAGTAGAGTTTCTCTAGCAATTTGATTGTTGAATAAAGATTATTGAGCAATTGGCAGCCTCACAAGCCTCAAAGACTATTCTTCTCAAAGACTATTCTTGCTTGACTCATAAGATTGTTGAACAATTCACAGCCTCACAAGGGTCAAAAATTGCTCTTGACTAATAAGATTGTTGAACAAAGGCTATTCTTGACTAATAAGATTGTTGAACAATTCAAAGTTTCACAATGGTCAAAGACTATTCTTATTTCATAAGATTGTCTAACAATTTTCTATGGTTGAAATTAAAATAATTTATTAATAATTTGTTTCTATGATAAAAAATTATAGATTTTAAAAACAAAAAATAATGTGTATTGTAAGGAAGCAAAGGTGTGCGGAAACGCTTCCTACGCTAATCTTGAGAGGATGGTTATGCAACTTTCAACTTAAATATTACTAAGATATCAAGAAATGCACAATAAAGCATAAACAAAACAGCAATGAACACATAACACAGTGATTACCGTGGGGAAACCCTTCTGGGAGAAAAACCCCACCCTCCAAAACTCGCACAATGTATTATCAAATCAAGCTGATTACAATACACTTGCAATGCAAGTTCTTATAGGAGCGCATCACCACAACTCGAACTCAGAGAGACTCCTTCTAGTATCCAGTCTTGCAAAAAACTCAATGATCAAACCCCTCCCCAAGCCCTCCTTTTATAGTGATTTTACAACTTGGAAACCACTTGTGGTTTTACAAAACCATGGGCTTAACCACCATGCCACATGGTGCCCATTTTTTACATTTACATTTCCAAAATGGAAAAACAACTAGGTTAAAATAGTAATCCCGTCCATAATTTTGTCCCCTAGCTTAGACCCTCTTAAAAGTCACAAAATGAGTCATTAAGGCTCTAAAAATGGCCCACCTATATTCTACTATGGACAAGACTCATTTTTAACAACTCACTAACCATTTTCCAATGCATAAACATGTGGAAAACTACCTCAAACAAATTCTAGAATTTTCCAGAAAAAGACTGCAAGGTTGAGACACATGTTTCTCAACATTCTCCCACTTGTCAAACACCTTGCAAGAGTCAGGGGATCCAAAATATCATGGACTTAATTGCTAGGGGCCGAGAGGCCCATAGACTCTGAACACCATCTAAATTTCTCTGTGCTCACGGGCTTAGTTAATGCATCAGCAACATTCACCAAAGTTTCTACCTTTTCCAGCTTCACCTTGCCATCCTCAATCATATCTCTCACAAAATGATATTGTACATCAATGTGCTTGGTCCTGGCATGAGAAGTAGGGTTCTTCGCTAGGTAGATTGCACTCTGACTGTCACTATAAATTGTCACTGCACCCTGTTTGAACTCTATATCTGAACACAATCTCTTTAGCCAGATGGCTTCTTTACAAGCATGAGTAGCTGCCATATATTTTGCCTTAGTAGTGGACAAAGCGACCACAGCCTGTCGCTTGCTCATCCAACTGATTGCACCACCGAATAATGTAAACACATATGCACTGGTGGATCTTCTTCTATCAACATCACTGACCCAGTCTGAATCCACATAGCCTCGAATATCTAAGGAATGCTCATTTCCTATTCCATGAAAACATATCGAGTACTCTGAAGTACCCCTCAAGTATTTGAAAACTCTTTTTACTGCATCCCAATGTGCTCTTCCTGGATTAGACATATAACGAGAAAGAACTCCCACTGCTTGGACAATGTCTGGTCTTGTACAGACCATAGCATACATCAAACTTCCAACAACACTCTGATATGGTACTCAACTCATCTCTTCCATCTCCAATGGGGATGTAGGACACTGTGAACTAGAAAGCTTTGTTCCCATTGTAATAGGAACACTCAATGGTCTTGAATCCTGCATTTTGAATCTTTTCAAAATAGTACCAACATACTTGCTCTGGCCTAGCCAAAGCTTTCTGTTTTGTCTATCTCTTACAATCTCCATTTCCAGAATGTGCCTAGCTGCACCAAGATCTTTCATTTCAAACTTTATCAAGAGCTGAGATTTTAACTCTGCAATCAAACCTTTTTCTTTACCAATAAACAACATGTCATCGACATACAGGGCAATGACCAAGAAATGATCACCATCAGATTTAAAATATATACAGTGATCAAATTTAGATCGCACAAATCCCAAACTCAACACATATGTATCAAACTTCTGGTACCACATCCTAGGACTCTGTTTTAAACCATACAAGGATTTCTTCAACTTACAGACCAAATGACTTTTACCTTTGATCACATAGTGCTCTGGTTGTGTCATGTAAATTTCTTCCTCCAAATCTCCATGAAGGAAAGTTGTTTTCACATCCATTTGCTCGATCTCTAGATCATAGGCTGCTGCAATAGAAAGTAAAAATCTAATGGATGTCATTTTGGCTACTGGAGAAAAAATCTCACCATAATCTACTCCCTCAACCTGAGAGTAACCTTTTGCAACCAAATGTGCTTTATACTTCTCAATGCTTCCATTTGAACCCATCTTCTTCTTGAACACCCATTTACAACCAACAAGCTTTCGTCCTTCAGGCAATGGTACAAGGTCCCATGTTTCATTCCTCTTAAGAGCTGCCATTTCTTCATCCATGGCTATTTTCTAGGACTCTGAATCATTCATACCAAGAGCCTCTTCTACAGATCTCGGTTCATCAATGTTAACATTCAATGCAAATATGCATCTCCAATCATCAAGAGAATACCCATAACTTTCAGGTGGTTTCCTTTGTCTAGTAGACCTTCGAGCAAGATCTGGTTCAGGTTCAGGTTCAGGTACCTCTTCTTCCTTTGATGATTTAGAACTCATAGAGCTCTCCTCGACTTATTGTCTTTCTAAGGGCCTTGATTCAACTTTCTCCGGTGTAGCAGGTAGTTGAATCACATCTTTCTTTTGTTCTGTTTGTTCTGGCTGCACTGTAACAGAAGAAGGCTTAGTTTCTCTAAAAATAACACTTCTTGAATAAAATACCTTTTGTTCAACAGGATTCCAAAGCTTGTATCCTTTTACACCATAACTGTATCCGATGAAAATACATTTAACAGCTTTGTTGTCCAATTTTGTCCACTTCTCCTTTGGCACATGAGCATATGCTTCGCAACCGAACACTCTCAGATGTCTAAGTGAAGGCTTGTGGCCCGACCACACTTCCATTGACGTCTTATCAACAAGAGCTGATGTAGGAGACCTGTTTATCAGGTAGCAGGCAGTGGCTACAGCTTCAGCCCAAAACTTTTGTTCTAGTCTAGCTCCACTCAGCATACTCCTAGCCTTCTCCATCAAGGTCTTGTTCATTCTTTCTGCAACTCCATTCTGTTGTGGAGAATACGGAGTTGTCTTCTCTCTTTTAATACCACAATCTTTACAAAATGTGTCAAAATCATTGGAGCAAAATTCACCACCATTATTAGTTCTCAAACATTTTATTTTCTTTCCAGTCTGCAACTCAACCATTGCTTTAAATTCTTTGAAACGACTGAAAACTTTAGTTTTACTCCTAAGAAAATAAACCCATGTTCTTCTACTAAAATCATCAATGAAAGAAACATAATAAACTGATCTACCAATAGAAGGAACATCAACTGGACCAAATACATCTGAATGGATTAGATCCAAAATATATGAAGACTTATGAGAACTCGAGTAAAACTGAATGCGGTTTTGTTTACCATAGATACAATGCTCACAAAAATCAAATTCAAGATTGCAATCATTCAACCCATCAACAAGGTTCTTATTTTTCAAGGTCCGTAGACCCTTCTCACCTATGTGGCCAAGTCTCTGGTGCCATATCATGGTCTTCTTTGCAGGCAACTTTGATTCGGTAGACAGAGCACCCTTGGGTACCCAAAAACCACGACCATCTGTTGAAAGAGAAACCCTCTCCTTTTCCAACTGAGTAGTCTTTTTTACAATCTTATTAGAAGTACTATTGCACTCAACTGTGCATGCATCAAGCTGGTACAATGTACCCAATCTGCTTCCTCTTGCTATCACCATAGCACCTCTTACCATTTTCACACCTGCTTCAGAAAACTGTACATGCACACCCGCATCTATTACCTTGCTAACAGATAACAAATTCCTTGCTAGTCCCGGGATATGCAAGACACCATCAAATCTTCTAATTCTACCATCAGAAGATTTCACACGAATACTTCCACGACCAACAATATCAAGTACTGAGTTATCACCCAAATACACCTTACCACCATCAAAATTTTCATACTTACTAAACCAGTTTCTATTAGGAGTCATGTGGAAAGATGCACCTGAGTCTATTAACCATGCATTGTCACCTGCACGAGTGGCCAAGGCTACGATGAAAGCATCTCCATCTTCCTTCTCGGACTCGGAATCATAATCTTGCTTCTTCTTCTTCTTTTTCTTCTCCTCTTTGCAGTCCTTTCGGAAGTGTCTGGGTTTGCCACAGTTCCAGCAGATTGCCTTGGACTTCGCAGGAGATTTTGATCTCCCCTTATTCTTGGACTTAGAACGGCCATGCTGCTTTTCGTTCTTGCCTCTTTCTTTGGTCTTCCTCGAAAACTCAAAGCCTCTTTGGCATTCAGAGAGACCTTCCTTCTCATCTCTTCAGAAAGTAGAGAACCAACAACATCCTCCATCTTCAAGATGACTGCAATGCTCCCTATGGCCATCACAAGGTTGTCCCATGAGTCTGGCAATGAACATAGCAAGATTTGGCATCTTTCTTCTTCATCCATTGGCACCCCAACAGAGGTCAACTGAGTTACCAACATATTAAAGCTTTCCAGATGCTCAAAAATTCATCCACCTTCTTCCATTCTCAAAGAATACAATTTCTTCCTTAAGAAGATCTTGTTCACAAGTGATTTCGCTTGGTAGATCTCACTTAGCTTCTTCCAAAGCTTCTTTGCAGTAGATTCTTCATGGACATTTATCAGAATAGAGTCTGCAAGACACAATCTGATGAGACCTTTAGCTTTTCTATCAGTCACATCATATTGTGCGGCTAAAGTGGGATCTACGGGCCTATGCTTATTCTCATCAATCGCATCCCATAGATCTCGATCAATCAACAAATCTTCCATCTTCAGCTTCCACATCTCAAAGTTTGTGCCAGAAAACTTCTCTACATCAATCCTCCCTGAAATGCTTGCCATCTTTTCAATCCTGCAACATAGAAATGAAATACTCTGCACAAACTTCCACTCAAACCTTGATTAGCTCAAAAAACCCTGTACCCAACAAAATAGAACCAAAACTGGCCAGGCTCTGATACCACTTGTAAGGAAGCAAAGGTGTGCGGAAACGCTTCCTACGCTAATCTTGAGAGGACGGTTATGCAACTTTCAACTTAAATATTACTAAGATATCAAGAAATGCACAATAAAGTATAAACAAAATAGCAATGAACTCATAACACAGTGATTACCGTGGGGAAACCCTTCTAGGAGAAAAACCCCACCCTCCAAAACTCGCATAATGTATTATCAAATCAAGCTGATTACAATACACTTGCAATGCAAGTTCTTACAGGAGCGCATCACCACAACTCGAACTCAGAGAGACTCCTTCTAGCATCCAGTCTTGCAAAAAACTCAATGATCAAACTCCTCCCCAAGCCCTCCTTTTATAGTGATTTTACAACGTGGAAACCACTTGTGGTTTTACAAAACCATGGGCTTAACCACCATGCCACATGGTGCCCATTTTTGACATTTACATTTCCAAAATGGAAAAACAACCAGGTTAAAATAGTAATCCCGTCCATAATTTTGTCCCCTAGCTTAGACCCTCTTAAAAGTCACAAAATGAGTCATTAAGGCTCTAAAAATGGCCCACCTATATTCTACTATGGACAAGACTCATTTTTAACAACTCACTAACCATTTTCCAATGCATAAACATGTGGAAAACTACCTCAAACAAATTCTGGAATTTTCCAGAAAAAGACTGCAAGGTTGAGACACATGTTTCTCAACATGTATCTGTGTGTCTTTGTATTTCACTGGGGAAAATTTATTGGAAACCTCCATATGGTAAGATATCACATAATCAATCTTTTATAAGTTGAATAGAAGAGTTTTTCCTATGTAAAACAATAATTTAATATAATAAATAATTAAACATCAAATATTTAAAAATGTAAACAAAATTATTTATTAATACTCATTAAATACGTGAAAAAAGCTCTTGTTATTTATATTCATAAGAATATCCAAAGAAAATAGTATAAGTTAAATTTTATAATTCTTGATATATAATCACAACTTAGTCATTTTCCAATGAATATAGTTGTATAGGCTCAATTACAAAGTATCAAATAAATAAAATATCACTTGAAAGAATATTTTCAAGTGATTGTCTTTGAACTCGGCGTATAGAGAGAGAGCATCACCCAAGCAATTTTGTACCCAACAACGAAACAATAATCTTGTTTGGTCTTACACCACACTAGAGATGTTTGCCCTCTCACAAAAGATCTAGAAAGTTGAAGCTAGCATGCATGATAGAATCTAGTGTAATGTGTAATCATTGATAATCTAACATAGTATATTGAATTCCCATTGTAAGAGTTTTTATAAATTTCTCTATACTAATTTGGTTATAGAGATAGCCACTCAAGATTTAGGAGTTTCAATGAAAGTGTAAAAGAGACTAAACATAAAACAGTTCTATATTATATCAAAAGATTTTAATGCACAATGAGTACATGGATATGATTTTATTAATGAAACCCCTTGCTTATATCAGCAATAATAAGACATAAGTTAACATAATGTTATGACATGTGTCTTCATCTTAAGGCTAGAGACATAAAGTGGGGAGATCCCACAACACTAGGTTTTACTTTTTGGTACATCCTGATTTTTGTTGAATTCACACATTTTTTAGAAAAATATAATGATTTAAGACTTGAGAGATCCCATCTATATTTTAAAACTTAGAATTTCATTCTTGCTATAAAAATTGTTATAACACTACATAGTAATTGTCACTTCTAAAAAATATTGATTACTCTAAATATTAAGCTATTGAAAATAATTGAAAAATATGGACAAATCATTTTTAATTTTAAAAAAAATATATTTACAATCTACATGAAAAATATTGCAAATTAGAAGTTTACTTCATATTCAAATTCTTGAGGGTTTAGTTGCTATAAGTGTTAGAAAGTGAAGATCTGGTACAAAATGTTAATTTCAATGTCAAGTTTGGCCAAAAAGTGTAACCAAATATTATGAGATTAACCAGTGATAATGTTGTAACAATGCCATAAGTAAACTTAAATAAACTTGTGTGATTAACACCTAAGAGTTAAACCCATTAGGTAATATACTTTATTCACACCAACACTCCCTCTTAAGTCCAACTTAAGGAAAATGAGAAATATATGCTATGATGCAAGGATGGGACCTAGCTACAAGGATATGTTGCATACCCATGTACATATGAATCTCTCACAAATGGAGTAAAGTAGAAAAACCTATTAGAAAAAACCTCTTGGTTATGATATTTCCTAAAAATAAATGCAAAAATAAAAAATATAGTAGACCACCTTGAGGGGATGACCTCCAATTATTAGATGATAACATATAAATTCAATAATAGATGATATGATGCTTTCAAAGAAACATCTCCACCTTTATTTATAAGCTTTACTATGTAAGGACATATCCCTTTGTCCTAATTAAGAATATTTAAGGCACAGATTGTAATTAATTTTATGATTAAGCATGCCACAAGTGCTAAGAACATGTTATACTTATGAATATATAATATAAGGTTCATATCATTAGCTATAATATTAGGTACCTAACATGGCCCTCCCCATCAAAAAAAAATTGTCCTTAATACTCAGCAATTCTTGGTGTTTTAGTATAAATTATTCATATTTTCATATTTCTATGTTGCATCTTCAATTGGCATATTCTTCCACTTGGCTAGGAACACAAAGATAGCTCTATTTCATAACTATTTCACTACTTTTTAAATAATGTCCTCGGGTTCTTAATAAGCATGCCTCCTTCATCTAAGTCTAGGAATTTTAATTGAATTGCAATATTGCTACCAATTTCAGAAGGAGTGGAAATGGTTCGCAACATCTAAATTGTTATAACTGCAATCAATCAGGACACATTAGGTTCTACAAAGGAAAGAGTGAGAAGACTTCTAGTTGAATAACTAAGAGTGATGTCAATGAAGAAACAGAGAAGATGAAGATGACACGGGTGAAAAAATCTAATGATAGCATAGAAGAAAAGGAAATGGATGGATCTATACCTACTGATGGTGTAGATACTGCATCCAAGAACTAGACAATATGCATTGTCTAAGGTGGATAATTGATTAAAGATCTTATGAACCCCATTTTGGTTTGGCTATTGAATTGTTTTCAGCATGGTAACTATTATGAAGGTATTTTTGGAGCATTCTAGATGGTTGTGGTGGTCCATAGAGATACTTGAGTTTTTCGAGTATAACAGAGCATCAACTTTTTATGTGTAATTGTAAAATGCATATATGATGAAAAAATTGAGTAGGTGGATGCAGCAAATAAATTGGCTAGTCCAAAAAAGAGGTCTGCTAACCTGCCCTAGGATATCCTAGATTTGAAGGATACGGCCCAGAAGATGGATCGGCTCAAAGCTGAAGTTGCTTAAACTTTAAAGAACTTGGGTTAGTTTTGTCCCTGTTGCAGGTGTTGTTTGGTCTCTCTACTAGCTTTCTATTGGCTTTTTGTTGATGTTGGGTAGTGTGTTTCTCTATTTGTCTTTTTTTCTTGTCTGTCTTGTTGTCTTTTTGGTCTTCTCTATTTTGAGGGGCTTAAATGATATATCATATGTAACTTCTATGTAAAGGGTTTCAAGTCCCTTCAAAACCTATTTTTGCCATAATAAAAAACAAATAAATTATCTTTTTTTATTCATTTTGATCACTTGTGATCTTGTGAATTTGAGAGTTATTAAATTGGTGGGTAAAAGCATAAAATTGTGTCATGTTTCAGGCCAACTTATCAACACAAGTGAATTTAAGTAATTCTAACTAAAAAATAATTTTACTCAAACATATGGTCTATAGAGATTTATTATATCTATCTTATATAAGGGCCACAACTTTGCCAATTGCAATTGTCTACTAAATGTATATGTTATACCACTTTCAATATAATTACCAAAAAAAAAAAAATTGAAAAACTCAATGTTTCAACTCCTCTTATAAAAAAAATTTGAAATGTAAAAATACTGTTTTATAGATCTATAAGGGAATGTTTCAAAATATATATCTTTTAATATTTTAATTAGTTTAAATTATGTTTTACATTTTATTTTTATTAAAAGTAGGTCATCAACACTAAAATATAAGGTTGATTATCTTGTAAAGAAAAAATATTAAAATATATTCAAAAACTTTAAAAAAAATATGCACTAGAGAAAGAGTGTATATCAAGATGATATAATTCTTTTCTAATTTGAATAAATAAATAAGGAAAAAGGTGATGCCAAATGGAAAGAGTTATATTTCAGTACACACAACTTTTCAAATTTATTGAAAAATATATATACATTAAAAATATTTTAAAATATATTTTTGCACTAAAGTTTCAAGTTATTAACATACACAAAAAAATGGAAGAAAAAAAGGTAAAACTTATTATATAAAGTGTGACACCTCGTGTAACTTCAATTCAACATTTTATCAGCAACTAAATTATAGTGTTTAGTTTATAAGAAAGTATATTCAAATAATTTTTTATTTTATTTTATTTAAATTACAAACATAAAATACAAAAAAAAATACATTTTATTGGTTTACATCGGTTAAAAATTCAAAACATATATTTCACTTTCTATTGATTCATTTTAAAAGTTAAATCGACATTGACCATTTCCTTTATAAAAGTGTGACATAGCAACTATTGTGAAGGTATTTTCGAAGCATTCTAGATGGTTGTGGCAGTCCGCAGAGATGTTTGAAGTTTCGAGTAAAACATAGCATCAACTTTTTATGTGTAATTGTAAAATGCATGTATGATGAAAAACTTTGAGTGGGTGAATACAACAAATAAATTGGCTTTTTTAATTCATTTTTATCACTTGTGATCTTGTGAATTTGAGAGCTATTCAACGCAAAAGAGTTTTTTAGTGTGACAAGTGCAATTCAAGGCTTTTTTGCAAACCCTAGGTTTTATGTTTAAGTTTGTGTGGTGGGTAATGGCTACTCTAATTTTTGTTGATCCATCTTTGAAGCCATGATTAGTATTCAAGACTTATCCATTTGTGGCCATGGTGAGTGATATGGAGGGAGCCTTTTTAAGGGTTTCGACAAATTTTATTTACGCTAAAGATGTTAGGGTTGATATTCATGCACGCTTGACAGATGTAAGCCATGTGAAGTTTAATGATTTATGGAAGCAGTTGGTAGAATATTATTTGATGACATATAAAACCTTGTACAAGCATATTTTAAGAAAGAGAGTCCATAGAAAGAGAAGGAGAAGGGAATAGAAGAAGAGAAAAGGAGCATGTGATCTTGTGGAGAATCTTCTAGACCTTCTAGAGATTATATATTAGAACTTTTACAGTTGTAGATGAAGTTTGCACCAATGCTTAATATAGAAGTACTTTAGATTCCTATGTCCCAAGGTCAAATTGAACTTAGTTGGTTACCACCCCACCATATGTTACATTTGGGTGATGTTCTCCATCATACAACATGAAAGAAAAATTATCATATCTTAGGTGGAGTGTACATAATTGATCAATGATTCTTTGAATTTTTTTCATGAGAAACTTCAAAAGATTATTCTAGATAAATCCTTGAGTGATGCAAAGTAGATGGAGGTGCTTCTCAAGGGTCTAAAAGATCATGCTTCTAACCTAAATAAGCAACACTTTTGAGGGTGTAAAGAAAAGAGTATAGGAGAAGAGGAAAAAGGAGTTCATAGATAGGTGTGTGGATGCACACACTCGACTAAAAGATTATATAAGTGTATTTGAGAAGATTGTCGATGTAGTGGTTATGTACTAGTTTTTTCATCAGTAGCCAAATCCACTAAGGAGATCAAAGATTAAATGGATTTGTAGAGGCATAGTTTGTACAACTTTCTAGTACAACAAAATTTGAAGAAAGGTGTTGATATCAATAGTAGAGTTTAATTAGAAGATTCATACTTAAAGCTGAATCTACTTAATAATCAAAGTGAGGACATAAAGAAACAGTCTAGTTTTCTAAGGTATGTAGTAGATTTGAAGCTCACCAATTTGGTGAAGTTTCTTGAAGATTCTCAATTTAGGTAGATCACTAATATTTACAGCTAGCTACAAAGAGGTGGAGGATCTTCTATTGAAGATTAAGTGTCAATTTGTATTGATGGCCTCTGCAAGAGATGAATGGAAAACTACCTGGTCACAACTTAAGGTTATTCGTAAAGGCATTATGCCTCCTGTTCTACAAGGTCCTTGAGTTTCTACTAATAATTAAATTTTGCTTCTGTATATGTGTGGATATGTAGATGGTGATTGGAGTAGATTTTTTATTGCATTTTTCAATTTTGAGGATTTGTTGTAGATAGGGGGAGTAATGATGAGGTTTTGTAGATTGAGTTTTGTTGTGTTGAAGAGACACCCTTTGTCTTTGATGTCAAAGGGGGAGTAAGTTTTTAGTTGGCACAAATGTTGCCATCAATGACAAAGGGGGAGATTGTTGCAAATATGATTTCTTGTTGTCATTGATGTCAAACTTGTTGATCCATAAATGTAACTTGGAAATATCTTTGGTCTAGATGTGATCTAGAGTAATGTAGTAATATTGGCTTAGTTTAATGGTTCTACGAATAGTTTGTGACTAATTGCAGTCACTTCATATAGTATATAAAGTTGTAATATATTTGTTTCAAAGCTTTGGATATGATCTTAGTGGTTTGTAGTTGTTGTTGTGTTGATCTGAGTTCAAGTCTATACAACTTGATAGAGTGACAATAAATAGGAATGTGTTGTATTCCTCTACCTTTAGGTATTTGGTGATGTGGTTCAATAATTTATATTTGTTGATATTAGGTGA
The DNA here is from genome assembly GCF_030272615.1 of Cryptomeria japonica. Taxonomy (NCBI): domain Eukaryota; kingdom Viridiplantae; phylum Streptophyta; class Pinopsida; order Cupressales; family Cupressaceae; genus Cryptomeria; species Cryptomeria japonica. The sequence goes on from NC_081414.1 coordinate 44,225,847, forward strand.
TGCTATGTTGAGATTTCATAAGGGTTTTTGGTTATCCACATTGTATCTTTTATAAGTAGTGTTGGTATGTCTTAACCACTTTATCATATGAATCCAACCTATAATATTTTGGTTTGTGTGATAGCATGCAGATTCATGGGTGTGATTTGGGATGGATGAAAAGGTGTGTTGACATGGTGTGATGTCTCACATGTTTCATTTCTCCTTTTTCATTGTATTGAAGATTATTTTTGGGCTGACTATTTTAATCCTACATGTCACATCTAATTGGTTGATCTAATTGATGTTTATTTGGTTGCAAATGATATAAGAGGACTAAAATAATTTTGCAAATGAATGCATGATTTGTCTGTGTTTTGAAAAGTGTATGTGGACTTGTGTAGAGGTTTTCAAGTACAATAGAGTGGTAATGAAGGCAGTTTCAAAGGTATTTTAATAAAGAACTATAGTCAAAATATCAGTGGATGCAATTTCATGCAGTTCAAACATATTGATATTTTTCTTTCATATGTAATGTATCTTGCCCAAAAGAAGTGATCTTCAGTGTTTGCAAGTATTTGTATATTTACCTAAGGTTGTGTCCTAATGTTGTGTGCCTCAATCTTGGAAGTCCACATCAAGGATAGTCAACTCTTTGGCCTTAAGCTTAAACATTGTAACCTATTTTTCATATAAAATCATGGTGTTCATGTGTGATCTCTTTTGTGTTTTTTAGTTCCTTATTTCTACACATGTGACAAATGGAATGAATGAAAATTGAGTGGTTAAATTGGTTTAGTTTTCATATATGTTTATTCACCCCCTCTTATCAACATCTAGAAGTGTTCAACATAGCATACATATGTCTAAAATATAAGCACATCGCAACAATCAAATTCCCCCAAACATAGGAAAGGCAAAAGTCACAAGACATAAAAAGAGCACATAGGGACCTACTACCTAGGGTTGATATGGACATCAAATATGTCATGTATATCAAGTATGATTATATTTGCGTATGGAGCTAGATTTGAATAAGATAGGACCGCCTTATTATCCTTTCACAATTTGAGGTAAAAAGTGTGGGACCACCTTATTATCCTTTCACAATTTGAGGTAAAAAGTGTGGGACTGAGATGCCCGAGGCATCCTAGTCATAGTCTGAAGATCTATTTGTCTAGATTTCAGCCTTTTCTTAGGCTTCTTAGGTCATCAAATTTGAGTTTTAAACTTCATTGGAGAAATCTCTCAAGACAAAAACTTTAATATTTTTTAAATGATGCAGGATATTGAGATAATTCTTTCACCAGTCATTTTATTTTTAGATTTCTCTCCTTGGGGTCAGTTTGCATGTCCATATGAAGCCAAATAGGCCAACTTACTAAAAATAACAAGTGAATGTTTTTGGTCATTTAAAGCTTCTAACTATCCTACACCTTGTATTTGTCATCATGGGCTCCGAAACAACTAAATAAAACAACAAAACAAAAACAAAATACAATATGTTTGGGTGATGTAAGATTGCTCCTACACCACTGGATTCTCCTGCATCCAATTACCTAAGGGATTATAAAGAGTATGATTGATCATTGTAACTTGCCTATTATGAGAAAACTTCAAACACTTATAAATGGTAGAAGGGATATCTTTCATGGAATTGAGCCAAGGATGACCCAACTTCACTTTAAATTATTCTAATTAAGGTGGGGATAGTGTAAAATTTAACATCTAAGCACTTAGTGCCAACATTGACATGAAGGGTGATGGAACCTATAGCAGAACTACTAAAATCATCATGAACCTTAATCACAACATTATATTTATCATGTGTATCTTGATGAAATTGTTGTGTATAGAGATGTTCTTCTATGATAACATTCACTATACATACTAGATCAATGAGCACTCCATGTGAAAGCATGTCTTTGATCTTCGTAGTAATGTATAATGGAACATCAGGTGCTTTAATGATATCTCTTTAGTCAAAGTTAATGCAACGTTTAGGTTTCTCAATCAATTTCACAATATTATTGGATACATTAGATATATCATCAATAGCTATAAATCCTCTATCAGTATTCTCAACAACATTGGTAGAATGGGAAGGCAAAGGATTGGTAAAGATTTGCAAATTTTGATTAGGAGGTGGCAAGATTTATTTCCTTTATCTTTCACACCATCCACAACTATAGCAGTGGAATTAATTTTGAACAAAAGTGAGCTACAATAGGGATTGTTGTTGCTACCACTTGAGAATCAATATGATTGGAAAAATCGTTGTCATTGATCTTGGTAAAGTTATTTTTTGTTTCTAAAGTTTTGAAATGTTTGATAAGAATCCTCATTCCTCTCAACTAGAGTCAAATATGAAGAGGTTTCACATTGACTCACTTGAAGCTAATAATTATGAACTATTGTACACAATTGTGTGAAAGATACGAATTCAAAAAAAAAAAAGCTTATCTCTAATGTCTTTTAAAAATTATTAATGAAAATCCTTTGAATATCACCTTTGAGCATAGGATAAACAATTTATGGATTATTTTTTTTAATCTATGAATTAAATCAATTACTTTTTCCTTAACACCTTGTTTATAATGCACTAAATTTAGTCAAAGCATTATCCAATATTGTTTTGAAAATGTTGAATGAATGCATTATCCAATTGTTGTAAAGTGTCAATTGAATAACTCAACAAGGAGCAAAACTATTCCAAATCCTTATCCTTTAAGAAATAAGGAAATAGTTTTGCAAGGATTTTTTGGTCATAAAAGAAGTTATTAGACAAGGTAGAAAATATTTCACATGAGTGGGGGTTGACCTTGTCCATTGTATTTATCCAAATGAGGAACCTTAATGTGTTATGGAAGAGGACTATGAAGGATGTCAATGGAATGTGGGCTATCCACGAAATATATGGGAATGGTGGATTTGGATTAGGTTATGGTAGCAAATTATTTTTGTAAAGATGAAACATTTTCCAACAAGTGGTTTATGGTAGCTTCAGTGGATGAACAAGATTGATAAATTTTGGATTCTATGGAGGATTTGAAGGTGTAGCGTGATAGGTAGGTGGAGGATATATTTGAGAAACAAATGAGAGATTGATTGAAGGTGGAATGTAAGCATATTTGGGTACTAACATGTGTAGAATTACCATTTTGTGTAGTCTTATCTATGATGAAAGATGTGTATGTAGGTACATTAGGTAGAGATGTAGGTAGAGGCATGTAAATATCAACTTGGTTTGGGGGAGTGGAATGTCCAATAATTTCAGCACAACTAGCTAGCTTCATAGATTTTTCATCCACTATGTGATCTATACCACATAAAACATACATACTATGTTCATCATTTTGAATAAACCTCCTCAAACATTCAATTAAAGGGATTGCATCTCCACCCAATTTTTATTGACTCACAAATTGTTTAACATCTTCCAATTGCTTGTGAATCTTCCCCAATATCTCAATAGACGCTTGAATTAAAGAGACATATTTATCATGAGAAGCATGAAGGGAAGGATTTTCAACAATGTTAGGAGTGGTAAGTGTTGGATTAAGAGAAGAGGATTCACCCAATCTCGTAGGGAATAAGTTAAAAAACTCAAGTTCAATACCTTTAGTATTTCAACCATGGGAAGCATGAGTCCATAAATTATTCTCACTAGGATATTGAATTTGGAATAATGGGTAAAGAAATTCATACACAAGCGCAAGATCCAAGAAAGAAGGTAAAGATAATGAAATTGGTTTATGCTCTCAATTCATTTTATGCAATTGTGAATGATAATAAAAATAATTAACGATTGATATGCAATTATAGAAATGAAGCAAGTGATTAAAAAATGTAATATAGTAATAAAATGATTAATTAACCACCTATTTAAGCAATGTGAGTTAAAGAAATGATAATAAAAACACATAAAAGATGAATTAATGTCCCTAAATCTAAAAAAAATATGCAATTATACTCAAATTTGAACATCCAAATCAAAAAGTATGCAAGTTATGTCGGGTTCACCAAAAATATAAAGTGGTTGAAATGGGATTCACTAAACAAAACATACAAACTAGGAACCAAACCCATCCAAATCAAGACACACTAAAGAATAATACATAGCCCCAACTTCAAATCCTTGGAAGAATTGGGCACTAAGATTGATTATTCTTCTTTATTGATTTGATATGATTGGATAAGATAGAATGACAAATAATGTAAGAAATAGAGATTTTGACAAGAAATAACATAAACAACCAGATATAGAATGACAAATTAGAAGAGAAGATAAAATATAGAATATGGGTACAAAGAGGAATTTGAGTTTACATTTTGGGTCTGAAATTATTGGACTATGTCAATAGGAAACACTATCCAAGGGGCGTTTTTCTCAACAAAAGTGTGTAGAATCTATATCAAGGTGCTTAATAGATTGTCCTCCTAAAATTTTAGTGAAAAAGTGTTGGACACTTATAACTTTTGAACAATGTCTAGAGTTTTTCACCTATTCTAAATATAAAATTGTGTATCTCTATCTGCACTTTCTAGATCTACTACTCTATGTTGTCAGATTTGTCACCTACACACAAAAAAGAGAGAAAACGTATTGGGTTTTATAGGGGCTTGCCTAAGTCAAACCCTAGGTATGAATTAACATCCCCTACAACAATGATTAATTGAAAGAGAACATATTGTTTGAAGGAAGAGGTTGACAACCTTATGGAAATGCAGAATTGGCAATTTGTTATGAATATTCTTTCCCTGAATCCTCATCGAAGGTCGATGTTGCTAGGTAGGAGTTCATGCGTGCCTCCACTCATGGAGGAAAAACATAAACTTGATCATGGATGCCATCTTGAATGCTTGATCTCTCCTTCACTACCTTGAAGATTACTTGCTTAATTGGAATCGAATTAGAAACTTGTAGAGAAATGTAAATGAGAGATGTTTCAAATGAGGTGGTAAGATATTCTTTTATACTTGACCTCATGAAATGTGTTGAAAATTTGAAAAGGCTAACATCAAGGAGCACTTTCCCACTCAACAATCTATCGAGACCATTGAGGATTCAAATTGGGCCCCTTTTGATAGGAACATGGGGCTAGGTGCCATAACCTTGGGCTCTTAGGCTGAAATCAAGGTTAGGGAGCTTGGAAAGGTGTTGAGCTTCTAGATTTGGAACTAGCTCAAGAGCAAAATTAGTCAAGTTCATGGGCATGAGAGAAAAAAAACCAAAGTGAGCCCCAAATGAGTGTGAATTGTATGAGGATACAATTTACAATGCTACATTGTGTTATAGTAAATTTATTTGATCATAAAAAATGTGAATTTATAATTTATGTTTAGAAAATCATTCCATGCAACATGGAGGAAAAAATATTTCATAGAGAATGCTTAAGTGACACACATTTGTATGTCAAAATTGAGTTCTACAATGAGGTTAATCTATTTTTTCTCATGTATTAAGATTAGGGCATACTATTTTACATAAATTATTAAATCAATAAGTGACCCACAAGTGAGGCAAACCTTTATGCTTACACAAAATTTAGAAGGGAAAGTGATGACTAAATCCCTAATAATAAAAATAAACATGTGTGATGGTATAATGCTTCCAAAGAAATAATTTTCCTATTTTTAAGATAAAATGCAATAAGTGTTTCAAGGATAAATAGATCAGATGACACAAATTGCATAAACATGTCAAAATTAGTGAGGAATCCATGAATGGATGCCAAGTATAGATATCCATGACAATATATAATGTAAAAACATGGGCATATCCAAGGAATAAAAGTGTAGGGTTGACTATAATATGCAACAAAGACACAAAATCATAGAAAAGGGGAGAAATGATGAAAAAATTTATGAATTATAATTTATTGTAGATACAAAATATTTATCCTAAATCATACGTGAAATTGATATAAATCTTAAGATGAAGCACAATGATTACAAAGGAAAATCTCAACACAATGATGCAAAAATTGAAAAAATATAAATCTTAAAACCTAATGATTATAAAAAAACCTTGGAGGAAACTTGATTGGTCTAGGATAACTCTAATTAAATGCAAACAAGTATGCATAAATTAACTTAGATTGATAAATGTAGTTTTTCAATGGCCTAATGTATTTAAATAGCATATGCTAAAGTATGAAAAGTAAAAACATAATAAATAAAGGTACTTAGCTCTATGATTGACAAAAAATAACTTTCAATCTAATGTTGAAATGTTAACTTGACCTATAAATCTAGCCTCTATATTAGTGGAGTTCTTTGATATTATGCAAGATATACATTATCCTTTACCTAGGTTTAATTTTTTAGCTTGCAACATGGTAATGCCTCGCCAGGAAACCCCGAAGGGATTAAGCCATAACACAAGAATAGAGTGCAATAATTTTATTTTTTTAAGTTACACAACATTAAGATACAACAAGATATCAAATATTCAGATTACATAGCAGAAGACATCATCTAACACCTAAAGAGTTTCCCAATGTGATTACTTAATTCCACAATTCACTTAACTCACACTAATAAATCCAATAAGCTGATTATCTTATAACGAGATAATTCTTAAACAAGGATAATTTCTTTTAGAAGATGAAAATATATGGATTACAAGATAAGGTTCATCCATTAAGTTCTATTCATATCTTACATTCAATCTTTTTATTAAAATTTAAGTCATGCATCTAATCTAACAACACACTTGAATTTTATCATAAGCTAATGAGATCTTCCCATGCATACTTAATTTCATTAACCATAATTGAATATATTCCATTATACTAAGCTACATTCTTCATAATCCAATTTACTGCATCTAAGAGAGGACTGCATACATGCATTTAAAATTAATTTCATCTTATCTACTTATACATTCTATCAAAATGTCATTCATACATGCTAACACTAAACATGAAATATAAGAAATAAAAGCATCACATAACACCAAGATGATCTCGGAGTTCACCCCTAAAGGGCTACATCTCCGAGTCTGCTCAACTACAAGACCCCTCTGATAATTAATAAAGTTAAGAATACATGAGGTTCGCATTATTTACAATCCTGCAATCGAGGCGAAAAATAATCAATATAAAAATGACCACATCGGTCAATAAATACATAAACGATCCCTAAAAAGCAAAGGATCCAACTGAACATAATCAAAACTAAACAAAGGTCCATTAGGACATCCACCAAACTAAGTCATCACCACCCAAGGTCTAACATGAAACCAGGTGCTCACAAGGGCAAAGACAAAAGGACGACCCACAAAAGTGCTCCTATCAGACAATACAACAACACACTAGCATACGTAGGGACAAGTGTCATCACACAAATTGGTATGGTTACCATGGCAGGTCCTCATAGGTTCCGCCCCCATGCACTGGGTTACCCTGGCAACCTAATCTGAACCTCCGGCCCATCCAAGCCTCATGTGGACCCACACATCCTCTCATGAAGACAAGGATGATGGTTTTCCATTTCAGGCCTTCTCACCACATGTCGAGTCTCTGTTAGCACTCACCCCATGTGTGAGGTACAATTATCTTTCTTAGAGATTAACATTCTAATCTACTGTTAGGTTATCACTTATTAGACTCACTTTCGATGGGTTACCCAACAACCACTTTGGGCATGGCCCCCAAATCGAAAGCCACTTTCCCATACGACACTAGACTATCCTCAAGTGACCCCAGAAATCAAGGAATACACATGGTCAAGCACATGGAGTTCAAAAATGAGGAAACAACCATTTGGTCAATCACGACTCAAAAGAGGTACACTTACTAACGGTACTCTAACCAGAGACCTGACCAACTATGGTCAACCATGAATCATCATTCAATACCCATATAAAGGATATGACCAATACAACACCACAACAAAATAACAGTCAACTCGAGACCGAGGATAGAAACAGGTACCTAAATCAACCATACGACAGGGTCCAATCAAACAAATCAAGGCTTGCCATTACTGAAGCAAAAGCGAATACAAAAATTAAACTCGCATAGGCAAGAACCAGAGGATACAATCTTTCTCCAAATTAATTTAGACATTAAATGTCGATCAAGTTTTCTAAATGATCCAAGTTAGATTGCAGTTATCTACCTCGTTTAGGTACAATTTGATTCTTGGTTCTCTAACTCTCCAAAGTTCAATTGTCTCGAACATACATAAATGCATCATTATGAGTTTTTAAACCAAGTTCACATGAATATAATTAAATAATCATTAACCGACTAAAAAAGATATTTATTCTTCAAATAAAACATGGTTCTCATACTGGCTCAAAACAATCTCTCTAATTTCGTATTTTCCAAGCCCAGTTACACTATACGGATTAAGGAAACATAAATATATAAGGAATCCAAATAAAGATAGTCCATTCCCAAAATCCAAAAATTACTTCCTTTCGCACATATAGAAGAATCCAAAATTAACTATTAATTAATGAATATATTTATTGATCCACGATTAATTAAATATAACAAATTAATAATTAATAACGAAATGAATAAATCAAGTATTTAATTAGAAAGGTATACATTAATAATAAAATGAGATTTAAATATTAATTAATGTATATTTAACACTATACAATTAATTAACAACAAATTATTCATGAATTATTATTTAATGCCAACTTAATCATAATTAAAAAACTTAATTTAAAATTAACATTAAATTATATTAAAATATTATATATATATATATATATATTTGAAAATAATAAAAAAAATATATTAAAAAAATGTTTTTTTTTGTTTTTCTTTAAATCATATTGAATGGGGGGAGGGTACCCACGTGGCCCCCCCACTTGGGGAAGTGCTGCTTCCCAATGGGAGCATGCAACACCCCATGGGGAGCGTTGTTGCCCCCAAAGGGAGCACGCAACACCCCTTGGGGAGCACTGCTGCCCCCAAAGGGAATGCACATCAACCCCTCCTTCCACGTGGTGGGGAAACTCATCCGCATGGGGGGTTGGGGGGGGTATAAATAAATTTTTATTTTTATTTTTTCTCTGTTTTTATTTTATTCTTTTATTTTCTTTTTTCTTTTTTAAATTACTGTTAAACAAACAGTAAAATAAAAAAAACCAGTCCCAGCACTTTAAAAATAAATATATTTTTTTTTAAATTTCCAAATACCCAAATTTGGGAAGGGAAATCTTTCCAACACAATACCATACTGGCAAAATGAGATGGATTTACACAATTTTAACATCAAATCTGCCAAACTCCAATCTAAATTTTGTTTTTAAACTTATATAAGAGAAATTCATTGGAGTTTTAGACAAATATTTCTCAAGAACAGCCAAACCCCAAAATCCATTCATACAAACAAAATTGCCATCTTGAGGTTTGAAAAGGAAGCAAAGAGAATTTAAGATCCAGAAATTCAAACTACAACTTCTCCATCTCCCAAAAGCATAAGATTTTTAATCTACAACCAGATTTCTACAAAAACACCAAAAACGATTTTCTTTAACCAAGAACCCAAGAAATAATCAGAGGCCTACTCGATTCATCAATCCTGGCAAGATCAGAGGAGAGCCCAACTTGCAAGCTCCAAGAAAAATCCTTTCTTTTGCAAAATCCCCCAAATTTTCATTTTCCAAAAATATTTTCCAAAATAATTTTTTTCCAAAAAAATCAATCTCCTATATTTTTCCAAAAGTCTAGGTTAAATGGGAAAAGTTTGACCAAAAATTTTATTTTTGGATTTAAAATTTTTTATTTAAAATAAATCACAAAAATCATTCTTTTAAACTATATCAATAAATTAAATTTGCTTTTCAATTTAAAATTGATTTTCTCAATTAACGGAAATTAACCTTTCTATTTCAAAAATGCCAAAAGATTAAATTAATTCTATTGCAATTAAATTTAAATCTTTCTTTTTTTTCAACAGCATATACATAATAAATTTAACATTAAAATTATCCATCTAATTGAACTTGCTCCCAATTTAAAAATCTAGCAATTCAAATTAACGATAATCGCATAAAGAAACCATGTTTAATCTAGTCCATTAATCTTTAATGCACAAACACATATTTAATCAAATTAAATACTAAGGACTAATTAATCAATTTAACCATACACACCAAACACGCAAACGAAGAAGGCCAACCAGACAGACGACTCGCAAACCCAACCAAAAGGGAATACCGATGACGACTGACGATGCTCACTTGAGCACGACAATGATCAAACGAGGGTCTTACAACCACTTGATCCAACTCTAAGGATTAAAGAGGTATGTTAAAACTTGCAAATCCAGGCGGAGGCGAACCTCGCACTCATGCGGTACTGTACCTGAAATCTCCTTCAACCAAGAGTCATACATGCATATGTATATATATACTTTTAATGAAAGTGTTAACCCGATATTAATAACACAAAATAGGAACACTAAACAACTTGCATACAACTGGTGCGAAAACCACATTAAGAGATATGCACTAAATCAACACATCTGACTATAATCATTATATTATGATAAACTAACCAAGATTAAGCCGAGATTAGAAATTGATTAGGGCAGGGCTACTACAGTCTTCCCCCCTAGGTTCCGACTTACTCCTGGAAGTCGTAAGGATAGATGGAGAACATGTCGCATGCATAAGCCCTGAAACTCATTCAACAACTATCAAATTTCACATAGGAATCTTTCCATAAATAAATGAAATATTATTGCTAAATCCTTTACGAATGCCATTACCCATTGGCAAGATACATCTAAATCCATACATTTCTTATAACATTCTGGGAATTATCCACAATCATAGCAGAGAAACAAGAATTTTCTCCCTTTCATTACACCAAATTAAAGCATTAAAAGAGGTACGCAACAGTTACCATACTTATCTATCAAACATGACAAGAAAACATGCCATCGAGATCAATTTCCCTCACCAATACTTCTCTTTCACAAAATTTTATCGCATAGAACTAGCTTCAAAATTTTAATTTCTACAACCAAGTTAACTTTCAAGAAATAAGAGCAACATAAATAACTCAATTGTTTACACTTGCCAGGCATAAGAAAACCTTTCCAAAGACTATGCCCCATAACATAGTGACAAGTTAACACAATTTACTCCAAGATTACACATAATAACCATCCACAAACTAGGATGTACACTCAAAAGACCACATGTAAGCATGTCTAATGCTTGATCAAAGATAACATGCATGATCGGAATCTCTATGCCTGATCTCAGAATAATAATATGATCATAAATATCTAATATCTCACTCAAGGGCTTGATGGTGCTAGGGCACACCATAGCAGTGCTACCTTCCATACAAGACCTTCGTGAACATCCCTTGTTGAGTAAGGTGGTTAGCCTCCAAGAGATAGTCACCACACATAGGTAGGTAGTGGATCCTAGCTGCATCACAGCCTCACATACCCTCATCCTCAAGGTTCCTTACGTCTACTTCCTCGTACACACTCTACCAAGACCGTCTCATACGTCCTTGGAGAGGAATTTCACATTTCAACACAAGACCAGCATACGAGAACAATAAGTATAAATCAGTTTAGCCACCAAAGTACATATGAATAAAGATAATAAATCATCAATTCCAACAATAAGGCAAGAAAATAATCCAGAATTGCAACACCAAATCAAGAGTGCAAAAAAAATCACAAGATCATGGCTAAACCTTCAAAGTCAAAGTAAAATAAATTGCTGGTCCCCAAAGAAATATAAAGAATATCACAACTGCACATAACATCACTGCGTGACTAGCGTCTAGCCACCAACAAGGAAGGAAGGAACAATCGTCTAGCTATTGCAGTAGCTCATCATGTGGTGCGACATAGTCACACTACCCACATGGCATGGTGGTGTGCACCTCGACATCACCCTGCATCACGTCGTCACACAGAATGGCAATACCCCAAGTGGAGAAAACATGCAATGGATGTATCCTGCATGGTAGTGTACCTCACGGAAACAAGCACGTGCAGGTCACATCCCGCATAGCAATGTATGTATAAGGATACTCGCCATAAGCTAGAGGTATACATGGCTAAGGTCCACCCACATGCCCACCTATACATACAAACTGGAAGCTCATGTGGATAAACCTACCTTTCATGAAGACACTGCAAAGGATCCTCCAAAATACACCATCACTATGCTCAAGAAATGTCATCAAAATGCTCAAATAAAGGAAGGGAATAGGCTGCCACACATAAACCTATAAATAGATTCATCAAAAGGGAAAGTATTGAGTACACCTTTGATACACTTTAATAGTATAACTATATCATTCCTTGAAATAGAGAAGCTAAAGTCATTTCACGTCGACATTACTCGTACGTCGATCCATACTATTCAATGAATGGTGACTTCGATTACTACCCCTAACATACCGAATTACCCACAACCTGAGGTTTGGTACTTAGTAGGGAAACAAATAAGCAACATCACATAAACAGTATGGTTTCCCATACTCATAAGCAACATACCTTCCATGGTTGATTACTTCACCAACCCATGGGCACATATAATAAGTACTGGTTTCTTACAATACACATGAATACACCAGTACTAGTTTAGTCACATTTACGGGGAGTACTTTCTAGTACGCTATAATCTACACAAGGAAGATTTTAATTATTCTTCCCACATGAATAGTTGAATCAAATTTACTTTAGATACAAGTACTGAAATTATTAACAATTCACAAATACATAAAGAGATAACATCATTCCTATATCTTTGTCGAATTCCACTAAGTGTTCGTATTCACATGCTTAATAAACATTCTATTTAAATCAATGCATTCTTTAATACCATTTCTAAAAATCTTATAATCTAGGAAAAGAGAAGGGAAAGAGAGTTTGGTAACCAAACTATTTCCTACAAAGACACAAGATCAACAAGGTCACACTACAATATAAAATTTCTCACTATAAGCCTATCATTTAATTGCACAGTTTTCATTTTGCTACCATTTTAGAAGGATGCCAAACAACCTAACATGACATTTCCAATTATTATGGTTGCAACAGAATGTTCTATTTTTCCAAACAACAAAGATCAAAACAAGCAATCTTTTCGATGATGCAAGGCCTCTTGAGAACACTCACTACTCTAATACAATACAGACACATATCATAATTTGCAACCTATTACAGAAAATCAATTTACGATCAGAAGGTAAGCAAGGAGGTATCAACAAAATAATACATCTTAATGTATGCACATCAAACAAGCTTTTCATTTGCACTTTCTAAACATAGTAAGGTAATTACATATACCCAAAAGCAAGTTCAATGGAGCATTGCTAAAATAAATTCTCGATCAAATTGGTTTAATGAAACACATAAAACAATCTTTCGTGGAACACATTAATACACTCTCGAAGCTACTATAACATGTTCCCCTTTTTATACTTCTTTTACAAGCAAAGTAGTTTCACATAACAGTTATTCACATATTAATGCATATTACATAAGATGGAATTTGATTATTTTACTCCTACAATACACATGGAGACTTCTTTAATGTAAACATATGGTTTTCTCCCCACAACCAATATTAACTTTCAACCCAAAGCCATTTTATCATCTAAACACATAAGCATCATAAGGCTCACACAAGGGTTCAAGAAGTCACAACCTTTCTCTTGCAAAAAGAAACCTCATATAAGAGATAATTACACATATCCCAACCATTTTAATTTCTAGAGAGAGAGGAGGAAGGGTGATAATCATTCCGCTACAAAATAAGCATTCAATATTTACCATACTAGTCCTTCAGGTGGGCAACACTAAGCTAGATCATAATCTTAAACAAGCACACTTCGTACTTTTAGATTCCAGACAAGCACTGACCAACCCAAATGGATTAGTCTAAAGAGTACAACAATTGATGAGGAAGGTACATACGACTCTCTTGCAGAATATGAGTAATCATAGAGCAAGACATTGATAAGCACATAAAGCACATATAATCATTCAGAACACCAACATCAAGAAGGTGATAACAAGTTGTGAACACACATGTTACACACAAGTTAAGGTCTTCTCAATCACTCACATACAAAGAGGAGGACAACCATACACGTAAGGTCGATACACCTCACAACAACTAAGGGCACAACGAAACCAGAGATCCTAGTGTTTGCAACATGGGCTCTGATACCAAATGTAATGCCCCGCTAGGAAACCCCGAAGGGATTAAGCCATAACACAAGAATAGAGTGCAATAATTTTTTTTTTTAAGTTACACAACATTAAGATACTACAAGATATCAAAGATTCAGATTACATAGCGGAAGACATCATCTAACACCTAAAGAGTTTCCCAACATGATTACTTAATTCCACAATTCACTTAACTCACACTAATAAATCCAATAAGTTGATTATCTTATAATGAGATAATTCTTAAACAAGGATAATTTCTTTTAGAAGATGAAAATATATGGATTACAAGATAAGGTTCATCCATTAAGATCTATTCATATCTTATGTTCAATCTTTTTATTAAAATTTAAGTCATGCATCTAATTTAACAACACACTTGAATTTTATCATAAGCTAATGAGATCTTCCCATGCATACTTAATTTCATTAACCATAATTGAATATATTCCATTATACTAAGCTACATTCTTTCATAATCCAATTTACTGCATCTAAGAGAGGACTGCATACATGCATTTAAAATTAATTTCATCTTATCCACTTATACATTCTATCAAAATGTCATTCATACATGCTAACACTAAACATGAAATATAAGAAATAAAAGCATCACATAACACCAAGATGATTTTGGAGTTCACCCCTGAAGGGCTACATCTCCGGGTCTGCTCAACTGCAAGACCCTTTGATAATTAATAAAGTTAAGAATACATGAGGTTCTCATTATTTACAATCCTGCCATCGAGGTGAAACATAATCAATATACAAATGACCACATCGGTCAATAAATACATAAACAATCCCTGAAAAGGAAAGGATCCAACTGAACATAATCAAAACTAAACAAAGGTCCATTAGGACATCCACCAAACTAAGTCATCACCACCCAAGGTCTAACATGAAACCAGGTGCTCACAAGGGCAAAGACAAAAGGATGACCCACAAAAGTGCTCCTATCAGACAATACAACAACACACTAGCGTATGTAGGGACAAGTGTCATCACACAAACTAGTATGGTTACCATGGCAGGTCTTCATAGGTTCTGGCCCCATACACTGGGTTACCCTGGCAACCTAATCCGAACCTCCAGCCCATCCAAGCCTCATGTGGACTCACACATCCTCTCGTGAAGACAAGGATGATGGTTTGCCATTTCAGGCCTTCTCACCGCATGTCGAGTCTGTGTTAGCACTCGCCCCATGTGTGAGGCACAATTATCTTACTTATAGATTAACATTCTAATCTACTGTTAGGTTATCACTTATTAGACTCACTTTCGATGGGTTACCCAGCAGCCACTTTGGGCGTGACCCCCAAATCGAAAGCCACTTTCCCATACGACACTAGACTATACTCAAGCGACCCTAGAAATCAAGGAATACACATGGTCAAGCACATAGAGTTCAAAAATGAGGAAACAACCATTTGGTCAATCACGACTCAAAAGAGGTACACTTAGTGACGGTACTCTAACCAGAGACCTGACCAACTATGGTCAACCACGAATCATCATTCGACACCCATATAAAGGATATGACCAATACAACACCACAACAAAATAACAGTCAACTCGAGACCGAGGACAGAAACAGGTACCCAAATCAACCATACGACAAGGTCCAATCAAAGAAAGCAAGGCTTGCCATTACTGAAGCAAAAGCGAATACAAAAATTAAACTCACATAGGCAAGAACCAGAGGATACAATCTTTCTCCAAATTAATTTAGATATTAAATGTCAATCAAGTTTTCTAAATGATCCAAGTTAGATTGCAGTTATCTACCTTGTTTAGGTACAATTTGATTCTTGGTTCTCTAACTCTCCAAATTTCAATTGTCTCGAACATACATAAATGCATCATTATGAGTTTTTAAATTAAGTTCACATGAATATCATTAAATAATCATTAACCGACTAAAAAAGATATTTATTCTTCAAATAAAACATGGTTCTCATACTGGCTCAAAACAATCTCTCTAATTTCGTATTTTCCAAGCCCAGTTACACTATACGGATTAAGGAAACATAAATATATAAGGAATCCAAATAAAGATAGTTCATTCCCAAAATCCAAAAATTACTTCCTTTCGCACATATAGAAGGATCCAAAATTAACTATTAATTAATGAATATATTTATTAATCCGTGATTAATTAAATATAACAAATTAATAATTAATAACGAAATGAATAAATCAAGTATTTAATTAGAAAGGTATACATTAATAATAAAATGAGATTTAAAGTCTTCGGACATGTAGTGTTGCGGTTAAAACACTTCGTTGGTGAAGCGGCCACCAAGGTTCAAATCCCTGTTGGGCCACTGTGCTCGCAAGGCCTTGTGCCTTCACTGGGTCGTTGTGCTCGCAGATTTGAACAAGTGAAGTGTGGGGAGGAGGTCCCCCGTTTGTGGCCTCACTGGTTCATAGCTCCAGGTCAAAAGCATTCACGTGGAGCCAGAGGGCGTGTCATGCCAGCATCATCGGTCACGCTAAAAAGTTTACCAGGCATAGTTTTTTAAAAAAGAATAAAAAAATAAAAAAATAAAATGAGATTTAAATATTAATTAATGTATATTTAACACTATACAATTAATTAATAACAAATTATTCGTGAATTATTATTTAATGCCAACTTAATCATAATTAAAAAACTTAATTTAAATTAACATTAAATTATATTAAAATATAATTTATATATTTTTTTGAAAATAATAAAAAAAATGTTTTTTTTTTAAAAAGAAAAACATATTGAATGGGGGGGAGGGTACCCACGTGGAACTCCACGTGCCCCCCCCCCCCCCCTTGGGAGCTCACGCTACCCCTTGGGGAAGCACTGCTTCCCAATGGGAGCATGCAGCACCCCATGGGGAGCGCTGCTGCCCCCAAAGGGAGCACACACCACCCCTTGGGGAGCGCTACTACCCCCAAAGGGAATGCGCAACACCCCGTCCTTCCACGTGGTGGGGAAACTCATCTGCATGGCGGGGGGGCGGGGTATAAATAATTTTATTTTTTATTTTATTTTTCTCTGTTTTTATTTTATTCTTTTATTTTCATTTTTTTTTTAAATTACTGTTAAACACACAGTAAAATAAAAAAAACCAGTCCCAGCACTTTAAAAATAAATATATATTTTTTTTAATTTCCAAATACCCAGATTTGGGAAGGGAAATCTTTCCAACACAATACCATACTGGCAAAATGAGATGGATTTACACAATTTTAACATCAAATCTGCCAAGCCCCAATCTAAATTTCATTTTTAAACTTATATAAGAGAGATTCATTGGAGTTTTAGACAAATATTTCTCAAGAACAACCAAACCCCAAAATCCATTTATACAAACAAAATTGCCATCTTGAGGTTTGGAAAGGAAGCAAGGAGAATTTAAGATCCAGAAATTCAAACTACAACTTCTCCATCTCCCAAAAGCATAAGATTTTTAATCTACAACCAAATTTCTACAAAAACACCAAAAATGATTTTCTTTAAGCAAGAACTCAAGAAATAATCAGAGGCCTACTTGATTCAGCAATCCTAGCAAGATCAGAGGAGAGCCCAACCTGGAAGATCCAAGAAAAATCCTTTCTTTTGCAAAATCCCCCAAATTTTCATTTTCCAAAAATATTTTCCAAAACATTTTTTTTCCAAAAAAATCAATCTCCTATATTTTTCCAAAAGTCTAGGTTAAATGGGAAAAGTTTGACCAAAAATTTTATTTTTGGATTTAAAATTTTTATTTAAAATAAATCACAAAAATCATTTTTTTAAACTATATCAATAAATTAAAATTGTTTTTCAATTTAAAATTGATTTTCTCAATTAACGGAAATTAACCTTTCTATTTCAAAAATGCCAAAAGATTAAATTAATTCTATTGCAATTAAATTTAAATCTTTCTTTTTTTTCAATAGCATATACATAATAAATTTAACATTAAAATTATCCATCTAATTGAACTTGCTCCCAATTTAAAAATCGAGCAATTCAAATTAACGATAATCACATAAAGAAACCATGTTTAATCTAGTCCATTAATCTTTAATGCACAAACACATATTTAATCAAATTAAATACTAAGGACTAATTAATCAATTTAACCATACACACCAAACACGCAAACCAAGAAGGTCAACCAGACAGATGACTCGCAAACCCAACCAAAAGGGAATACCGACGACGACTGACGATGCTCACTTGAGCACGACAATGGTCAAACAAGGGTCTTATGACCACCTGATCCAACTCTAAGGATTAAAGAGGTACGCTCAAACCTACAAATTCGGGTGGAGGCGAACCTCGCACTCATGCGGTACTGTACCTGAAATCTCCTGCAACCAAGAGTCATACATGCATATGTATATATATACTTTTAATGAAAGTGTTAGCCCGATATTAATAACACGAAATAGGAACACTAAACAACTTGCATACAACTAGTGCGAAAACCACATTAACAGATATGCACTAAATCAACACATTTGACTATACTCATTATATTATGATAAACTAACCAAGATTAAACCGAGATTAGAAATTGATTAGGGCAGGGGTACTACAAGCATTGTAAATTGTGTTTGCATAAATTCCATCCGCGCTTAGACCTCACCTTTGTGCTTCAGCTTTTGATGCCTAATGCCTATTCTAATTTTGCTCACACCACCTACAAACTTGCATTTCCACCCACTTCCCTACCTTCCCTCCAAGCCCAAGTCTTGATTGTCAAGACTAGGGTGCTAGATTCTTTGGTCCTAGCTCATGACCAAGGCACCTAGCACCTTGGTCTTCTCAATTACGACCCATTTTTCATCCTCATAACAATCATCTCAGATGAGAGAGAAATATGATCCCATGTTGGCCTACTCCAAAAAGTTCAATTAAATTTCAAGCAATCAAGTATAAAAGGAGGTCTACCCCTCTCATTTGAAAACCCAACGAACCAAAGTCATCTAATGATCTCAATTAAAGTCTAGAAGATTCAAGTGAGCAATCAATTGGTCATTTATCAAGCATTGAAGAAGAACTGAAGTTAATTTTATGCATTCAAGATGGCATCCATGGTCAACCTTCTTTGAAGACATTCTATAAGACATCCTGAAACCCTTGCATGAGGATCAAACAAAACTTCATCAAGGTATACATTTCAATTACAAGCATTTTTTTCATATCTATCCTTTCCCTCAAAAGGAAAGCATCTTTCTGCAATTTCCATTTTAATTACTATTTCAATTTCAAGGTTGATTCTTAAAATGGAGTTTTACCTAAGGAGAAACCATATCCACAAAACATTTCCTCTCATTCTATGTGTAGGTAACAGGCTCAAGAGTTGTACTCATAGATTCCGATAGAGTTGACAATGACAAACAAGTTCAACTTTCGACAAAGACAAATTCGAAGAACCAAGGTGAATTTGTACTACGCGGTCTCAAAAAATCAAGTTGAACATCTGAGAATAGGTTCTAAACATCTTATTTTGCCCATATCTCATTTTGTGGCTCCATGGGATATCTACAATAAATTTTTTTTGCCAATTTACTTCAATTATTCATTGTTTCACCTTAATTTCATAATTACCTTCCACTTTCAACTAAGAAAGAGGGTAACTATCAATAGCCAGTGAATCTAATTAGAATAATTTCAGCCATCTCCCTATTTAGATTATGGCTAGATCTATTGGATTCACCCTTCTTTCAATGTATTGGCTAATTTGACTTGCTAGTGGTTTTATTATCTTAATTGAAACCCTAATTATAAATTATAACAATACATTTTTTGTGAACCTTCTTTGATGCTTGTTTCTAATTTATTGTTTTAGATCTGATTGTATGCACTTTAACATTAATATTTGCACTCATAAATTATATTTCCAATTGAATTACATAAATTTACAGGTTAAATTCACAAAAAACCCTAATTTATTATGCTAAAATTGACTTGTGGGTTGCATAAATTTTTAATTATATTTTCAGATTGATTGTTATGATATGTTATATTCAAATTTAGAAGCATATAATATTCAATATCATAATTTATATTATTTAATTTATTAGTTAATCAATCATTTTTACAAAGAATTACATTGTTTAATCATAATTTTTAATTTTTGCATTCAATTTCTCTCCTTTATGCAGGAGTTTTTCTATCATTAGTCCTACATACAATATTCCAATGAGAAGAAGTTAAAGACTTAAGGCTTTCAAAGTTTTAAATACTAAGGATGTTGAACCTCAGTTGGAAAACTTATTCCATGTGAATGTTGGTGCTTCATCTAATCCAACAAATGACATCACTTATCCCCATTCTCCTCATACTTCTGATGATGTGGATGAATCACTAACTAGGGTTACTATTGAACAATTAGAGAAGATTGATAATGAATTTGAGAATCTTCAACAATGGATGGGTCAACAATATCCAAATAGTGAGGCAATCCCCATGATTGAAGAATTAAAAATAATGGTGCAAAATGATAAGATAGGTGTGGATTTTTTGCATGGCCTTGCTCATATTGTTGACACTAATATTATGCCAATCAAAGTTGTGTTATATTCCTTTGTTACCCTTAACCCACTATCCATTTTAACCATTCCATTACTATACCTACATCCTTGCCTATTGTGCCTATATTTACATCTTCTATCATGACTATTTCCACACAAAATGTTAATCCTACACATGTTAATCATGGGGACAATTCTATTAATCAATATTCCCACATACCTCCTTTTACGATTCTTCCATGTGTTTCACAACCATCTCCCATACCAACATACCACAATGTTCCCCCTCCATATTCTCAACCTCTACCTATTTACAACAATGTTACTCCTCCATCATAATCCAATATGTCCAATTTCAATCCATCCACTAAAGAAAACCATTAATAACCTAGCTCAAACTATTACATCCTTACAACACCAATTGGCTTCCATAACTCAATCCAAATTCAATGTTCCCACATTTTATGTAGCAAGCCCACTATCTGATGACATTGTTCATGCAATTCCTCTTAAATATATAGAAGTTGTTGGCATATGTGCAGAATATGTTGCATTATGATATTGTGTTGTCATTGATGTCAATATGCTGAAAGAGAACCGGTAATATGCTAAAGAGTGAATCGGTAACATGATGAAGAGTGAATAGGATTATTGAAGGTAAGCAACTGACAAAGTGAACCGGTATGATGTTGTGAACCAGAACCGGTATGTCAGAATGAGAACCAATATAAGGAATGTTTTGTATCTAGGGTCCATATGGCATAACTACCGGATTGGTAGTCTCAGCTTCAGGGTTTCTAGTTGAAGTGTTTCGAGCCTGTGTGTTTCAACCGATGGCATTGTGTGATGAGTTAGCATTGTAATAGAGATCAGATCATGTTGCCACATCATCCTCGTGCAAGTGAAGGATCTTCCATGAAGGAGATTGATCCTATCTACCTCAGGAATGTGTGAAGTCTCTGCAAACGGTGGAGAATGTGTGATGGGTTATCACCTCCGAGAAGCAACAAAGAACGAATGATGGAGAATGTCTTGAGATCTGTTCAAGACCATTGTATTCAAATGCAATGTATTCAATGGTCAGGATTGAACCAACTAAATTTCTCAACCTAAGTGTTTAGGGTTTATGGTTTATGCTACCGACCTATCTATTTCTATAAGGTCGATGTGGTGTTTCATGTTGAGGTTGTTGGCAAATGTTGTGTGTGTATCTATGTGCAGAGATATGTGATTCTTGCCAGACCAGTTGAGAGGATTGATACCTGCATAGTGTGTGTGCAGAAGGAAGGAACTAAAGCAGATATACATTGGCATTGAGTGCTATTACCAAATCATTGTAATACCTGTTGATCTCTAATCACTTCAATAGTTGGAAAATCCCTTAACAGGGTAGCTTTAACCAGCTTGCTATAAATCCTTTAACAGGGTGACTCAAAGCCATTGAGTTCATAAAATCCTCTAACAAGGTAACCTCTAACAGGGTTTAACCCTTAACTGGGTATTCTAGCCATCCCTTAACCGGGTGATCCCTAACAGGATCGGTTCCTAACAGAACCTATTGTAATGGTCTTTAATTGGACTAGGCTTCTAACAGAGTGAACTTCTAAAGAGTTCAAAACAGCTTATGGGTATTCATCCCCACCGTGGTTTTTCCCAGTTGGGTTTCCACATGAAAAATATGTGTGTCATATGGGATGTCTTTTTCATGTGATGCTTTGTTGTTTTATGTCAAGCGGTGAATCATGTTGATCTAGAAAGTTATTATATCTCTGATGATAGATTATCTGTTTATGGATAAGGACAAAGTGGAAATGAGAGAGTAGGTTGTATAAAAAGCTAAGAATATTGACCCGTTCATGTCTTTCACAGTTGCATTGTGTTTAACCGATAGTAATCTGGTCTGGACCGGTGTTAGGGATTTCCAGTAGTTTACAGTCTGCAATCAAACCGGTTCATGAAAAGTTTTTGTGCCTATATTGATTCACCCCCCCTCTCAGTACCGGTTTGGTACTCACTATTCATCAGTGAGTTATCAGAAGTCCCTCGATTAGAGATGTATAATGGAAAAGGTGAAACCTCAACTAATGTGAAGACAATCCAAACTTTGTGTAGTGATTTTTCTTATGACCAAAGACTTATGGCTAAATTATTTACTAGAACCTTTAAAGATAAAGCCTTTCAATGGTATTGTTCTTTGTATCCTTGTTCTATTACTTCTTTTCAACAATTTCAAAATTGAATTATTCCTAGGATTCATTGTAAGAAAGGACTTAAAGAAATATTTGACTAATTTTATTCCGATAGATAATAAAAAATTGTATTTTCAAATTTCTTATCAAGTGCTTCATCGTGGTGTTCAAAGAATTTTTATTTCTAATTCATAAAAAGACATTAGAAATAGGGATAAGATAGGTTTGACCAAACCAATTTATACTAAGCTCAAGAACAAAACATTGGCCCTCTCGGCCTCCATGTCAGGACTTTGACATCCACCCAAGGTATACTACTTAACAGGTACTTATCTTTCTTCCCTATCCATGTCTCATCCCTTATATTTAGTAGTTCATCATGGACATTGTAGTGGGCTCCTCATTTTTTCTAATTTAAGCCCAAGAGTGAGACTTTTACCCCCTTGGCCTTAGTGGAGAGACTTTGAAATCTAAACAAGGTATACTACTTAGATGCAAACCTTATACCCTCTTACCTACCTCTCTTATGATCATGTCTTGTGGATGAATGGTGTGGAGATCATAGTGGAGTTCTTGTTTTATTATTGTAGAGTTCTCAACTTATCCAATCTAAGCCCAAGAGTGGTACATTGACCCTTGTGACCTTGGTGGCAGGACTTTGGAATCCACTAAAGGTATCCTACATAGATGGAAACCTTAACCCTCTTACCTACATCTCTTATTAATTATGGTATGGAGATCGTAGTGGAGTTCTTAGCTTGTCCATTCTAAGCCCAAGAGTGGGACTTTGACCCTCTTTTCCTTGGTGGTATAACTTTAGCATACACCCAAGATATCCTACTTAGATAGACACCTTAACCCTCTTACCTACATCTCTTATTTATCATGACTTTTTATTGTTATGATAACTGGTGGACAATTGAGAAGGGGGGTGAATCAGTTGTCAACAAATTATGAAACTTTAAGTGCTTAAAACATCTTACCGGAATCCATAAACCAAATACCTGAATAATAGATATATCAATTAAGCACAAACATAAATCATAAACCAAATAGAAAGCATCCACAACACATAACACCAATATTTGTACATGGAAAACCCGATATAGGGAAAAACCATGGTGGGAAACCTTACCCATAGTTAGATGATACTTTTTCAGTAAGTATGTGATTACAATAAGGGGCCTGCACATGTAGGAAGTCACACTTCCTAAATCACACTTCTAATCACAAAGGAGCCTCACTGACTACAAGAAAATCTCCAGACTATAATCCGTAAAGAAGAGTGAACTGCAAGATTAGCATCTCTTTTGCCCGAGTACAGTTTTGGTTAAGCTCAATACCAGAGGTATCAAACCTCTTACACAAACCCAATTAGATCACCTATGATTGATCGAAACCTTTGCATGTGATTACAACTTTATTCACACATAGATAAACTCATAATCATCCCATGCCATGATCTACAAAGAGATATTACACCATATTTATACAAACCCTAGCCCTAAACAATTAGGTCAGAAACCTAAAACATAATACATTGAATCTATTACATAAACCCGCAAATAAAAGATAACCCAAGTTGCCCTGATGCCAAAACAACATCAACCAATCAATAAATTCAACCAGTAACACATCGGGAGCATCCACCAACATGTTACATAAACCGGTCTATAACCTAGAAGAATAACACTGGACCTAAAATAGGTCACCATAAGCCAAATGAAACACCACCAATCAATTGGAATACGAACATGATAACCATCAACATCCTGAAAACCTTCTAGAAGCCTCACTAACACCACTTATCAAATCCATCAAAAGATCTTGAACAAAGCTCTGTCAATAAAACCCTTCCCAGTAACCAAAAGTCTTACTAGAACATATGATAGCTTTTGGATCACCAAATCCCAAACCAACTAAATGTGACATGAATCTGAACCACACGAATGACCGAACCAAACAAATTCCACCAATCAGAACATACCGGAGATCAATCACCTAATCATCATCACAATCCAACAACTCTATCGAAACCCGGTAGATAACCAAGCAAGCTAGTGTTGACATCAATAACAAAAAGCAATGTAACACATAATCAATTCCTCCATATTGCCAACAATATCCCCCTTTGGCATTGATGGCAACACTAGATGTGAAAAACATCCAAGTGCCAAGAAATGTCAAACAAGTCTCCCCCAATGGAAGACATCTAACAAATGATATGTCAATGAAGTTCTGAATAAAACCCCCCCTTTGACTGATATCTCTATTTAAGCTCTGTTTTTTAGATGTATATCTCTCCCCCTTTGACATAAATGCCAGAAATCTAACATAAAAATCAAAGAAAAACCATAGATCCTCTGAGCCACACAACTGACTACTCCCCCTGAGTAGTAGCACCATCACATCAATCTGGAATGAATAATAGCTCTAATAAATGCATATTGAACTGATGCCAATCACAATCATTTAAGTCTCTATTAGAGGGGTAGAGACCTGATGTAGAGGGTTTAGGGGTCAAGATGACTTATGACAATTTGCTTATAAAATGCTTCAATCTTCTTGTTTCTACAAGATCTTCCAAATGCACCTTAATGGTTCTAAAGGGCAAAATTCAAACTAACACTCAAAAAGGACTCCCAAGGCTTCCAAACACCTACACCAACCTACTATGGTGAGAATAAACTGATTCTAGAGTCTTAGCCATCCATTAAGCATTCAAACCCTCATAGGCATCTAGTAGACCTACTAGCCCCAATTAGGCCTCCCGAGACTGTTTTAATTTGTTTTCTCCAAACTTTGCCAAATCACCCTCCAAAAAAATTATCTTTTTAGATACCCATTTTGGTGTATGAAAACACATAAAAGGCTTGGGTATGGTTGTTTTAGACCAAACCTGTTGTCTTGAGACTATGGACTATTTTTAGGTGCAAATTACCCCACTTTTACAAAGGAATTATGGTGAATACTTAACCCACAACCTTACAACTCTAAAAAATAATGTAATATGGTTCAAATCAAAGGAAAATCAGGTTTATTTGGTTCTATGAACTTGTTTGTTATGAAAACCCCAAAACCCTCACCAACTTGCTCCAAAACCAAGGGTTTAGTGGCTAACACCTTTCCTAATGCTTCTGAAACTTGTTCAAGGTTCCTACAGCTTCTCCTAGGTCATATGAGACACCTCAATTTATTAAACTACCCACTTGTTAAGGTAGAACTTTTGTTGCTATAGGCTTGGCATGAAACTTACTCACTCTTCTTCATGCAACTCACGATGATCACCTGCAAATCCACTCTTCATACAAGTTAACTGGTTAGGATCATATAGTACATGTTAGATAGAGCCCATTCTATGATAATCAGGGTCTTACATTCATAGAATGGCCCTAGAATGCAGTTTTGGCCTTCAAACCAATGACAAAACTCAGAAATGAAAGGTACAACCAACAATAAATGGTAAAGTCTAATCAACTCTTCTACCAAATAATTCAAATGAATTCAATCACAGATCAATAAATGTCTATTTTTAACACCATATAAATCAACACTTTCAATCAATGAATCAACAAAACCAAGGAAATGCAAGAAATTAATTGTTTTTATGCACTTTGTTATTTTGTCTGTACAATAGTCGTACAGTTCATCAAACCCAATACAAAATAACTTCAAAGGATTTATAGCCACTTCTCCTAACTAACCCAACTCGTCTCCATTCATTTTGGAATTATTAAGAAGTTAAACAACTCCTAAATCATCTTTCCCACCTAAAGACCTATTTGACCGTTGTGATTCAAATTTTGAATTTCAACCTTTGGTTTTATTGATTCCTATTAACCTAAAAATCTCTCAACCATTACATTTGATCCAGTTAGGATTAATATAATATTATTGACTCTTTATACCTATTAGAACTCATTGGGGTACTATTGACCCATTTTACAAAGATTTGGTCCTAGGATCCTTATCGGGATCCTCAGGATATTTAACCATTACATCTTTCATATTGTCTCCAAATGTCATGATTGGTTTCAACACATTCCAATTGACTTGTTATGCTTCGTAACTCCTTCCCTGCATCTCCAATGTCTTCAAGGTCTTGATTGCTTGCTTAGGTGCCCCTTCACCAAGACCCTCAATCTATCTCTAAAGTACTCAAATGTTTCCCTAGGTAAAGGTTTAGTGAAGATGTCTGCAATCTTCTGTTTAGTCACTAATACAGTTGGACTAGATTTTTGACTGAGGTTTTTGATGGAGAGGGTATATTGTGGCCAAATTTGTTTTTTTTTTTTAAAATGCCCGCATTCAACATAATTCCGACGAAAATTTCCCATTTGGTTTCGACGAAGAAGGCATTAGGAATGAGAATTTTCTTTTTTCCAAAAAAGTGCTCGAGTTCATCGTAATTCTGATGACAATGGCTATTACTTAAAAAAAAGAAGAGGGGAATTCATTTGTATTGCAAATTTCCTACGTAGGCATCTGTGGTGATTTCAACCCCCAAGAACATCAAACCCACATTGAAGGCATTTGTGGCATTGCTTGTAATCCCGCACAGGAGGTAGATTCAAATTGCCCTAGTTTTTAATTTCATGTTGCAAAAAATATACATGTGGTGGTTAATTGCCCTAGTTTAATCTCGTAAAACCATAGAACTGTGATTGAGGAGTGAGCGTTCAATTTTGTAGCAGCAATCCCTTCATCCTGTATACGCGCGTGTTGATTATTCACATGAGATCACATCTCTTTGTGGCATAGTATCAAATAATTCATGAGCCTTGTCACATTTTGCATTCATGTCAAGCTGGGCATTTGCAAGTACAACACCTAACAAAATTCCTCTATCCGTTATGCTTTCATGGATGTTCGTACCCTATTCCAAAGCTCCCATTTATGCACAGGTAGGGAGGATAGTGGAAAAGGTTGTGGAATTTGGATTTATGCCTTCTATTTTCATTTGCTTGAAAGTGTCTAAAG
Source organism: Cryptomeria japonica (assembly GCF_030272615.1). NCBI lineage: Eukaryota > Viridiplantae > Streptophyta > Pinopsida > Cupressales > Cupressaceae > Cryptomeria > Cryptomeria japonica. The sequence goes on from NC_081414.1 coordinate 44,253,689, forward strand.
CCTTTTCAAAAAATCCATTTTGTGCATATCCAGCAATCATTGTAGTCCATGAGACAAAATTTATTTCAGGCATTCTATCAAACAGTTCACATGCCTTGTCTATGCTTCCACATTTTGCATACATGTCTACCAGGGTAGTTGCAACTACAACATCTGACAAAATTCCTCTATCCTTTATGCTTCGATGAATGTCCATACCCTCTTCCAAATCTCCCATTTTGGCACAGGCAGGGAGGATAGTAGCAATGGTCATGGAATTTGGCTTTACACCTGCCGATTGCATTTGATTGAAAGTTTCTAAAGCCTTCTCAACAAATCCATTTTGTGCATATCCGACAATCATTGTAGTCCAGGAAACCACATTTCTTTGAGGCAATCCGTCAAATAGTTCATATGCCTTGTCTATGCTTCCACATTTTGCATACATGCTAACAGAGCAGTTGCAACTACATCTAACAAAATTCCTCTATCTTTTATGCTTTGATGGATGTCCATACCCTGTTCCAAAGCTCCCATTTTGGCACAGGCTAGGAGTATGCTAGCAAATGTAACTAAAGAAATGCAATGATCAGTTCCAAAGACATCAAACCACTACTAACAAAACCGAGAGTCTAAAATATGATAGGGAATAGTGTGAGCTGTCCTGAAATAAAATATTTTATTTTCAATTTAACTAAAACATAATTACTCAGCCATTTAATGTTATTAATAAGTGTTTAATTTTTGAAAGAGATAAATGGTTGGCCACAAGTACATGAGTTACTAAATGCACACAAATAAGTGAATTTGATATTCAAAACTATCTACAATGAATTCAATTCTTGTCCATTAGTCATTTATGTTTGCAATAAGCATCTTTCTTTGTTTTTCTTAATCTTTATTCATAGTTATGTGCATATTTCACATTCTATAATTAGGATATCAATTGTTATGGCTGAACACTAGCATGATGTTTGTGTTGTGGTATAGATGTGTGGAAACATAATTATGGGATTGTTATATTATAGAGATCATAAATCTAGATATCGCATATTAGTTCTAGCTCTTCTTGGATTGAGTCTAAAGTTGACATACAATCATAAAGCCATTATTAGCAGATCTATCCATTTCTAGTAAAGACAATTGAGAAAGTCATTTTGATATTGAGAGTTTCTTATCTGTTTACCTATTGATCATTATTAATCCATAATATTTAGGTCTATTTATCTCTCTTGCAAAACCTCTGTAAGTGTCCTAGATTGTCCCTAATACTCACTCTTCAATGAAATAGTGGAGTTCTAAAGATTTGTGGCACAAGATGGTGTTGAACGTATCAACAAGGCTAGTATGGAAGGCATGTTCAAGCTTCCACTTGTACAACTTACAACAAATGATTTGTTGATAGAAGAAATTCTTGAAATAGGGATACAATCGAAAGACAAGTAAGTACATACAAACCTCCTCAGTTGAAAGTAAAATCTGTGCATAAAAAGAGTACATTGAATCCCAATCCATAAACACAATAGAGATACCGATGGAGACTTAATTGGATGTAGCATGTCACACCAAAGTTGTTAGAGTATGCTAAGCTAGTACATAATGTTTCCTAAAGCCACATTAGTATTTTACCCAGATCATTATCTACCAAAACTAACTATAGTAATCCTTTTGAGGATTCATTTCATGTTGCTAGATCTTCATTTAGTTCCACTTCTTGTTGGAGAAAAGAACAGTTATTTCTTGAGGTAGATGAATATCCGATCAACAAAGGAGAAGACCCTTTCTAGAATATAACAAATTCTACTCCAACAAAAGATCATGGGGGTTTCACTAGAGATATTGAATAAGAGATAGACTTCTACTACTACATTAAAAGCATTGGCGTGTTCTTCATTTATTGATGTAAACTCTCTGTGATGCCACCACAACCAACAAAGGTGTTAAAATTTTTTTGCCAATGCATGAATTTTTAGGATTGTCTTTTGACAAAACAGAATTAAAGTATGGAAGAAGGATCTGCCAGCTCCTCAGGGAATCTTGATGAAAAATAAGTGCAAAATATTTGGGTGAGCTTATATGCAAAAACTCATGCTTCCTGATGGGTTTATGTATAGAAATAAGCATGAATTAAGTGGTAAAGGGGCTTCTAGAAACAAGAGGGACAAAGAGGCAGTGGAAGTGAAAACTTCTGGTGTTGTGTGTGCTCCATCTCAGAATGGGAATGGCGAAGGTGTTGTAAGAGGAGTTGAGAAGGGTTTTGGAAGAAGCGGGGGTGTTTACATTCCCCCATTTAAGCTAGCTCAAATGATGAAAGATGTGGAAGACAACAGCGGTGTGGAATACTAGTGCATGATATGGGATGCCCTTCAGAAGAGTATCAATGGGTTAGTAAACAAGGTAAATGCATCTAACATCAAGAAAATCATTCCAGAGTTGTTTGCAAAGAATCTCATCCATGGGAGGGGTCTATTTTGTAGGTCTTGTATGAAATCCCAAATGGCATCCCCTGGATTTATAGATGTTTTTGTTGCATTGTTTGTTGTGGTAAATACAAAATTTCCTAAAGTTGGCAATCTGCTTTTGTGAAGAATTATTTTGCAGCTTAAGAGGGCATACAAATGCAATGACAAGAACATGTTGATAGCAGCAGCCAAATCCATAGCTCATTTAGTGAATCAACAAGTTGCACATGAGATCATTGCCTTGGAACTTCTCACCCTTTTACTAGACAACCCCACAGATGACAGTGTAGAGGTTGTTGTATATATCGTGAAAGAATGTGGTTCTTTGTTGCAAGACCTTTCACCCAAAGGTCTCTATGGGATTTTTGAAAGATTTAGAGGTATTCTCCATGAGGGGGAAATTCACAAATGAGTATAGTTTTTAATCAAAGGCCTTTTTGCATTTCACAAAGCTAAGTTTGAGGGTCATCTAGTTGTGCGCCGAGATCAGTTAACACATGAAGTTTTTTCTTAGAAGATGAACTTGATCAAGAAGTTGGTTTGGATGTTTTCAAGCCAGATCTTGATTTCTTAGAGCATGAGGCAACCTATGAAAAACTAAAGAAAGATATCCTTGGAGAAGCTTCTTCAAATGAAGCAGAAGAGGAGAACGATTCAGGTGATGATTCAGATGATGATGATGAGGAGGAGGAGGAGGAGGAAGGTGAGGAAGCACTAAGAATATAGGATGAGACAAAGACAAACTTGGTCAATTTAAGACATACAATTTATTTGACAATCATGTCAAGTGTTGATTTTGAGGAAGCTGGTCATAAGCTACTAAAGATCAAGCTTGAACCTGGTGAAGAAAGAACATACCTTCGTTATTATGGTCTTCTTGGGAAAACATTCTATATGATCAATAAAATTTATGAGGAATGTTTTGATAAGTGTTTTGTACAATAGTATTCTATGATACACAGACTGGAAACAAATAAACTGCGTAATATTGCAAAGTTTTTTGCCCACTTACTTGGCACAGATGCTCTTCCATGGCATTATCTTGCTTATATACATGAGACAGAGGAAGATACTACTTCCTCTTCCCATATTTTTATAAAGATTCTCTTGCAGGAGCTGGCATAGCAGCTTGGTATATTGTTGCTTAATGAAAGGTTGAACGATCCAACAATGCAGGAGTCTTTCGATTCAATTTCTCCAAAGGACAATCCCAAAAATTCATGGTTTGCTATCAATTTCTTTACTTCTATTGGTCTTGGTGGTATCACTGAGAGTTTACGTGAGTATTTGAAGAATATGCCAAGGCTTGTAATGCAGCAGCAAAAGTCTATTCCTGAGTTAGATGAATCTACCTCTAATGACAATTCTTCTAGTTCATCAGGTTCATCAGATACTGATACATCAGACTCAGATTTTGAGAGTGAAACTGACAGTGAGAGTAGTAAGGAGTCACCAAGAAAGAAAAATAATTCAAAGCATGACAATGAGTATGAAAAAACAAGAAGAAAGAAAAGGGCGAGGGCATCTGACTCGGAGGATGGAAGTGATAGTGAAAAAATTAGAAGGAAAAAGAAAAGGAATTAAAAATCTTTCTAGTCAGTTATTCAAGGCTCTAGTAGAAACTGTTTTCCTAGACTGTGACAAACAAAAGAATCACTCCCAAGTGCTTTGGTTTTATAATAGATGGTTATAAGATGCTACAATATTGTCTTATGTATTTTAATAGCCATGGGTTTTAGAGTTCTGCACTTGACAGGTAATGGATAAACAGTGTTAGGAGGAGAAAATATTGAAGGCCAAATGCAAATTGTGATAATACTAGATCAATGAATCCTGTTATTTATTGAGTATTTCTTGTTTTCCATGTTGTGTGATGTACCATAAGTAAACTAGAAATCTAAATTCAATAAGATACTTTATTCAATGATGATAATTTCTATTTTCTTGCCTATGAAGAAAGACCATGTCAGACAATATCAACAAACAACAAAATAAGGGGACAATTGCTAGATTGTGGTCTAACTTGAAAAGAAAAGGTGATGGAAAATGCTATTATCCGTGCAAAATTTGTAAGGGGTTAAAGACTAGAAGACATCTAATCAAAACAATGAAGAAACATTGTAGGCTGCATGGTCACATTGAAGGTAGACATGATTATCATCCATTGGTAAGTTTCTCATTATATCATTTTGACAATTTATATACATAATAAATCACGTGATGATGAGATCATGATCACGGTTTATTTATGTTTATCAATTTTATATAGCTCGAGCACCCCGGAGCACATGGTATGGATCAACACAACCCTGAGAATATGGTTTTTGAAGTGGACGAACATGGAGGTGTGAATATCGAAGCTAAAGATAATGATCCCATGGAAGATGATGATCATGAGCCAGAAAACACAATTGAAGATGATGGTACAAATACATTGATCCATGACTCAATTAGTACTCGCATAGCTGATCATGATGATGAAGATGACCTTGATGTTTTTCATGATGTCCCTCTACTTGAGAAGGCATCTGAGGCCCTTTACGAAGGCTCGCAGGTGTAGCATCCTAAAATTGTGACACTTGCAATTTCGACTGCATTTGGGTCTTCACGATGGCGCGCAACGTTGAACTTGAATGAAGACCCTGAAACCTATTTACGACATCAAAAACTGCATATTTCTACACCTTGGCCTGATTCTTCCTTGCACCCTACTATCCCAGGAGGTGGGACCATGGCGGCCAGCGCCCTGGTCCTTCAGGACCATGGCGGCCAGCGCCCTGGTCCTTTAGGACCATGGCGCCTAGCACCCTGGTCCCTCAGGACCATGGCGCCCAGTGCCTTGGTCCCTGGCCCTATTTTGGGCCCGGTCTCTTGTTGGGCATCGGGTCTTTAAGTTTGCAATTCGGAAAATAATGTTCCTGGGTCGGCCTAAGGTCGGAAAAATCAATCTCCTAACCCTAATTGACAAGTATATAAACTACATTTCCTCTCCCAAAAAGAGGAGGAAAAAATATGTGTGTAAGACGCGGAAGCAATAGGCAAACATTCAAACATTCAAGCATTCAAACATTCCTTCAAGCAATTGAGCATTCTAAGTCTCCATTCAAGGCTAAGTGTTGCATTCAAGACAAGGATTCAACCATTGAAGAGGAGATCACCTACAAACATACAAAATACAACATTCATTACACCTTTTCATGTAAGAATACAAACATTCTTACAACAAGGTATCAGTACTTGTTTACATTACAAACATTTACATTTACAGCATTCTCATTTCTTGGTTAATTCCAAAACCGGGGTTTGACCTAAAGGCAAACCCCTAATCCCTAACCCCCCAATTGTCCTCTCTTTTTTGTGTGTAGGTTGCAGGTACGCGGCTGTAATTGAAGATCTGGAATCCTTGTGCAGAGATGAACAGATCCCCCTTCGTTTCGCGGATTTTTCGGAGGACCGTGTGCACTCCGGGTGCCATCGTCCCATCAACTTTCGCTCAAATTTGCAGAACAACATTATCTCGACATTTTACTGCTAATTTCAGGTCTGTAGCTTCATCTTGTGTCCCTATCTCCATTTATAAGTGAATCTTTCCTACTTCACATGTACTCCTAGTTCAATCTTTCTATCTACATTCTTTACAAAAGAGGGTATCCTTGATGTCTCAACCCTTGAAACTCATTTAGAATCCAGTCTTGCATTGTGTGGGATTGGATCTTGTGGATTTCAAACCCTCTTTTGAATGTAAAGTCCCTCCTAAGTGAAAACCGTCAACCCTAGTGACCTCCTTTCTCCTTGGAGTGGGGGGGAAACACCTAGGGTTTGATTTTCCACTTTACAGCAGGCAACTCTTCTCTCCGTTGTATTGTTGTTGGTGAACTTGAAGGTTATGAATGGTTTATCCAACATAACAATGTCACTTATGTTAAGGTATGTCATATATGTCATAATAAATTGTGAATCATGTTGTATCATTAATATTATTTATTATAACAAATTATATTTTTTTGTTGTAGATTGATAGGTGAGTTTTTGTTACCACCATCAAATATTCTACCTCGCTCATACCGAGAATTATCTGCTGTTATCAAAGATATTGGAATGGAGTATCAAGCAATAGATGTTTGTCCCAATGATCATATTATATATCATAAACAACATGAATTTCGAATTGAATGCCCTGAATGTCATATTAGTAGATATCAAACAGATCAAATAACAAAAAGGGTTCCTCACAAGGTTCTTCGCTATATTCCCATTATTCCACGTATGCAACGATTATTCAAGTGCACTAGCTTGGCACAATTTATGGATTACCATGCACGCAATAGAAGTCGAGATGAAATTATTTGAATGTCTGTGGATGGTTCAACA